>NC_088361.1:85175306-85190306 GCF_034508935.2 Berghia stephanieae | reverse complement strand
ATATAATAATAATAATAATAATAATAATAATAATAATAATAATAATAATAATAATAATAATAATAATAATAATAATAATAATAATAATAATAATAATAATAATAATAATAATAATAATAATAATAAATAAATAATAATAATAACAACAACAACAGGTTCTTGAACACTGACACGGATTTGGGCTCATAGAGGGTGGTGGAATTTTAAATTAAGAAAGGGACCTCGTCCTAGCGTTTGCCCAAGCACGAGTGAATGGGACAGCCAAACGATTTCGATTTTTGGATGGCTAATCTTAAATCTTCAATCTTCAATCTTCAATGGGTTGTATTTGTGAAAGGCCTCATGGGCCCATCACAGCAAATGTTCAGTTAAAGGCCTTTCAAAACATGGAACAGTCACAGATGCAATGATAGGGTGGCCCAATATTTTTGAAGTCTCGTGTATAAGAATTTTTGACTGGTTGACTGTCATTATAAACAACTGGTAAAGAAGGAATGAAGATGGCGTCACTCAGTTCTATGTTATTGTTTTTAGACAGCCATTTTAATGATTCGCTCTCACTAAAGTATATCAATCAGATAATAAACGTTTAAGGTTACACATAGTTATGCGTGTTTGTATATTATATCCGGCTGGCGGATGTTGTGAGTATTTTACCTTAACGCATGGCATCAAATGGCGCGCCATATACTTATTAGCAATCTGGGGCTTTTTTAATGTTGTTATAATGGGACATATTATGCGTTGGTTATTATTATTAGTATTACTATTAGAGTATTAGAGTATTACTACTAAAACAATAAGCCCATAACAATTTGGGTTACCAGACGTTTGAACTGAAATATTGCAAAGTTTAGTTAGAAGATCAATTTTTATTTTAAAAATTAGTTTTTTTTCTCAAAATGGTTAAAACAACCGTTTTTGTACATCTTCATGAAATATCAAAGCTTAATTTCACTTCTAAATATTTTTTTACAACTAGTCAAGTTGGAAAAGTATGAAATTTGAGAAAAGCTGCTGGATACCTTTCCCATACATCTGATCACAACTTCATGAAAAATCACCCGATTTACTCCAAATAAAGATTTCATTGCTTTTTTTTTTTTTTTTTGGGGGGGGGGGGTGCATATTCTTTAAGAAAATGAAACAAACAAAAAATGCAAAACCAAAATGTTCACCTTCAGACTAATTACATCATGCACTGACACATATTTTGGCCACCATGTCAAAGAGTGTTTTATCGGAGAACGCAGTTTCTGCCAAATCGATCATAGATCTAAATAAATGCGCATTAATAATATGTATTGGATGCTCTCGCACCATTGTCATCCTATGATCCCTGTGTGTTTTCAGAATATTCCTTTATTCCAAGGATAGCTAGAGTGAATAAAAAAACCTTAAGTTGTGCGGCTATGAGGTCTTATGGTATGATACTCGCTTTCGGATCGGAAGGTCCTGGGTTCGAACCTCGCTCGGCGCATAGTTGAATCATTCGAAAAGGCTCTTTACTCATATTCTCACACCGTACTCAGGTGTAAAATGAGTAGCTGGCCGTCAACAGCGTTGTCCTTGTCGAAAAAAATGTAATATCGCCTAACAGGCGTCATGTCTTGTCCTACATGTAACGTATTGTTGATAATCAGGGACCCTTTTGTAAAGCGCAAATGCTCATTTTTTACATGCACACATGTCGCGAATATCTTCGGGTGTAAGGGGCTGCGACGTGTATGATTGAAGTTTGAAAGTTAAATATTGATCCCCAGATAAATGGAACATTGTAATGTGAATACGATTCAATAGTCTGATGTCACGCCGCCCG
Organism: Berghia stephanieae; assembly: GCF_034508935.2. Lineage (NCBI taxonomy): Eukaryota > Metazoa > Mollusca > Gastropoda > Nudibranchia > Aeolidiidae > Berghia > Berghia stephanieae. The sequence goes on along the minus strand of NC_088361.1, from coordinate 85,188,487 downwards.
GTAACGGCGGCCATCTTGGTTCTAAACAAAGAAAATCATTGCTTTTTATTCTTCATGCTGGCTAGAACTTTTCATATGCCTTGTGATCAGAATGTGTAAAAGTCAAAACTTGATCAAATGTATGTGTTTTTTTTCTCTGGATACCCTTTATGCTCGCCGGAGAAATATTTCATACGGGCGTCCGCCATTGTTCCGATAGTTTAGAGGCAGTGTTACTGAGTTACCATGCGTCATTAGGAAGGAAGTGACGTTACGACTATAGAGCAGTAAAGTTAGGTGCCCCAAACGTAAACAAAGGTCGAGAAGCACGTGGCAAACCACATGTTCCTGTCTTGACAGCTCACGTTCCAATGTAAATAATAGAAAAAAATAACCTTTAAAATTTGGCTGTTAGGTGGCAAAAGAAACACATATTCATAAATACTCGATCATGCATCAAATAATGTCTAGATATGGATATTTTATGGAACAAAAGGTAAAATTTTCTAAAATTTATCAAAAGTTACAGTCTATCTATTTTTAGACCAGAGCAAATTATTGCGCTGGTGTGAACAAAACGAGAATTATTCGGAGCCTGATTTTCAGAATAATTTAGCCTTATATTATTATTTCTGCAACTGTTAGATTTTATGTAAACATATTTTCAATACTGAAAGTGTATTGCCTACAACTCAAACTACAAAATTGGGAGACCTATATTGTGCGTAAATTATTCCGGTCCCAAACGGAAATCACTAGCAACTTGTTGTTGTTTACGTTTGGGGCACCTAACTTTACTGCTCTATTGAAGAGTATTGTACTTGGTGTAAGTGGACCTCATTAGTATTACGATTTAGTTGCACATCATTTGATTAAGGGGAGTTTGTTTTTTTTCTTCTCCTCCACCTCCTCCTCTTCCTAATCCTTCTCCTCTCCCTCCTCCTCCTCCTCCTCCTCCTCCTCCTCCTCCTTCTTCTTCTTCTTCTTCTTCTTCTTCTTCTTCTTCTTCTTCTTCTTCTTCTTCTTCTTCTTCTTCTCCTTCTTCTTCTTCTTCTTTTTTTCTTTTCTTTTTCTTCTCTTACTCTTTCTCCGTCTACTTCTCCGCCTCCTCCTCATCCTCCTCATCATTATCCTCTTCATACTCCTCTCCTTCTTCTTTTTCTCCTCCACTGACTTCACCTATTATCCTCTACCTCCAAATTCCTCATCGCAATGACCGAAGCTTAATATGGTGTCAAATTCTGTTTTGTCCGTTTTCTTTCCTTTTTAGTTTTCTATAATTTTATTTTTGTTATGGTGGGGGGGGGGAGGACCATTATTTTGTTGTTGCTCTGTTTTGTTGTTGTTTGTTAATTGATGTTGTTTCTTTGAGAGGGGTGTTTAATGTTTTGTTGTTTTTTTGTTTTGTTTTGCTTTGTTTTGTTTTTGTTTTTTTGTTTGTTTGTTTTTTTGTTTGTTTGTTTCTTGTTTGTTTTTGTTTTGTTTTTTTTTTTTTGTTTTGGGGGGGGGGGGGGTTTTTTATCTTTGTTTTATTTTTGTTGTGTTTTTTAATATTTTTAGGCCAGACTTTTGGTAATTTCTCTTTGTAATTGTGTATGCTTTTGTTTGTTTGTTTTTTCTTTTAATATTCTAAAATTTCATTTACTTTTCTTTTTTATTTTTCTTTGGTTTGGGGTTTTTTTTTGCGTTTAATTTTTCATTCGTAATCTAGGCGTTTTTTTAGTTAAACCAGCAAGGCTTCTGCTTGTTTTGATTCAAAATCGTTCGCCCAGTATCTTTTTCGAATAGTCCATCATGAAATTGCAGATTTCTCGTGGATATCACGATTCAAATTATTTTGGTTGTCCAGAAACAACATTGTGAAATAAAATAAAATAATGATTCTCTCAGAATTATGTCTAAAACTCGTGTCTATCTATCTAGTTATTGAATGATTCATTGTTTTGGTTTTAAAAGTTTTCCATAACATCGATTTGTTAGCCAAACATAAATGATAAATTTGGCTATATCAGACATGTAAATAAATGTGTATAGATTGATTCAAATAAGATTTGCAGCAAAACATTTTATATTATTTTATTTTGGCCAGAAAACTTTTAAATCTTAAATCGATTTATTAAAATAACCCTCAACCTGTTGAAAACAAATTATAAATTTGGCTTTTAAGACATGTAAATAAGTGTACATAGATTGATACAAATGTGAATTGCAGCCAAACATTTTACATTGTATTATTTTGGCCAGAAAACGTTTCAATCTTAAATGAATAAACTACGATAACCCTCGACCTGTTGAAATATTTCAAACTTGAGAAACCTTTGAAGTATTAAATCTGAGATTTTACAAAGCGGGGTTATCTTAATGTGTTGATATTATGTGATTTGAAGAAACACGTAGTCTACTTAAAATTTTGGTAAGAAAAACTTATTCTTCAAATATCGATCGATTAAAATGATCATGTCAAAAACTCTCAAACTGGGACTTGGCGTAAGATAAAGCTGTATAACTGAATATTATGAGAAGATCGAATTTCCCTATGAATGAACTAAGGTTATTATTCTATTTGTTCATTTATTTATTCATTTATTCTTTTTTTTATAAAGCTTCCATTGACTATACGTTGTGCTGTCAACATCTGGACTCGACCCCGAGACCTGTTAGTCACATGCGGAGTGATATACTACTAGATCCCCAAACTGCACTGGCGCCAAACCCAATAACTTGATGCATTGACTCGAATGACTTCATAATCAAATTACAGTCCAAGCCGGTTTATTGGGACGGCTCGGTTCCCGGCAAATCGTCCCAATTAAGCTGCGTCTCAATTAAGCGGCGGCCATGAAACTAAGATTCAGCATAGTCCGCTCTGCATTTATCTAGACAAGTGACTGGCAATAAAACTTCTAATGAAAGATGTATTGGTTGTACTAAACTTTTGATGTTGTTGTTGTTGTTACTGTTGTTGTTGTTGTTGGTGGTGGTGGTGGTTGTGGTGGTGGTGGTGGTGGTGGTGGTGGTGGTGGTGATGGTGGTGATGGTGGTGTTTGTTTCTCCTTCATTTTTTCTTGGTATAAAGCCGTAGTATTTAGGTTGCTTCATTGCCCACTTAACTGCTAATCTGAACCACAATTTTTATCAGAGGGGTCGGAGTTCTTTCTTGGCAAAAATAGTCGCATTATCTTCACCATTTCCCTATTTTTTTTTTTGATGAAGTCATCGGTGGGTGTCTTTTTTATTACTTCTTTCGTGCTCTTCAATTTTCTGGGTTTTGCTCTGTGCATGTTCAATTAAATCTTTGTCGGTGAAGGCACTAGAGCACTGTAAATTTTGTCGTAAACCACTTGTGAAATCAGCTAATCCTCCGCCAATTGAGTTTTATAAACCATCGTTTTAAATTATTGAAGACAACATAAATGCTATTTTATAGAGACGCCCATTGTCAAATTTAGTCCCCATTAAGCGGCGGGCCGTCCCAATTTAGCGGCTGAGAATTGATTCCGTTCTCAAAGAATCGTCCCAATAATGCGGATGTCCCAATTAAGCGTAGTCCCCTATACCGGATTGGACTCAAGCGATGCTCTTTTCAAAACACCACCCGTCAATATTTTCCCAACTCTATATTAAAAATATGAACTACCCGATTTCGTATGCAATTACTGCTCTCTCTCTCTCTCTCTCTCTCTCTCTCTCTCTCTCTCTCTCTCTCTCTCTCTCTCCCTCCCTCTCTCTCTCTCACTCTTCTCTTCTCTTCTCTTCTCTTCTCTACTCTTAGTCTAGCTCTCTCTCTCTCAATCGCTCATTCACACCCTTCCACCTTGTTGTTAGAATCGTTTAATTTTTATTGAAATGGCCTGTGGTCGCCGTTGAAATTATAGATCTATTCGTTTTTTGTTTGTTTTTTGATAATGGGACGGGGTTCAAATTTGTTCGGATTATAGCCCATACTAGTGGGGTCTTATTTCAACGAGCACAGAATTACTGGCGTTTTCATTTTTTTAAAATTTAAAATATTTTTTTACAGATTGATATATGAGTAACTTGCAAACCTTTCTTAAATTAATGGTAATTCTATCACTCGTTGAATCGAATGATGAATTTTAAAAATTTGCTCGCTCTCTCCCTCCCTCTCTCTCTCTCTCTCTCTCTCTCTCTCTCTCTCTCTCTCTCTCTCTCTCTCTCTCCCTCTCTCTCTCTCTCTCTCTCTCTCTCTCTTTCTCTCTCTAGTTCTGTAATTATGGCGTCACGTTTAGCGCAGATCATTATGCACGATTTATGATCGTGCATTTATGCATTATTAATCCATGCTTAGGTCACATGTTAGACAGAAAAAGATAAGGATGTGATAATGCATTCATTAATAAAAGCATGGCATTTATTTTCATTCCAAATATAGACTATTCTAAGAATGTTAATATTTAGTATCAGGTCCAACCCAACATAATACCATTTTGAGATGTTTGGTCACAGATGTTCCTTGATAATCTCCCCTGCTCCAATAGGAAAGAAAAGTCAAACCTTCGACTCTTTTGGTTCCTAAATCATTGGGAGCGTGTATGTACCCAGTCGTTCGGAGCGCTAATAATGTATAGGTTTTCATAAAGGTGGCATTATTATTTCAGTAGCAGGATGTATTGGCAGATGCATAGGATTACGGGACGTAAAAGAGCGAGGATGGATGATCTTTATTGACGACCAGCATATGTTACAGTGAATGACATAATCAGTCGGATGATGAAAAGGTTTGAACTGAGATATTGCCAAGTTTGGTTAGAAGGTCAATTTTTATCCAAAATGACTTCTTGTGATAAATGATTAAATCAACCCTTTTTGTACATCTTCGGTAAATATCAAAGCTTAATTTCACTTCTAAATGTCAAGTTGAAAAAGTATGAAATTTGAGAAAAGTTGCGGGATACCTTCCCCATACATTTGACCATAACTTCATGAAAAATCATCCGCATTACTTCAAAAATAAAGATTAAAATGCTCTGGTGAGCATATTATTTCAGAAAATGCCAAAAATGCGAATCCAAAGTTTTCACCTTCCGACTGCTTATGTCTTGCACTGACTCATATATTTAGACTAGAAAATAAGATACTATCACTCTGACACAAGAAGCTGAATTACATAAGGTATGTATCCACTAAGAGTGGTTTTACACTTCCAATAAAATAGGAACCGGTTTTTGGACATCACACTTTTCTTCCCACTGTCGCCTTTGTGAACTTTTATAGCTTGACACCAGGACTTGTATTTGGACGTCATTTTTAAGTTAGTGCCTCCCATGTGAGTTATCATTAGTAGTGCTCAAGAATTGAAATGATCCCATTATTTGAACTATTGAGCACAACTCACAATTTGTTGGGAGGGGGGGGGGGTTGTTTGTTTTGTTCTTTATTGATGGGGGGGGGGGGGCTGCCGTCGTCGCCTCGTATCTTGACATATTTTTTTAGTTAGTGCCAGGCTGTGTGCTCCAACTCACAACCCAGCATAATTGTCCTATTTCCAGACATCAAAAATTGACACCAACAAATTCAACTTACAGACTTGAATGATATCTCGCCACTTTTTCTTTCCTTTGCTTTGTTTTGTTTTGTTTTTTGTTTTGCTTTTTTTTTTCTTTTTTTTTTTAAATTTTGTTGGGTTTTTTTTTTTTTTTTTGTTTGTCGGTAATTTGGGGGGTTTTTTATGTTGTTTTCTGGGAGTTATTTTTTTGTGTGTTGTTTTTGTTTATTTGAATTTTTCAAAATGAGCAACTATGCGAAATACACTCGCCTTCAGATTAGAAAGTCCAGGGTTCATATTCCGTTCTGAGCGGCGATATAATTGAGTCGTTGAAAAAGGGTCCATTACTCACATTCTCTGACTGTAGTCGGGTATAAAATGAGTACATGGCCATAAACAACGCTGTCCCTGTCGCAAAAGTATAATCTCGCCTAACAGGCATGGATTCCGTCATTCATTTTTAGTGTTGCTGTTAGATAGGGACCAATTGTAAAGCGGTTTGAGCATATTTAATGGAAATTGCTCTTTATAGATGCTGATGATTTTGGAGTTTTGTTTTAGTTTCGATTCGTATTTGTTTTATTTTTCATTTGTTCTGGGTTTGTTTTGTGTATTGTTTTATGTTTGTCTGGGTTTTTTAATGCTTTTATTTTTTTGGAAGGGAGGTTTGGTGCGTGTTTCTGTTTTTGTCTTTTGTTGGGGGTTTTTTCTTTGCATGTTTGTTTTGCTTTTATTTTGGTTTTTTAACATTTATAAATTCATTATCGTTAATAAAATCAATATAAATTGAAACGTAGTGAGTCGTGTTTGACTTGTGAAGGGAATGTATTAGGATGTGTTTTGTTTAAATAATTTAAATAATAAAAAAAAAGTATACAAGTGCGTCGCCATCATTTCTAAGCCGGTACCAGTTTTGGGATCTAGGTCAACTTCATCAGCGTCGATTCTATTCGGAATCGGGACAAGTATTTACAATAATTCCTGTAACATCAAGTCAGTAACTTGCAAATTGAATGATTCCCAGTAATCGAATCTTGGTTCACACAACCCGCCCATCCTTCATTTTCCTTTTTTTTTTCTTCTTTTCAAGCCCCGACTCCACTCCCGTGCCAATTAGCAACTATGTCGATTTACACCCCAAAGATGGTTGGTAACTTAATTTGACTGAATTTAAAACACTCTTGCTTATTTAATTTTCGCTAAATAAAAAATAATTATCCTATTCGTGGGTGTTAGTATTATGTGAGGTCTAGATAAATAAATGTAATCGTTAGAAAGTGTAGTATTATTTACAGACGGATTGCATTTCCAAATTAAATGGGTCATTTTTATTAGCGTAAATTATTATGAGAGTGAAAACAACACTCTAGCTAAACATGGTGTAGGGCAAAGTGCACATAATTTACAGGTCTGTCACCCGAATGTAAAATAGGCTAGATTTAATATTGTTATGTTGTATTGAGCATTATTTTGTTTTGTTGAAGATTATTTTCCATTATAATGTTTAGACCATGACAATTCGGCCGTACTCTGGTAAAACCCCATATTTGAAAATTTGGCCAGAAAACTCGTCCTTCAAATATCGATCGATTTATATGGCCCTCATCTTGACAAACACTCTCGCGAAGTCCCAGGATTGAGATGAGGGTCATTTAAATCGATCGATATTTGAAGGACGAGTTTTCAGGCCAAATTTTCGAATATGGGGTTTTCCAGTGCAGCGTACAGCAGAATTCCAAATAACTAAAATCAGATACTTAAATAAGTACCTACATGCCGGTGTATAAGGTGAGTCCTTTTAAAGTTTTGATTACTACGTATCTATATTTCTGGTTTGACTTTAGCTTTAATGGTTGAATATTTTAAATTATTTGTTATTCATTTGCTATTGTCTTTGTTTTTATTATTGTTTGTTATTGGAGAGGGTGTTGGTTCTTTTTGTTTTTCTATTGTGCCTTTTTTTTCATTTTCTGCATATTTTTGGTTGCTTTTTTTTCTTCTGGTTGGGATTTTCTTTGCGTTATTTTCCTTTGATAGGATAAGTGTGAGCCAGAACTAAAAATAATAAGGGGAGAAGGAAAGCAAGATATAGAACGAGAGAGAAAAAGAAAGAGTGAGAGAGAGGAGAGAGGGAGGGAGAGAGAGAGAGAGAGAGAGAGAGAGAGAGACAGAGAGAGAGAGAAAGAGAGAGAGAGAGAGAGAGAGAGGAAGAGACAGAGGGGAGGGTAGAAAGAGAGAAAGAAAGAAAGAAGGAAAGAGAGAGATCAAAACAAGGAGCGAAAGAAAGAAAGGGAGAGAGAGAGATGAAGAGAAAGAAAGAGAGGGAGAGAGAAAAAACGAAAGAGAGAGAGAGAGAGAGAGAGAGAGAGAGAAAGAGAGAGAGAGTGAGAGAGAGAGGTCAGGATTCTAACGGTTGCTCAGTACCAGCACTATAAGTCATAATATTTGCCATCACATTTCACATTTATCTATATGACTGTAACAACCAAACTAATACTTTGTAACAATAAACCAGTTGGGCGGAGGCAAAATGCAATCATAGCTGAACGGCACAACATTCTGCCATTAAACATTAACAAAACACCGTTTTAACATTTTGCCCCAAAACCGTTATTCCCAATATCCACCATTAAGGTGCGTGTGAAGCATTACATTATTTTTTAAACATATTTTTCTACAGACAACTCTGTTAAGGCTAGATACTCATTGTACACGTGGTTACGGTGAGAGAATGTGAGTAAAGAGCTTTTTACAAAGTCTCAATTTTGTGCTATCGGAGCGGGACTCGAGCTTGGAACCTTCGTGTCCGAAGCGAAAGCGAGTGCCATACTATTGAACCACAAAGCCGCATTCACCTAAATTGACTGATAATAGTGTTCTACTGTCAAAATGGAATGAAGACACAGTGAAGGGATGGCCCAAATTTTAAAAATTAAGAACACACAAAAAAAAAAACATCCAAAAAAAAATCAGAACTAAATAAATAAATGTTAAATACTATGTTGAAAACTTCTTAGAAATATATATATATATATATATATATATATATATATATATATATATATATATATATATATATATATATACATATATATATATATATATATATATATATATATATATATATATATATATATATATAGAGAGAGAGAGAGAGAGAGAGAGAGAGAGAGAGAGATAACTGTCGCATTCTTGGTAAACGCGTATTTAAAAATTTAGCCGGAATACTCGTCCTTCAAATATCGATCGATTTAACTGACCCTAATCTTGGTTAAAAACTCTCAAACCTGACATTCCTATTAATGATATTGCGATATCCCAGGTTTCACAGTGTTTGCCAAGGTGAGGGTCATTTAAATCGATCGATATTTGAAGGACTTTGGAAAATGTCTTTTTATTCATAGATATTGGGAAATTAGAATCGATTGAGGGGTAGAATAAAAGATTTCTTCCACTCATGCGTTCTAGCATCCGCAAACGCGTGCGTCCATTTGGGAATACGTCCGAAATTTCAAAAAGCAAAAGAATTAGAATTTCTCCATTAATGATACGCATTTAGGTAAAATACTCACGACATCCGCCAGCAGGATATAACGTATCAATACACAAAACTATGTGTAGCCTTAAACTTTTATAGTCTGATTGATATAATTAAGTTTGAACGAATCATTAAAATGGCTATCTATATTTTTTTTTAAACAAAGAGCTGAGTGACGTCAAAATCGTTCCTTCACTTCTTAGTCCACAAAAAAAATGAAAACACTTTTAATAAAGCAAATCGTTTGGGATTTTTGTTAACCCAAGTTATATATGGATCATGATATATATGGAGGCAGCTGACCGGCAACATATTCAAAAGTACTGACCACGATGATTTAATAGATTTTACTATTAAATCATTTTCCAGTATTCGCATCACTCCGAAATAGTACCGTTTTGAGACGGCGGGTCACATTTGAATTTTTTTAAATTTAAAAGCCAATTGAAAAATATCAAAAAGAATGTTTTTGAACCCGAGACAGGTAAATAAACCGCCCTGGTGTTGACTTTTAGAGGTATAAAAATAATGAATATATAACAGCTTCCACAATGAACAAAATACCAAATACGGAACCTTTCGAGCTCAAACCCCATTCTTCAGCCAACAACAACAACAACAAAGATAAATATATTACTAAATTCCAGATAGATGACAGAGATATTTTGAAGGTCTGAAAATTAGTAATGTTTTTATGTCTTTATTGTTTTTGTTGTTTTGTTTGTTTTGTTGTTTTTTTTTTTTTGTTTTGTTTTTTGTTGTTTGCTGAAGAAGGATTTTGAGACCGAAACGTTCCGTGTTGGAGATTTAGTTCTTTTTTGAAGCTGTTATATTCATTTTTGTTTATTTCTCTTTACAGTCCACAGCTTCTAGCAGCTTCGTATCACATTGACTTTTTGAGTGAGGTTTCAGCTTTTACATCAACAAGCAAAGACAGCGTCTTTTTCGGGACGACTCCGGTAGTTCCTTTAAGAAAGCATTAATCTTTGAGAGTAATTTTTGTTGACGTATTTCAAAATTTAGAGAATATGACAGTTCTATTATCTCAAGGGGCCGGGTTAGTTTCATAGTTATTGGACGATATTATTAATCAAATGTTATTTGCGGATAAATTTAAAAAATAATATATATATTGCCTTTATTTATCTCATAGGGGATATTTGTCTCTAGGGGAAGACTGGAATAACTCAGGTGTGAGCCGCAGTGCAGCGCCGCAAATTGAGCTTGGGCGAAGTGAATTGCTCAAGGCCACACAACGTAGCGGGTATTCAAACTCGGTACCTTTCGGGTACGAAGCAAAGACCGTACCGTTGAGCCACGCTGTTCCTTAATCAGAATCAAAATATCTAAAAAAAGTATGTGTGTGTGCGTGTGTGTGTGTGTGTGTTTGTGTGTGTGTGTGTGTGTAAATGTGTGTGGCTTTGTGGTTTAGTGGTATGACACTCGCCTTCGGACTGGTAGGTCTGGTTTCGAGTCCCGATTTTGGCACCGTAAATTTGAGTGCTTAACAAAGGCTCTTTACTCACATTCTCTTACCGTGTTCAGGTGTAAAATTAGTACCATGCCGTAAACAAGTGATGCATCTATTTGGGGGGGGGGGGGGGGGATTGTAATATCGTCTTAAAGACGATGTGGTCTAGTGGTATGACACTCGCTTTTGGGTCAGAAGGTCCTGGGCTCGGCGCATAGTTGAGTCCTTGGAAAAGGCTCTTTAATCACATTCTCTCACCACACTCAGGTGTAAAATGAGTACCTGGCCGTTGTCTGTCCAAAAAATTGTAATATTGCCCAACAGGCGTCATGTCTCGTCCTACATGCTAAATTCTGCTGTTGACCAGGGACCCCTTGTTAAGAACGTTTAGTGGATATTGCACTATATAAGAGCTCATTTTTAAAAAATAGAGTTGCCGTTGTTGTTACCTCTTGTAAAGTGCTTTGAGAACGTTTAGTGGATATTGATCTATATTAACGCTCATGTGTATGAAGCAGTGCCAGACAGAGCAGAGAGAAAAATACAAATTTTTAAAAACTTGAGATTTTATATGGAGCAACATCCACTAAAATGTGCTCAAAGCGCTTTACAAGGGGTCCCTGACCAACAGCAACACGTAACATGTAGAACGAGACATGACGCCTGTTAGGCGATATTACATTTTTTTCTGACAAAGACAACGCTGTTAACGACCAGGTACTCATTTTACACCTGAGTATGGTGAGAGAATGTGAGTAAAGAGCCTTTTCCAAGGATTCAACTAAGCGCCGAACGAGGTTCGAATCGAACCGAGGACCTTCCGATCCGAAAGCGAGTGTCATACCACACGACTACATAGCCGTACAAGAGAAAACCTTCCCAAAATATCAGCTGACCGTGAAGTCCAATGTTTAAACGTTTTTGAAATGATGAGGGTCATTTTAATCGATCAAATTTTGAAGGCTGAGTTTTCTGAACAAAATGTTTAACACGTGTTTTCTTTTCAGAGAATGGCAGGTCGTTAGTTTAAGTTTGTTGATAAGTTGGAGCCAACAATATTACACTATCAATATGGTAGTCATTTAGAGCCATGAGGCTCATGGAGCCGAAGTTCATCCCGGTTTCTATAGTATGAAACTGACAATAGCAAATGCCTGCTATCCTTTGGATAGGACACTAGTCTATCGCAACGTACTTCCCGACATATTTAACAAAACCAGCTACTCAGTCACTACTGGGTGGACAGGGAGGTTTGAATAAAAAGAAATCTCGACTGCACCCACGATCAATCTTGGTCCCTTTGCGTGTAAAGCGAGTGCTCTACCAACTGAGTTATCAGGACTCATCCTCTATAAATATTATATGAAGATGAAATCCTAGCCAAATTGAAAAGTAAAGATTATTCAATTTTGGTAGCATAATGATTTGTGGGGCGTCAAGGGAAATAGCCCACAAGTCGAAATTTATGCAAATTGAGATTGAGCAATAGGGTTCAACAGCCGTGACGTCACTTACCTCGTAATGACGCATAGTAACTTAGTAACTTTTTTCTAAGCTATCGGAACAATGGCGGACGCCATTATGAAATACTTCTTCGATGAGCATAAAAGTGTATCCAGAGAAGAAAAACATTATAAATCTGATCATGTTTTGACTTTTATACATTTTGATCACATTTTGACGCCTGGGTTATTCCAGTCTTCCCTTGGAATAGTCCCTAAAGAAAAAGTTCCCCATATGGGATGAATAAAGGGAATAATATAATTTTATCTTTATTTTATTTATTTATATTTCAACGGCAATTCCAGGGACCTTGCGGACCATTTCTCAAGAGCGCTTCAAATTATATTAATTCGTGTGGCTTAGATGGATCTTGTGGTCTGACGCACGCCTTTGGACCGAAGGTCCAGGGTTTGAGTCCCTCTCTGAGAGGCTCATCGTTGAGTCCTTGGAAAAGCCCCTTTACTGACATTCTTTCACCGTACTCAGGTGTAAAATGAGTACCAGGCCTATAGCAGCGTTGTCTATGTCGGGAAAAGGGTAATATCGCCTTACAGGAGGCATGTCTCGTATTACATGTAAATTGTTGCTGTTGGCTACCTCTTGTAAAGCGCTTGAACACGCTTAGTGGCTTTACAAATGCTCACGTTTTTGTTTGTTTTTTTTTTTCTGTTCTTGTTTTTTTTTAATTCTATATAAAAGTTCTATCTAAAATGGATTTTTTAAAATTCTGACACAGTTGGTTGTCTGTGTTCAAAACGAAAAAAAAAAACAACAACAAAGATCCAAGCGCTACAATTGGCATGCGACCCTTAAAACAGTTCTTTGAGTACGTTTAGTGGATATTGCTCTATATAAAAGCTCGACTTATTTTTCATACTTAAGTTGGAATCGTAAAACAATCATTAACGGTTATCCCTTAACTTGATTCCCAGACCAGAACGACACTCGAGGGACAGTGGGACCGTGCAATGTTTGCCATTACGTGTCAATTTCTCTCCATAGATTGACACGTTAAACAATAATGTGTGTTTTTAGCATTTTATTATAAAAAGGTCATTTTCTACACACATTTTTAACCCATTAATGGTGGGACTCAATCGCTTTAATATGATAATTTATCCTGTTAATGGTATGGTTTTTAAGTACAATACTCACTAGTTCTGCATGTGATATCAATATTAACA
>NC_088361.1:85152806-85170306 GCF_034508935.2 Berghia stephanieae | reverse complement strand
AAATCTGTACTTTTTATTCTTCATGCTGGCTAGAACTTTTTCACATGTCATGTGATCAGAATGTATAAAAGTCAAAACATGATCAGATTTATAATGTTTTTCTCCTCTGGATACACTTTTATGCTCGTCGGAGAAGTATTTCATAAGGGCGTCCGCCATTGTTCCGATAGTTTAGAACCAGTTACTAAGTTACTATGCGTCATTACGAGGGAAGTGACGTAACGACTGTTGAAACCAGTAGATTTTTGACCAATGAAAATATGGAATTCGTGACACACCTTCACACGTGCTCGGACAGACATAGTTGGTTGCTTATAAACAATAGTAAGTGAATTAATTCGACTTTTCTCCGATCATTGTTATTGTTTTCAAACCGCCAAATGGGTGACTAGTTACAGGATTTTCTCGATTAGGTATATTTTAAACGTTTATGTTTAGAAATAGATTTATGTGTTGTTTTATTCATCAAGCTGTAGAACAGTGGGTATTTTACTTAGATAAATACCAGCGATAGTAAAACCTTTGTTTACTATGTTTACCAATCACTGCCATTGTTTACTTTATGACGACTGTCCGAGAGGGGTGGTTATCTACGTGTCTATCTTGAAGAAGAGTTTATGATCTTAAGTTTTGCATGCAAAAACACGCTCGTTGAGCATCTTGTTGCTATATAAATTTGCCCATTCTATCTACTTTTGCTGTATAAATTTGCTCACTCTATCTACTTATCTATTTGATTTACCTGTATGCCGAGAAATATCAAAGTTCAATGGCTCGAGTGTCGTGAATCGCCTACCCTACCGTTTATCCGTCCTACCTCATCATGTTTATTGTGTTTACCTTGACAACAACAGGTTTTACCAATAGATTAGTATGCTTGTTACTCGTACTTTATAGCCATTCAGATGATAGAGGGGTAAGGTATTCTGACATTTCCTCATCACATTATAACTCATCTAATGTTGTTATAATTTTGACATATTTATGAGGAGCTAGCCAAGTCTATTGAAGGAACGAAATTGACGTCACTAGGCTCATTGTTATTATCTCTAGACAACCTGTTAGTGATTAGTTCTCAAAAAAACTAAATATCAATCAGACTATAAACGTTAAAGGTTTCACACAGATTTTTGTTTGTAAGGTTTAATATAGTTTTCCAAATGTTGTAAGCATTTTACCTAAACGCATAGCATCAATAAGTTTGCTCACTCTATCTACTTATCTATTTTATTTACCTGTATGCCGAGCGAAAAATATCAGAGTTCAATGAGCATTTTGTCATGAATCGTCTTGCCTAACGTTTATCCATCCAACCTTATCATGGTTATTGTGTTGTTTATACCTTAACAACAATAACAGGTTTTACCAATAGATTATTATGCTTGTAACACGTACTTTATAGCAATTCAGTTGATAGAAGGTAGAGTAGGCTGGCACTTGCTCATTTTCTTACTCATCTAATGTTGTTGTAGCTGATATCGAGGTCTATTGATTTATATAGTAGAAAAAAAAAAAAAAAAACCAGCAACGTTATACAAGGCTAATAACTAAATGAATGAATACTTATAATATGGATTGGTATAAATCGCCTATTAAGCACCCTCTCAAAAATACCCATAGCGGTGTATTGTTAAGTCCCTGGAGAAGTCTCTTTACTCACATTCTCTCACCGTACTCAGGTGTAAAATGAGTACCTGGTCGTTAACAGCGTTGGCTCTGTCGAAAAAAAACTGTAACATTAAACAGGCGCCATACCTCTTCCTATATTAAGTATATAAGTATTCCTTAAGTATATTCTTGTCTTTCCTGGTTAATTTTATCTACACTTTTAGACAAAAATATAGATAGAACGAAGTTAACGTCACTCGGGTCTTTCTTATTTTTTTATTATTTAATATTTTTCTGCCATCCATGTTTATGAGTAATTCTCACTAAACGGTATTAACCTGACTGTATATATAGTATGCGCTTGGCTAAGAAGCTCATAACATTGCCATCCTGAAGTATAACCGACCAACACACAAAACTGTGCGTAAACATGAACGTTTTTAGTCAGGTTAATACGGTTTAGTGAGAATTACTCATAAACATGGATGGCAAAAAACAATAACAAAGACCTGAGTGACGTCAACTTCGAACTATCTATACGTTCAGGGTCTCGCAAAGTTTTGTGAATTGGTCCGTTATATTTCCTGATGACAATGTTGTGAGATTCTAAGTTTAGCGCACAGCATCTATAAAAATTGGGAAAGTGCGCTTAATATAACCTTGAAGACGAGTATGATTTTCGTGATATAAGGCCACCGTGTATTTAGTTGTGATGTTATAGATAGTATGAATTTGACGTCACTGGGGTTATTGTTTTTTGCCATCCATGCTTATGAGTAATTCTCACTAAACTGTATTAACCAGGCTATAAACCTTTCAGATTACACATAGTTTTGTGTTCGGGGTCCTTTATACTTCCGGATTGTGCACTTGAAGATGTAACCTATGTCCACTCGTACAACAGCGGTGTCCCGAGACGACTGTTGTTGATGCCGTAAAGAGCAGAAAGCCAAAGCTTCTAGGCCACATCGACCACCCACCACAATACGGGTCCTCGTCTCGCATCCCTGGGGAAACTGGCCTCGCGGCTGGGAGTAACTGACGCAGCAATGCGATTGTGTGCTCGGGGTGAGATCCCCTTAAAGTCTAGGGCATGCATGACCCACCGGCGTGTGGAATACGCTCTGGTGCCCAGACAGGCCTCAGGGAGCTATCCCTAATAAATAGTGTGGTCACAACTGACCTCCGCTGTCTCGCGGAATACCCTTTCAAGGGAGAGACTTCGGGAAACAACTCTGAGGAAAAATTTGGAGCTGGAGACCCGTAGACAGTCTATATCTACAATTAGCTATATTCTGGCAACTCTACTGCAACATTGCGTTGCAAACCCGGCGTCCAGACAGGGCCTGCCCTCTCCTGGACCAACACCTCCTTAATACTACTTCCGGATGGCAATGGTGTGAGCTTCTTAGCCAAGCGCATAATATCTATAGCTCTATAGATAGTTCGAAGATGACGTCACTCAGGTCTTTGTTATTGTTTTTTGCCATCCGCGTTTATGAGTAATGCTCACTGAACTGTTTTGAAACGACTATAAACGTTCATGGATACACACAGTTTTGTGTGTTGGTTCGTTATACTTCCGGATGGCAATGTTATGAGCTTCTTCGCCAAGCGCATACTATCTATAACTAAATAGACACATAACCACGCCTCTCGGTCAGTCGTTATAATGTAAACAATGGCAGTGACTAGGAAACATAGCAAACTTCAAAGGTTTTACTATCGATGGTATGTGTCTAAGTAAAATATCCACTGTTCTACCGCTTGTTCAAAAGAACCAACACAGAAAACCATGTGTGAACTATAATCTCATCGATAAAACTGTGTGATAACTAGTCACTCATAATTTGGCGTAATAAAAATAATAACAATGATCAGAGAGAGGTCGATTTTATTCACGTTATTGTTTATACATAACCAACTCTGTTTGTCCGAGCACGTTACAAATTCCATGTTTTGATTGGTCAAAAATCTACTGGTTAATAGGTAACCCATCATCTCAAAACGGT
Organism: Berghia stephanieae; assembly: GCF_034508935.2. Taxonomy (NCBI): domain Eukaryota; kingdom Metazoa; phylum Mollusca; class Gastropoda; order Nudibranchia; family Aeolidiidae; genus Berghia; species Berghia stephanieae. The sequence continues at coordinate 85,166,686 of NC_088361.1, read as the reverse complement.
ATTATGTTAGGATGAGCATATTGCTTAACATTGGATTTTGAGCTATTTTTTAAAAAATCCTTTTTGTAAAAGAGATCGTTTTATTTCTTCTATGTGCCTTCGGGTCGGATGGTCCAGGGTTCGAGTCCCGCTTTGAGCGGCGCATAGTTAAGTCATTGGAAAAGGCTCTTTACTCACATTCCCTCATTGTACTCAAGTGTGTAATGATTTTCGTCAAGTGGGGTGACTTTGGCTGGATGTGTTGTACTAGCGCTATGTCGGCTGGTCGAAAGTTTAGACTGACATTTGGATGTAATGTCAATACAATTTAACAATCTGACAACTTTTACCTTGACAATAATCAGACAACTGGCGTGTATCTGTCATTTTTATGTCAAATTATAGTGAAGGAAATGAAGTGTACCGTTTGGACATTTCATTGAATGGGTCTCATTAACTCGCCGTGAAATGGTGTGATTGATTTACATTACATTACCCATATCTTAACTTCTCAGTAAAAAACCGATATCCTAATTACACGAGTGATATGAATGTGTTCCACTCCAGTACACGAGACAGAGTTAACCTTTTTATGTCGAGACCAGGGACTGATTCTTTTCCAATTATATAGCTATGTGTACAAGTAGCTACAAATTGTCTTCTCTTCCTATATATATATATATAATATATATATATATATATATATATATATATATATATATATATATATATATTTCATTATTAATATTATTATTATCATTATCATAATTATAGTTATTATTACTATTATTATTATTATCATCATCATCATCATCAGCATCATCATCATCATCATCATCATCATCATCATCATCATCATCATCATCATCATTATTATTATTATTATTATTATTATCATTATTGTTATTATTATTATTATTATTATCATTATTATTATCATTATTATTATTATTATTATCATTATTTTTATTATTAGTTATCATTACTTTTATCATTATCATTATCAACATCATAATCATCATCATCATCATAATAATAATAATAATAAGAAGAAGAAGAAGAAGAAGAAGAAGAAGAAGAAGAAGAAGAAGAAGAAGAAGAAGAAGAAGAAGAAGAAGAAGAATCATTATCATCATCATATTCATCATCATTATCATCATCACTATGATTACTTTTAATTTGGTATAAATGATAAAAGATATCATGGCAATCCCGAGTAAAATCGCATCTCACCTTCAAAGGGTTAATGCTGGGTGTTCTCGCCTGGTTGTTTTTCGCTGCCTACCAAATTAGTATTTGTTTTGTGCGGCGATGTGGTCTTGTGGTATGACACTCGCCTTCGGTAGGAAGGTCGAGGGTTCTCTCTGAGCGGCGCATAGTTGAAACCCTGGAAAAGACTCTATACTCTCACCGTACTCCAGTTAAAAATGAGTACCTGGCCATTAACAACGTTGTGTTTGTTGGGGAAAAAATGTAATAACGGCTAATAGGCGTCATGTATCGTCCTACATGTTAAGTGTTACTGTTATCTAGGGACCCTTTGTAAAGCGCTTTGAGTACGTTTAATAGATATTGCCTTGTATAAATACTAAATGTTTTTTTTTAAATAATTAGCTTAAGCTTTTGTTATGACGCAGCATAGTTATATTGTGCCCAAAGCGCTCTACAGTGCGTCCCAAGCCAACAGCAACACCTATAATGTAGGGCAAGACACAAAGCCTAGTGGGCCCTCCTTTTACAAGTTTTTACTTCGACATAGACAATGTTAGTGTCAGCCATGGACTCATTTTGCACATGAGTGTAAGAGTGCTATGTAGTCTTATGACACTCGCTTTCGGATCGGAAGGTCGAGGGTTCTCTCTGAGCGGCGCATAGTTGAAACCCTGGAAAAGACTCTCTACTCACACCCTCACCGTACTCCAGTTAAAATGAGTACCTGGCCATTAACAACGTTGTGTTTATTGGGGAAAAAATGTAATAACGGCTAATTGGCGTCATGTATCGTTCTACATGTTAAGTGTTACTGTTATCTAGGGACCCTTTGTAAAGCGCTTTGAGTACGTTTAATAGATATTGCCTTGTATAAATACTAAATGTTTTTTTTTTTTAATAATTAGCTTAAGCTTTTGTTATGACGCAGCCTCGTTATATTGTGCCCAAAGCGCTCTACAGTGCGTCCCAAGCCAACAGCAACACCTATAATGTAGGGCAAGACACAAAGCCTAGTGGGCCCTCCTTTTACAAGTTTTTACTTCGACATAGACAATGTTATTGTCAGCCATGGACTCATTTTGCACATGAGTGTAAGAGTGCTATGTAGTCTTATGACACTCGCTTTCGGATCGGAAGGTCCTGGGTTCGAGCCTCGCTCGGCGCATAGTCGAGACCTTGGAAAAGGCTCTTTACTAACATTCTCTCACCGTACTCAGGTGTAAAATGAGTACCCGCCCGTCAACACTGTCGAAAAACATTTGTAATTCGCCTAACTGGCATCATGTGTTCGTTCTAGATGTTAAGTTTTGCTGTTGGTGTAGGGACCCTTTTTAAAGCGCTTGGAGCACGTTTAGTGGATATTGCATTATATAAAAGCTAAAATCTCAAGCTCAAGAGTGCGGTGAGAGAAGGTGATTAAAAGGATGTTTTGTTGTTTGGTTGCTTTTTTATAAGGACTCAAATTTGCGCCAACCATAGTTGTTTGTTTGTTATTAAGGGTTTTACAGCGCTTGCAACACATTAAGGTCATACTATCAGCGCCAATGAAAAGGAAGAATATGGGATAGTAAAGAGTTCTAGAATTACAATTAAAGCACCTAAGAATAAGCAAGACAAAGGGGAATTTGTTCAAATAGGAAACAGATGTAGATTCCAAGAGCACACTATCAAAGTGTTTGTTTTTAGGTGTTTAACGGCGCTTTCAACACTATTTAGGTCATTTAAGCGCCCGTCGACCACAGTTGAACTTGGATCAAAGACGGACATGTTATATGAGTCTCAAACCACAAGACCACAACATCACAAAAGTAAGTTATTATAATAAGCAGCTCCAAGCGCAAATGTAACCCACTCTCTCAAAACGGTTTTATCTTGGGAGGAATCAGACTACGAAAGGTAAATTGAGAGTTAATAATATGATTTAAAATAATAATTTTCGCGTTTTGGCAATGTAAGATCTGGTATTTATTCCACCCCTCTCATTGGAAAACCCTATCATTTCTTAGTAATTACGTAACCGTTGAATAATGCTTTGAACGCGTTGAATTCAAAAATTATTGAACGATTGCAGAATATTTTGGACACATTTTATTGGTGCGAAATTAGATGTAAAAGACAGCTGATTGGTAATTAAAAATAATATGCGCATGAATACAAATCCAATGTTTTTAGTTTTGGGTCAAATTGTCATTCAAGCAGATGGAGAAAGATACAAATTATGGTGAATAGAAGTACTAATACCATGTCGTTGGCTCACAAAATATCTAATAATGTTGCTTGGAGGGGTGAAAAAAACGTATTCTTTCACTTCTTTGTATTAATTAAACTCGTTATATTTTTATCGTGCAATAACACATACTCGCAAGCTCGTTGTGTTATTGGACACGATAAAAATAACTCGTTTAATAAATACAAAGAGATGAAAGAATCCTATATTTATACTCCAAAATACCGTATAGAAATGAACCCCAAGGCTCTTGTTTGTGTCTATGGGTTCAATTTCTAGCACTTTACTCATCCCGATATAATACTGCTTTGAGCTTTTTTTAAACTTTTATATGGCGCAATATCCACTAAACGTGCTCAAAGCGCTTTACAAGGGGTCCCTAGCCAACAGCAACACGACTTAACATGCAGAACGAGACATGACGCCTATTAGGCGATATTACACTTTTTTTTCGGACAGATACAACGCTGTTAACAGCCAGGTACTCATTTTAGACCTGAGTACGGTGAGAGAATGTGAGTAAAAAGTCTGTTCCAGGCTGCTATCCGCCGAGCGAGGCTCGAATCCAGGACCTTCCGATCCGAAAGCGAGTGCCATACCACAAGACCGCATAGCGGCTTTGAGACGGTAGGTCAAAATTGCACTTATTAATCCACCGTAACGAATATTGATGCTATGCGTTTAGGTATAATACTCAAACATCCGCCAGCCGGGTATAACATACTAACACACAAAACGATGTGTAACCTTTAACGTTTATAACCTGATTGATATACTTTAGTGAGAACTAAACATTAAAACTCTGAAAACAATAATGAAGAGTTGAGTGACGCCAATTTCGTTCCTTCTATAAAAATGACCACAAGTTTCATATCTGTGGCTATAAATAGATTCAATTTCGAACATTTAGTTCTTCCCGGCATATCACCGCAGCGAGACGGCAAGCGACAATAAATGGTTCCTGTTGGGCTGTATTTGCCTAATAATTATTCTTATATTTACTGCCTTCCGCTGTGGTATATTTACTAAAGTAATTACTGGCGGGTCAAAGGTCCTACGTAGTCGATAAGGTGCGGTGGCGGCGGGTGTCAAAATGGCTCGTAGTGCTGTTTTGATCATTATTGCAAATAGGCAATGGGAGGGCAAGAGTGAGAGAGAGAGAGAGAGAGAGAGAGAGAGAGAGAGAGAGAGAGAGAGAGAGAGAGAGAGGAGAGAGAGAGAGAGAGAGAGCGAGAGAGAGAGGGGGGGGGGGGGGAGAGAGAGAGAGAGAGAGCTGAGTATATGATATTAAAGTCTGGGCGAGGCGATTTGACAGTTCTAACGAGCCGAATTGTTCTTATTATTACTTGTAATTCAACGACGTACGAATTTTATCGAGGTATAAGACAATGATAATAATGATGATGATGATGACGATGATGATGATGATGATGATGATGAGGAGGAGGAGGAGGAGGAGGAGGAGGAGGAGGAGGAGGAGGAGAAGAAGAAGAAGAAGAAGAAGAAGAAGAAGAAGAAGAAGAAGAAGAAGAAGAAGAAGAAGAAGAAGAAGAAGAAGAAAAATGATGATAATAATAATAATAATAATAATAATAATAATAATAATAATAATAATAATAATAATAATAATAATAATAATAATAACAATAATAATAATAATGAAGCGCGCAATCCTGGAATTATCAAATTTAAGCGAAAATTAGCTTTAGGGGCAAAAAGCTGATAAACAGAATAAAAAGTCTTTCACGATTGTAATTAAGAAAATGATTGTGTTCATTATTTTTTAAACTCAGATTTCATTTGTGTGTGCGTGTGTGCGTGTGTGATATATATATATATATATATATATATATATATATATATATATATATATATATATATATATATAGTTGCTTTGTTTTTGTTTTGTTTTTTCGTTTGTTTGTTTGTTGTTGTTTTTTTTTTTTTTTGTTTTTTTGTTTGTTTTTGTTTTGTTTTTTTGTTTGTTATTGTTGTTTTTTTTTTTTTGTTTTTTTTTGTTTTTTTTTTTTTTGTTTTGTTTTTGTTTTTTTTTTGGGGGGGGGGGGGTTCTTTTTGTTTATATTGTTTTGTTTTGTTGTTTTTTTCTTGTTTTTTTTTTTTTTTTTGGGAGGCTCTTCTTTTTACTAGGGCAGAACCCCAAATATTTGCGGAGAAATAAAGGCTATTAGAAACAGGCGGTCTTCTATTTTACTATTATGCTTATTGCACTACAGTATTCTATTTTTAGATTTGTGGGTAATTCAGGGCTCGATAAAAATTTAACATTGTCTTCACGGAAAACGTTGGTACCCAACTCTATTTCTAAAAGAGTATATGATTATAGATTATCATTACTTGATAGTATGAAGATAGACTTAAAATCACGTCATCATTTTTTGTTGCGGATAAGATTATTTTCACTTGGTAGTGTCAAGGGAGATATAAAATTACGTCATCAATTTTTGTTGTGGATATGCTATAACTGCATAGAATAAATTATACTCGCAATGAGAGTTGAAGGTCAAAAGGGACTGAGTATTACGACCTAGCAGGTTTTCTTCGTATTAATTTGAGTTAACGGATTATAGAATTAGCCTGAATTATAAAGATTTGCATGTTACTCGTATATCAATCTGTAAAAAAAGTTTTATAATTTTTAGATTTGTCAGTAATTCTGTCCTCGACATTATAAAATGAACATTGGCTGTTGGGAACAATGTTAATCCCCAACCCCATGTTTTTTTATAATAGATGTTTGATTTTGGTCAATAAAGGGGTCTCAGTTAGAAGAGCACTCGCTTCACACATCTATTGGGTATCTAGGACCGTTAGATCTGGCGGAAAGTACTTTGCGATACACGAACGTTATATTCAAAGTACAGCGAGCAATTGCTTTTTTTTTTTCGTTTCCCGCTATAGAAATCAGGATTTACTGACGCCATTGGCCTAATAGCTCTGAAGGACAACTTAGCTTTGTTCAACAAAAATAAAACTGAACTGTCGGTCAAGCGGGGGGGGGGCGTCCGAATTGGGACAGTAAAGCTACAAGTGTACAGGGGGGGGGGGGGGGGGGGGGGGGGGATTCTGATATTTCTTCTATTTTATTTTTTTTCATTATGGTTTTCTATCGAAGCCGTTTAATTTTTACCTTTTATTGGTTATTTTTGTCTGTAATAAGCATTGGCTTTTCCGTAAACAACCATGTACCTGTTTATTTGCCGTATTCTGAAAAAAAACACTTATTTAGAATTTTGGGCAGAAAACTCGTCCTTCAAATATCGATCGATTCGAATGATTCTCGTCTTACGAGAAACTCTCAAACCTGCGACTTTGCCGCAGTCCCAGGTTTGAGATTTTGCCAAGATTATTGTTTTTATTATTTTCAGAAGAGGGTTTTTGAGCCCGAAACGTTCTATGTTTGGTATTTGTTCTTTTTCGAAGCTGTATATTTATTATTGTTCATTAATTTTTTTACGGACCACGGCTTCGAGCAACTTACTATCACGTTTACTCAAAGAATATCCATTTTATATTTTTGACAAATTTATTTCACCAGTTAAATGTCGTACTCTGGAAAAACATGTATTTAAAAATTTGGACAGAAAATAAATCCTTCAAATATCGATTTGATATAAATAACCATCATCTTGGCAAAAAACTTCAAACCTGAGGATTAAGGAACACGTCGCGAAGTCCCAAGTTTGAGAGTTTTTGCCAAGATGACGGTCAGTTAAATCGATGGATGTTTGAAGGACGAGTTTTCTGGCCAATTATTTAAACCCGTGACTTTCCAGAGTAAGGCATCTAAATGAATAGATTGTAATATTTGATTTGTTTTTTTTTTTTTTTTTTTTTTATAATGATGTTGTATTTATTTTTCATCTTCCCTGTTCCAATACGAACTTTATATTTATTTTCATTTGATTTAAGAAAAGAAAAAAAAAACCAAAAAAAAAACAAAAAAAACAAACAATAGTGCTCGACATGTAACAATGGAGCGAATTATTATTGTAATATTTACCACGATGTTGGAGTCAGTCTACAATGATTTCATTAAGGCCAGAAACATCAACGTAAGACTGACTCCAAAATCGTGGTAAATAGTACAATAACATTTATATATTAGAATGCTATCGACATATTCATACTTGCAGGTCTGATAACCGACCGCAATTATATGGGCTTGATGCAACAATGCTGTGATGGACAATATTTTGAGTTGGTTTGAGAGTATTTCCATTACAACTAACTCATAAAGATCTGGGTTATCAGAACTGCAAATGAATTCCCGTCGGCTACGATTAATGATAAGTGAAAAGTTGCTCATTTTTCATCAATACTGAGTTCAGTTTGGATTGATTTTTAAAGGTTTTTTTTCTCAGACTATTTCCTATAGATAGAATGAAGTTGACGTCACTCAGGTCCTTGTCATTGTTTTTCGCCATCCACGTTTATGAGTAAATCTCAATAAACTGTATTAACCAGACTCTAAAAGTTCATGATTGCACATAGTTTTGTGTGTTGGTCCGTTATACTTCCGGGTGGCAATATGGTGAGCTTCTTAGCAAACACACACTATCTATAGCTCAGTTGGTAGAGCACTGGCTTACACACAAAGGGACCGGGTGAAGTTAAAGGGGTTTTTTCTGACTCCCCCTTGGCCATCCAGCAGTAATTGGGTAGCTGGGTTTGTTAGATCTGGCGGAACGTACTTTGAGCTAAACAAGCTTTCTATCCAAAGGGTAGCAAGCAATTACTATTGTCTATATTACACTACAGAAACAGGGATAAACTCCGGTTTTCTCTAAAGGACTGGTTTGTTTGTTTTTTTCCTCAAGCCATTGTATCTTTATTTGATTTTTTTTTTATTTGTGTTTGTTACTTTGTAGAAATGATTATGAAAAATTATTTTCCTATTTTTGTGGGAAAATACTACGTTTAAATCAAAGCCCTATCTCCACTGAGTAAAAATCTATTTGAATTTCGAAAATCCATTCATAAATATATAAAAAGTTATGTCGTTTCAAAGGTGTCATTCATTATTTGGATAACTCACAAAGAGAAAAAATACCGAAAATATGGGACGCATTTTCTGCGTTTTATTCTGGTTTGTGGCGGATGTATCTCACTTAATACATAGAATATTATATTGAAACTTTTGGGAATTTCGGGGCAAATTTCCCAGAACATATGATGAAAACATCAGAAGAGCTTTAACTTGTATAGTTTTAGAGCTGTATGGCTAGGGTCAATCGTAATTTTGTTTTAAAATATACATAAAATTGATCATTTAGAACGTTTCGGAAGGGTAATGTTGTGTTAACAACCCACACAAATGATGTGAAAAATGCCTGCTAAATTATTATCAATCAAAATAGTCCGTGAGACCATGCCTTATGTTATTTCTTGGAGAGAGAGAGAGAGAGAGAGAGAGAGAGAGAGAGAAAGAGAGAGAGAGAGAGAGAGAGAGAGAGAGAGAGAGAGAGTTAATTTACTGTGAGGAAAAGAGAAATTGGACAAGTCTAATTCAAAGGGGAAAAAAAGTCGAATTATCAACTGATTAGTAAGACAAAATACAATAGCCGACAAGCTTAGCATCTCTATGACGTCACAATATTTTTAAAAAGGCCCAAATAAAGACTTTCGCGGCTGAGGTTCCAGATGAACATGCTTGTGGCCAAAATTGGCCAAATGGTGGAGAGGTGAAGAGGTGGGGGGGGGGGGGGGGGCCGTCTCCTCTTCTCACCCATTGAATCGCAAATTGGGTTGATGTTTTGTGATAATACGTGAAAAGTACTTACCATATTCCGATGAAATTTGAAACATAAATAGATGAAATGTGCATATATAACCTTATTCACGGCAAAATTTCTGCTCTTGATAGTTTTAGAAATATTTCACTATTTCACTTTTCTAGTAATTGCACGAGTTTTGCCGCTTGACATAATCTAAATTGACATCTTTACTAATTATCTGCCAAATTTCATACATATTTATTGATAAAAAGCTTCGTAATGAATTTTTCTTAATAGCATATACGATACGGCCGCGTCCCATATTTTGTCACGAATTTGGGCTCTTTGCGAGCGAAATCGAGGTACACGGATTTGGGTGAGATCGTCATTGCTATTCTTTGTCTCCATTCACTACTCTCAGATTTTCAATTTTCTTCTGAATAAAACCCTTTCAAATAAAACTCTATTCTACATAATACAATCCGAATACGTGTCCCATCGTCTCCATACGGAATATATCAGACCGCAGCCTTGGTGAACTCATAGCCTGACACTTACCAAAAAATGACGTCAAAAAACAAGTCTTTGACCAAAAAAGAAAACTAATCGTGAGTTGTATTGAATAGTTCAACCAATGGAATCACTGGTTTCCTTGAGCAACACTAACGACAACTCACTAGGGCGCTGCACAAACCTAAAAAGAATTACGTCAAAAGATAAGTCCGAGTGGGTTCTAGTGTCAGGCTATAAGTTAACGACTATGTGGTCTTGTGGTTTGATACTCGCATTGGGATCGGAAGGTCCTGGGTTCGGGCCTCGCTCGGCACTTAGTTGAGTCCTTGGAAAAGGCTCTTTACACACATTCTCTCATCGTAATCATATGTAAAATGAGTACCTGGCCGTTAATATCAGTCTCTGTCAGAGAAAAATTGTAATATCGCCTAACAGGCGTCTTGTCTCGTTTTACATATTACGTGTTGCTGTTGATCAGAGACCCTTTGTAAAGAGCTTTGAGCACGTTTAGTGGATACTGCGCTATATAAAAGCTCAATCTCAAAATTAAACGATGGCTCCAGTAAGACATTGAAAAGTGAGTTTGGAATTAATATAAGAATAAGATACCAGCTTTGGGTCTTTTGCAACGTAAGAAAAGTGTATTAATCCAAGGAATGAAATAGACTTTGAGTCAGCTCTTTGTTATGGTTTTAGCCAGCCATTTTAATGATAATAACAACAAGATATGAAGTGAGTAGAAAAGTGCCAGAAGACAATAGAGAATAACAATTTAAATGATAAGTTCTCTAAATTCTATCACTCAGACTATAGATAGTTTGCGATTGGCAAAAAAGCTCACAACATTGCCATCCAGAAGAATAACGGACCAACACACAAAACTGTGTGTAACCTTGAACGTTAATAGTCTGGTTAATACAGTTTAGTGAGAATTACTCATAAACGCGGATGACAAAAAGCAATAACAAAGACCTGTGTGACGTCAACTTCGTTCTATCTATAAACACAGTTTTGGGTGGTTGGTACGTTATATCCGGCTGGCGGATGATGTATTTTACCTCAACGCATAGCATAAATTATCTACCATAAAGAATAGAAGACTACCTCAAGTTTCATATCTGTGGCTAAAAGTTCAACTTCCAGCAACTTGCTCATCCAGATTTAATACCGATTTGGAACGGTCTGTCACATATGAAGTAGAAAAGCCATCATGTGGAGCACAAAAGTATTGAAATCTCGGGATATATTAAGTATGCGCTTGGCTAAGAAGCTCACGACATTGCCATCCGGAAGTATAACAGACCAAAACACAAAACTATGTGTAACCATGAACTTTTATAGTCGGGTTCATACCGTTTAGTGAGAATTACTCATAAACGTGGATGGCAAAAAAAACAATAACAAAGACCTGAGTGACGTTATATTCGTTCTATCTTTATTCTGTCATCAAAAAAAGAAAGAAAATAATGATTTTTTTCTGCTCATAAACGTGACCGGACGTCTTAAATAAACGCATGATCAGCATCGAGTCTCAGATCACATAACTGGTTGTTTACTAACATTAGGATGAATGAAGTTGATCTTACCCAGACCATTTTTGATCATAATATTAGGATTGCATTGTTAATCACTGAACTGACGCAAAGAAGTAGAAATGATTTTAAACTAAATCTAAAACAAAAAGTGTACCAAATGAGCTCACGTTGTGTTGCTGTCCTTGCCGAAACCCAAGTCCTCACTATTGTTTTTGGACGGGCAGTATGGTGATTAGTTATCATTGGATTATTTCAATCGGACTATAAACGTTTAATATTACGCATCGTTTTCTATTTATTTAATTATATTGATTTGGCGGGTAGCGATGGCGTGTATTTCACTTAAACTCGTGCTAATTTGTAATGTTTGTGTAGTTCGCTAAATAGAACAATCAATTTCGTTGCTTGCTGAATAAAGACTATTCAAACAGTCCGAATCATTTGGGGGCTACAGGACAAGGGGTCAGGTTATTTTCTCTGCACTTCGAGTTAATTGGGGGCCATGACGATCGTGCCCTCTGTCACTGCTCTGACTACAGGTTATCTCTACGTGCCAGAAAGATTGGATTTCAATTTTTACAAAAGGTTTTAAAAAAATTCCTTTATTCATCCCATATAGGAAACTTTTCTCTAGGTTCTAATCCAATGAAATACTGGAATAACCCAATCGTCACCCGCAGTGCAGCGCCGCAAATTGAGCTAGGGCGAGGTGACTGACTCAAGGCCACACAACGCAGAGGCGGTTGATCGAACTCGGTACCTTTTGGGAACGAAGCAAAGACCATACCGCTGAGCCCGCTGTTACCTGATCAACGTCTGTTTCGTTCAACAGTCCATTACAATACTATTGATGCTATGCATTTAGGTAAAATGCTCAAAACATCCGCCAGCCGGATGTGACGCACCAACACACAAAACTATGTGTAACCTTAAACGTTTATAGTCTGCTTGATCGAATTTAGTGAGAGCTAATCATTAAAATGGTTTTCTAAAAACAATAGCAAAGAGCTGAGCACATCATTTTTGTTCCCTCAAAAGAAGAAACGAAGTTGTCGTCCCTCATATCTTTGTAATTATTATTAGACAGCCTGTTAGTGATTGGTTCTCACCAAATCATATCAATTAGACTATAAACGTTAAAAGTTATACACAGTTTTGTGTGCCGGTAAGATCAATTTCACTGGCGAATGTTGTGAATATTTTACCTATACGCATTACATCAATAAGTTATTCAATGTCAAAGGTGGTTCTTCCATGTTCCAAAGCAAGATTGGATGTCTTTCAAATATTAATTTCCTCCATAACAAATTCCGTTCTAATATAATATCATAATTTATATATTTGGGTAGTATTGTTCCAACATTGGTAGAACAGATGAACACATAGAGTCTAGAATAGGAAAAGTATGTCATGCATTTATCGAAAAACAAATTCAGAATATACAACACTAACATAAAAGCAGTTTTTCTGTATGGCTCAGAAACATGGAAAGTGACCATTACCCTTTGTAAAAATCGTCAAACCACAAACTGATGTCTTCGACACATAATCGGTTTCAGAGGGTGTGAGAAAATCAGTAATAAAGAATTGCGGTGAAAAGTTGGACAAGAGGAAATGAACAAACAAATCTCAACAAGAAAATGGCTTGGTCACATTTAAAGAAAACCAACAATAGACATTACGAGACGTGTTGTGGACTGGCACCCTCAGGGAAAAAGGAAGGTTGGGAGGCCAAAGAAAACATGGTATAAAGGAAGGTTGGGAGGCCAAAGAAAACATGGTATAAAGGAAGGTTGGGAGGCCAAAGAAAACATGGTATAAAGGAAGGTTGGGGGCCAAAGAAAACATGGTATAAAGGAAGGTTGGGAGGCCAAAGAAAACATGATATAAAGGAAGGTTGGGAGACCAAAGAAAACATGGTAAAAAGGAAGGTTGGGAGGCAAAAGAAAACACGGTATAAAGGAAGGTTGGGAGGCCAAAGAAGAGGTGAAGTTGGCTGGAATGTCTTGGGGATGGATGATGAAGAAGATAAAGAACAGAATACGATAGAGATGTACTGTTGAACCCCTATGTTCTACAAGGTATGTAAAATATTACATGAATAATATCGTATTAAAACCGTTTTAAATAACACAGCAATAACACCAATGCGACTCGGGTTCATATAAAGGGTTAGGAGTCTTTGCCATACACTTCTATTATCGTACTCTGGAAAAAAACACGTATTTAGAATTTTGGCCAGACAACTTATTGTCCTGCAAATATCGATCGATTAAACTGACTCTCATCTTGGGAAAAAACCTTCAAACCTGGGACTGCCGTGGCCTCCCGGGTTCGACCGTTTTTTTGACAAGTTGAGAGTCATTTAAATCGATCGATATTTGAAGGACGGATTTTATGGCCAAATTTTTAAATATGCATTTTTTTTTCAGATTGAAGAAGCATAGATCATAATAATTGAATCATTAATTCTAGTCTCTTTATTGGAGTTCAAACCCTAGACTTATCTATTATGCCATAACTACTAGCTTGTCAGATTGTCTGTTTGTCAGACAAAATTAAACTTTTATAGTTGGCACTAGAAATCTGAGAACAACCTTCATATCCGGTGGCTGATAGGCGATGATTATACTATGAAAAAAAAAAGGAATGGAATTCTCTAAAGTGAAATAGACGGGA
>NC_088361.1:85130306-85150306 GCF_034508935.2 Berghia stephanieae | reverse complement strand
TGAGTTATAACTAGATAACTAAACTAAAACATTTCTAAGATTTATTGTATAGACTTTATATTATTATATTACGATGAGCTCAGATAGCTCATTTGGTAGAGCACTCGCTTCACAAGCAAAGAAATCGGTAACGATCACGGGTGGAGTCGAGATACATTTTTCTCCCCCCCCCCCCCCCCCCCCCCCGCCCTGTCCACCCAGCAGTGACTTGGTTGCTTGCTGGGTCTGACATATCTGGTAAAAAAGCAGTTTGCGTTAGACTGAAATCCTATCCAAAGGCTAGCAATCAATTTCTTTTGTATGATTTAGAAAAATAAATCATCATCGGGTATATGGCTCTGCAGGAATGCTGTGATGTTATTAATTTGTGACCTAGCCTATCAAAACGGTATTTGTCAGAATGATCTAGAAAAAAAATGAGATTTAAATTAAAAAGGTGATCAGAATAGATCAATTTAATTCTATTGAAGCTCGAGACACAAAATCCACTCATTACAATAAAGACATTTATTTCAATCAAATATTATAGGTTGACCACAAAATTAAACTTTAAGCACTTGTTTGGGTAGCTCAGTTGGTAGGACATTCGCTTCCAACGCAAAGGGACCGAGATCGATCCCGGGTGAAGTCGAGATTTATTTCTGACCCCCCCCCCCCCCCCACCCACACCCCCTGTCAACCCAGCAGTGATTGGTTAGCTGTATTTGTTAAATCAGTGACAGTCTAGCGTCCTATCCAAATGACAGCAAGCAATTGCTATTGTACGTTTCACGCTGTAGAAACCGGGATGAACTCCGACGGCCCCATTGCTCTGAAAGACTACTTTTAGAAGGTCTACATTATGTCCAGCCTAACATAATACCGTTATAAAACGATTGCTCACATATTTCAAAACAATGAATTACTTTTAGTACTTACTTCTTATAGTCCAGTCATTATCCGTACCGAAATAATGTCACACAATATAAATCCAATGAAATAATACTGTATAATATAGAACCCAGTGAAGTGTTGGAAAGTATAAATCCAGGGACGCGTAGTTAGATTATTGTATAATCCACCTACCTATCGCAATTTATAAATCCAATGAAATATATACTATGGTATATAATCCAGTGAAGTGTTATAACGTATATATCCAGTGCAGTAAATCCGATGATATCTTATAGTGCGGTATAAAACCCAATGATATGTTGTAACGTATTAATCCAGTGAAGTGTTATAACGTATATATCCAGTGCAGTAAATCCGATGATATCTTATAGTGTGGTATAAAACCCAATGATATGTTGTAACGTATTAATCCAGTGAAGTGTTATAACGTATATATCCAGTGCAGTAAATCCGATGATATCTTATAGTGTGGTATAAAACCCAATGATATGTTGTAACGTATTAATCCAGTGAAGTGTAGTTATAATTATTGCAATGTATGAATGAATCCAATGTTATAGTTTAGTATAAAATCCCGTTAAATGTTGTAATGCATTAATTAATCCAGTGAACTGTAGTTGTTATAGTATGATAATCCACCGAATTATTATACAATGTATAAATCCAATGAGAAATAATGTCGTATAAAATCCAGGAAAATGTAATGATAGAAATCCAGTGATTTGTTGTTAAACTATAGTAATCCAACGAATTATTGCAATGTATAAATCCAATGAAGTAATATAGGTGCTATAAAGAGCTCTAGTGTCTATCGAAGTGTTGTTGTGTATAAATCCAAGGAATTAGAATGGAAGATTAATTCAATCAGATATCGAAGTGTATAAGTCCAGAGAAATGTGGTAAGAATAATATATTACTTAGTGAAACTTTGCATTGCATAGATCCTGTGAAATATAACAATTTAATAAGGATGCCCAGTGAAATGTGACAACAAGATTAAAATCAAAGAAATGGTACTAATAGAGACTTCCACTATAAACAAGATTAAAATCCAATGAAAGAAACGGTACTAATAGATACTTCTACTATATGATATTCATATACAATTATATTATAAGACTATGTATAAAAGTTACTCGTAAGTATTCGCGATATAAACTCGTTGTTTCATATATATCGATAATATAATTTATTTCTTTGGGGTGGAAGAATCAGAAGTTTCTTGAGCTCATTTACGCAAAACAGACCACGATATGACCTGAAAGTGCCGCTAGTTATCAAATTGTTATTATCATTCCATGCGAATAGAAATAGACAATGATGAGCACGGGAAATATCTGACCGCAAATATGACCTAAAAGTGTCGTCAGTTATCAAATTTTCATAATCGTTCCAGGCGAATAGAAATCGAAAATGAAAACAGTAGGAAAGGTGCACATCATAAAAATGTTACACACATTCGCATGCAAGATTTATCACAACATTACAAGTATTACGTGCATGCGGAATCTCGAAAAGGGCAATCCGATATTATTATTATAATTAGCACCAGCCTGAACTTTTGGTGGTTAACAGTTGTCAGTATACGCGAGTACCTACTCAACTCACTATAGTGATTGGAATCGTAACAAACACAAGCACGTGACATTTTCGTCAATTTAAACAAAGAGAGACAGATCGAACAGTGTGTAAACTAACAAACGTAAAGAATATCGTGGAACAAAAGAAATAGGCGGAGCGAAAGACGGACGCACCACCGTACGTAAAGGGACGACGAGAGAGGGAGTCGGTAGAACTTTGTCAATGATTTCTCGATGTGGATATTATTGTGTAAGTAGTAAGAAGCGTTCGCCCTGTGTGTGTGTGTGTGTGTGTGTGTGTGTGTGTGTGTGTGTGTGTGTGTGTGTGTGTGTTTTGTGCATGATGTGTGTGTGTATGTGTGTGTGACGCTCTTAGAATGCAATCGATGTGGAGTAGGAAAGGTCTTATCCCCTGTGAGTACAGGAAAGCCCCTCGTGCTACTCACTCTTCGGTGGCATTCCATAACGGCTCATCCCCACCCTCCGTACCCCGTACCGTTTGGCATCCCGAGCACCGTCAGTCGCCCCGCACACATTTATTCTTCTACCGTCTCGTCACCCCCTGGCCTCGCTGTGTCCCCTGTGGTCAATTCGAAAGTTTGCACACTCCTGATTGACAAAAGAAATTGAGATTTTATGTAGAGCAATATCCACTAAATGTGCTCAAAGGGCTTTACAAGGGGTCCCTGGCCAACAGCAACATTTAACATTTAGGACGGGACATGACGCCTGATAGGCGATGTTACAATTTTTTCGGACAGAGACAACGCTGTTAACGGCCAGGTACTCATTTGCACCTGAGAATGGTGAGAGAATGTGAGTAAAGAGCCTTCTTCAAGGACTCAACTATGCGCCGAGCGAGGCTCGAACCCAGGACCTTCCGATCCGAAAGCGAGTGTCATACCACACAGCCACACTCCTGATTGCATTTTTTTCTTCAGCATAATATCAGTAAAGCTTCTGTACTTTAATTGTTTAAAAAAACAACATGTATTTAAAATTTTGGCCAGAAAACTCGACCTTCAAATACCGATTGATTATAATGACAGTCATACTGCCAATAACGCTCAAATCTGGGACTTCTTTGAAGCCCCAGGTTTGAGCGTTTTTGGCAAGATGAGTGTAATGCTTTGAGTTTGTTATGCAGCTTTGTGGCCTTGTGATATGGCCCTCGCTTTTGGGCCTGGCAGATCCCCTGTTCGAGTCCAGCTCTGAACGGCACAAAATTGAGTCCTTGGAAAATGATCTATACTCACATTCTCTCACCGTAATCATGTGTGAAATGGGTACCTGGAAGTTAACAGCATTGCCTCTGTCGAAAACGAATTGCAATATCGCCTTATGGATGTCAAGTCTCGTCCTAGATATTAATAATAAATTATGTTGCTGTTGGCTAAGGAACCTGTTTGTAAAGCCCCTTTAGCTCCTTTAGTGGATATTACAATATATCATAAACGCTCAAATACTCAAACTACACGTATTTACTGGAAATTAATTGCGCGATTGAAGAAAATTCGCTGTTTTCATCTTGATATGCGACTTGGAGATCTGTAGTCCTTAAGACAGGTTTTTTTAGATTTCCTGATTTATAAAATAGACATTCGTATGCCTCCATTAGTATTTGAACTTGCAACCTTCCAAATGTAAGTCCTTAGAAGTGAAAATCTTGTTACAGCGAAACCAGGTGGAATCGAAAACGCTCAAAATCAAATTATCGATAAACCGAGCACAAGTGGAAATGTGTTCGCTTTCCCTTTTTTATTTAAGGCAATAGTTCGTCTTCACCCCGAAATTGTTTTTGATTGGTTATGTTTTGTATTTGTTTTTAACTTTTTTCTGTTTTGTTTTTGTTTGTTTTGTTTTGTTTTGTTTTTTTGTTTTTTTGTTTGTTTTTTTTTTTGTTTTTTTGTTTATTTGTCTTGTTTTGTTTTAGTTTGGTTTAGAATTTTCTTTTGTTATGAGTGGGGTCATCTTAATTGTTTAATATTTTATGAAATAAGTGTCCTGTCCTAGATTAAATGTAAATTGGGTTTTCTAAGAGCGATATTTAAGAAATGCACTGAGTAGATTTAACCAGAGGAAAAGTATTTTATGAAACAAAAAGGTAGAAGAAAAAAGACGAAAACAGGTGGAAGAAAGCTAAAGAGATAATTTATCTCATCAAATAATTACCTTGACTGGGAATCAGTTACAGATCATTTACCAAGCTGCCAAGTGCAGGAGAAAGTGAAGGTCTATATCTGACATTCCCAGACTCTCTCTCTCTCTCTCTCTCTCTCTCTCTCTCTCTCTCTCTCTCTCTCTCTCTCTCTCTCTCTCTCTCTCTCTCTCTTACACACAAAACAGAAATAATTAATTCAATTCATAAACGCGTCTTTGGGAAGAAGAACGGGCGTGGGGAGCGGATGGGGGGGGGGGATGAAATACTCGAGCGAATAGAGCAATGTATTAACACCTGGGAAATTCTAATTCGAGTCCAGCTTTTTGTGTTTCTGATAATAGTTGTTTTGTTTTTTTGTTTTGTTTTGTTTTGTTTTTTTGGGGGGGTTTTTTGTTGTTTTTTTTTTCTTTTTTTTTCTTTTTTTCTTTGTTTTGTTATTGATATCGTTTTGTTTTGTTTTTATTATTTTCTTGTTTTTTTTTTTTTGGGGGGGGGGGGGGTTTGGTATTCTGTTGGGGTATTATTTTTTTTTGGGGGGGTGGGGTTGTTTTGTTGTTGGTTTCTTTGGGGTTTTTTGGGGCGGGGGTTATTGATTTATTAATTCATTTTTCGTGCAGCGGCATTGGGAACTCGCTTGACATTTCCAACGCAGGAATAGTTAAGAAAATTCGCGACATCAAAACCTCCACTCTCTTGGTTCCTAATTCCTTGGGAATGTGTATATAACCAGTCCCTCGGAGGACTAGTATATTATGAATAGGATGAATAGGCATAAGGGTGCCACATAAAGGTGGCATAGTTATTTATTCAGTAACAGGATGTATAGACAGATTCTTAAGATTACGGGACGTAAAAGAGCAAGGATGGATGATCTTTATTGGCGACCAATAATATATATAGTTAGACTAGAAAATAAGATAACTTCACTATGATATGAGAAGATGAATTACACAATGTATCCAGTCCACCGAAAAAGTGGTCTTACATCGCCAATGAAATAGGAACCAGTTTTGTTTTGTTTTTGTTTTTGTTTTGTTTTTATATCACACTTATCTCCCCAATTCAAAATTGATATAACTATTGTCTTTTTGAGAGAATGATTTAGAGAGAACTACTCATTCAAATTGCGGTCTAAAACAACGACAAAGAGCAGAGTGACGTCCTCTTCATTCATTTAATATTTTCATTTTAATTATGTTGTGTTTTTTTTTTTATTGAATGGGTTTTGAGCTTGAAATTATTAATTTAAAAAATATTTTAAATTCCCTTTATTCATCCCATTGGGGAAATTTGTCTCTTGAGTCTATTTCAAGGGAAGACTAGAATACCCCAGGCAGCAAGGCAGCGCCGCAAATTGAGCTAGGGCGAGGTGACTTGCTCAAGGCCACACAGCGCAGCGACGGATGATCAAACTCAGTACCTTTCGGGTACGAAGCAAAGATCGTACCTCTGAGCCACGCTCTGATTCACAGATTCACGTAACATTTGAGGTCCATTACCTCAAAACAGTATTAGGTGGTTGTGGTTTTAATGCTAAAAATTGAATTGATAATTTATTTTTTTTAACATGAGGTTTTCGTAAAGTTTTTTAAATGTTTAATTTAAAGAGAATTAATTTAATTTCTCATACTGACAAAAACTAAAATATCATATCTATTGATGCTGTGCGGTCGGCCAAAAGACTCACAACATTTCGCCTGCCGTAAATAAGGAACCAACACATAAAGCGATGTGTAACCTTAAACGTTTATAGATGTTGTGTGCTTGGCTAAGAAACTCGCAACATTGCTGTCCGGAAATATAACGGACCAACACACAAAACTAAGAAGAAGAAGAAAAAGAAGAAGAAGAAATGATACTTGTTGAACGCTTTCCATGAGCCAAACATCTATAAGCCCATTACAGATAATGAATTACGTTACAAATACAGGTAGACAGGTTATACATGGAAACAAAGAACATATTGCTCAGATAATAGTATACAAACGTTACAATCGGCATTGAGTAACAGGAATTTTGAATAAGTGTGTTTTTAAAGCAACTTTAACATTTGAGATAATCTCGATTTCTTTAATGGGTTTAGAGTAAGGTTTATTAGCTCAGTAAGATAAAGAGGGGCTAAATGATTCAGGGATTTGAAGACAAATAAAATATTTTGTAATATATTCTATGGAGGCCAGGAAGACTGCAAATTCTCTAAAAGTGGAGTGATATGGTCAAATTTTCTTTTTTGTTATGTTATGCGGGATGCTTATCTTAGTACACGTTGAATTTACCAAATACATTCAGTGGGAATATTCTTTCGATTTCAAAACTCACAGATTTACAATCATTATTTGCATGGAATGACATGACCAGGATAGATTGTCAGTAAAGATGCCCCCAGATTCCTACCTGCTTGGATAATCTAATTGAGGTTTCGTATCCATCTCGTCGAGGGCAAATGATATCCTGGGAAGGGTTATTGACAGTGGCTTTCCGTTGCCTTCTGTCATGGTTAGTTTTGCAATCATCGTTATCATTTTTCACAGAAGACTGTGGACGAGCGACATTGTTTACTTTTACAGGACGTTGACCATAAATAGATTTGATTTGTTTTCGTTTTCCACCACGGAATGACCTTTTGTGTTGATTCAAATGGGGCGGCGTCGGGTTATTAATAGCACTTTGACACATCGAGATTAAAATTCGTACAAGTGAAATATATATAGTTATTTAAAATGTTGGTTTCGTAAAAAAAAAAATATAAATAAATAAATAAATAAAATAAAAAACATCGTCAGAACTTAAAAGCTTTTGAATAATTCTATCTAAAATAAAAAATAAATTAGTTAAATGCAAAATATATATATAAACAGATGCGCATTGTTATCTTTAAACACAGGTGTAAAAATCCAAAATGGGAAGTAAATAAAATCCAGTGAAATAATTGTGAGAGCACAAAACCACACAGCTGCCAGTTGGCGCGTAACACGTTATAATAAGGGCTCTAACAAGTCTAGTAGAGTTTCTGATAGACCAAAACGTGTTTTCATCCTATGGAGTCGAATTTCGTGGTCGATAGTGGTGAAGGCTGGGCTGAAGACGAGTATGTTGTGAAGAACGACGTTGCACCCGTCGATACACTTTAAGACGTAGTTAAAAACTCAGAGGGCAGTTTCCGTAGAGTGAAATGATTAAAAAGAACTTTTCGCTCATTTTGTTTCTGTTCAGGTGTTGTTTGAGTTACTTGAGAATTGTCTTTATCAGTATTGTAGACTAGATGGTTGGATAAAGGACGTTATGAAAGTACTGGGCCTGGAAGAAGATGATGCTCAGAACCGAGATGCATGGCATTCATTATGGCAACCCTGCAAAATGAGGGATAAGCTGAAAGAAGAAGAAGAAGAAGAAGAAGAAGAAGAAGAAGAAGAAGAAGAAGAAGAAGAAGAAGAAGAAGAAGAAGAAGAAGAAGAAGAAGAAGAAGAAGAAGAAAAAGAAGAAGTATTGTTGACAAAAAACGATAAATTCCAAACTGGTTCATAGGTTTTCGAGTTGTTATGGTAGAGATTCTGCTTTTTGAGTGGGTGTCTGACAATTGCTTTTCATTTTAGTTTGATGGGACCATTCCAAACAAGAGAAAGTGGTTTCGCATTGACTTTATTGAAGGCTCGTTCGGGAATGTTTGACGAGACCTTAACTCTCTCCTCACCAGCGGTTTTCAGAATTTTCGTTGAAACGTCACACACCCACCCAACACAAAAATATATTTTTTTTTCTACTCAAAAAGAAAAGGAACTGTCCATCCAGTGTCTAATTTTTATCGCGATGTACAAAAGATATCAGAATGAGAAAAACTGTTGGTTGCATCGTAATGTGACGATTTTCCTATGGATGGAAATGAGAGGGTTAAGCTGTGGGAAATAGTATCGAGCTCGCACGTTTTTGAAAGAGATTCTGAAATTATCTTAATGACTTCTTTTTTCAGATATACTGGCTTAAATTGTGTGAAAAAGGGCGCTATTCTGATCAAGGTCATTGTTGTCTCGAGAGAGAAAAAAATAATTTTCTTATTCTAGGCAATTACTTCTGATTGATTGTTTTTTAGATATTTCAGAAATTTTTGCGGAAGTTGTTTCGTTTCCAAATATGTGGGGGCGGTGTCGGATGTTTGTCTTCCAACCAATCCATTTGTGGCCTGGAATAGTTCATTACAGTTGGTGGCATTTTCTAGTTTTTTCTTTATAAAAAGAAGTGTTTGTGTGATTTCAAGCATGTCGTACCTAAATTATTTTCGATTTATAATCCATTTTGTAAAGAAGAAGAAGAAGAAGAAGAAGAAGAAGAAGAAAGCGCAAATCTTATCGTATTTGAGTATTATATTTATTGCTTAGCAAGCCACAATTCTGTCATTTTTGTACAAAGAGTCGCATGTCGGTAATTGGGTCAAATTGAGTTATTGGCACTGTCATATTCTTAAGCCTAACGCACATTTTTCTATCTGGGTTTTGTGATTCTCAGTCGATAAATAAATGCTTCATTTTAAAAAAAACATATGCAACTTGATAAATTAGAGGTAAAGGAGCAATTATTTTTCTCCTGTAAAGTCTGGGTTTTGTTGGGTTTTTTTTCCGATATACGACCCTTTATCTTAAAGGAAGTCGAATGGAAGCTTCGCTTTTATCAAAGAATACAGATAAATGTGGACGTTTCGGGTTACCCATTTATTAACAAACCACAATGAATGAAAAACTAAAGACAAATGAGAGATGTGAGAATGGCATGTCAAGGTGATTGTTTTGTTTATTCAATTGATTAAATTCAAGCGTCCGTTCCATACGCTATTGTTATTTATTTCTTCGAACTTCAAGCAGAAACATTTTCATGACCCTTAGTTTTAAGACGACAAAATTGTTTAGCATTTGATCGAACCTCATTCTGTTTATAGTTTGCTAATGGGTAAATTAAACGCAAGTAGGGAGAGAGAATGCAAATATTGATGAATAACTCAAATATAAAAGCTAACGCAGGTGAATTTTCTTAGACAGCATTTAACAGAATGTGAAGAGCTGTTTCTGGCATTTGAAAAGCCTACGTTAAAAATTGATGGTAATTATTCTCATAGTTTTCAGCCGGTGAGTATTTATTTGTGTGCACGTTGTTTTCACCTGTTTGGGTAATTGTAAGATCATGAAGAACGAGAATCATGGAAAGTCGAGGAATGATGATGGCAGAGTTCAAGTGGTTGTCGGTGCCAGATTTAAATATGTGAACCGTCGCGTACAAATGGTATTATGTTGTGATGACGCGTATGCATGCTAAACAGTTAGTATAAAGACCAGTAGTGATTTGGTAGCTGGGTTTGTTAGTTCTTACGAAAAGTACTTTGCAATAGACAACGTCATATCCACAGAGTAGAAAGTAATTGCGGCTATGTGGTCTTGTGGTATGACACTCGCTTTCGGAAAGTCCTAGGTTCGAGCCTCGTTCGGCACATAGTTTAGTTTAGTCTTTACTCATAATCTCTCATCGTACTCAGGTGTAAAATAAGTACCTGGCCGTTAACAGCGATGTCTCTGATGGAAAAAAATTGTAATATCGCTTCACAAGCGTCATCCCGGGGTGGAAAACGAAGACAAATCAAATCTATTTATGGTCACCGTCCTGCAAAAGTAAACAATGTCGCTCGTCCACGGTCTTCTGTGATAAATGTTAACGATGATTGTAAAACTAACCATGACAGAAGGCAACGGAAAGCCACAATAGAGAAAAAAGCACGATAGCCACTTGGAATTTAATAACACTCAATCAATTAGGGAAAGTGGAAGATAAAATTCAAGAAATGAAGAAATGCAATTTAAAAATTCTAGGTGTCTCTGAGACAAGATGGACTGGAGCTGGTAAAGTTAGCATAGATGATGAACATCAAATGGTCTACACAGGAGGAACAAAGCATGAAAGAGCAGTGGGTGTGATTCTGGACAACCGCATGGCAAAATCCGTTCTTGGGTACTGGGGAATATCGGATAGAGTTTTACTTGTGAAATTGAAAGGGAAAACGTTTGATCTAAATATCATACAAGTGTACTCTCCAACATCATAATGCGAAGAGAGCGATGTAAACATATTCTATGAAGAAATAGAGAAGGCGAAAGAGCATTGCAAAAACCAGGAAATAACTATAATCATGGGAGATTTCAACGCCAAAGTAGTAACGGGTTACTGGAGAATATCGTTCTACATGTTACGTGCTGTTGTTGTTGGTCATGGACCCTTCGTAAAGAGCTTTGAGTACGTTTAGTGGATATTGTGCTACATGAAAGCTCAATTATTATTTTTTTTATTTTTAAGTTAACATGATCACAGATATGTGATATTAGGATGTTGAGTCTTATGAAACTATGTTAATTCTCAACATCAGAACCAATAAAGTGATCCTAAGCTTTATATAGGGTGTCCGGCTTGCTCATTTGGTAGAGCACTCAATTCATACGCAAAGGGCCTGAGATTTATCCTGGGGGAAGCAAGATCTTTATAAACCCTCTTCCGCACTGTCCTGGGACAGTCCTGTCCCAAATCTGTAACATATAGAATTTAGAGTAATCTTCCGCACCTATTGGGACGGGACAAAACAGTCCCGTTGTGTCCCAAGCCGTTGTGAAATGCTACAAAATCAACGGGATAGGACTGTCCCAGTCCCGTGTTCATATCGTTTGTGATAGAAAAATATAGCAGACTTCCGCACTAGGACAAAAAAGTCCCAGACTTGGCGGCGCCGTGTCAAAATTGAAATGCCTGTCTTTATTTTCTGCATCCCTACTTCTTCTTCTTCTTCTACTACTACTACTACTACTACTACTACTACTACTACTACTACTACTACTACTACTACTACTACTAGTCTCGTACTACTACTACTACTACTACTACTACTACTACTACTACTACTACTACTACTACTACTACTAGTAGTAGTAGTAGTAGTAGTAGTATTTCTATTGTTGCTTCTGCTGTGGCTAATGCCACTTATAATATATTAATACCTACATCCCTTATATTTTGTATTTATTTCCAATTCCATTGTATTGATTTTCCAACAATAGTCCACACTTTATTTTAGTTCACTTTCTATACTGCATTACACAGTTCCTTCCCGCCTCCCCTCTTTTGACATAATTAAGTACGCACCTTTTATAAATTTCTATTGCTCTGTTTTAATTCGCGCTTCCTCACAAAGTAGCATACAATTTCCTGCCCATCAATGTTTTTGTTTATGCATCTTAACAACGCCATTACCACATTATCTCATCATGTGTTGTTGATGAAGGGGAAACCCGAAACGTCCATTTTATCTGTTTTCGTATATTAAACTGAAGCTTACATTCAATTTCACAGTTATAATTTATTTATTTATTTCAATTCTGAATATAAAAAAGCAAGAACAATTCAAAAAATAATTCTATGTGATGAAACCACGTACAGAATGCATAGCAACATAAACATTTTCGGCAATTTAAAAACGTATGTTTATAAATATAATTTAAGAAGTGTCACACTTTGTGACACAGCAGTAACGTGTCTAAAACCGGTCGCACATCTATTCGATAACTTGTGGGATCAATTATCTTTATCGTTATTTATTTCGGGAATTCTCAATGAAAATATTTTTTAAGTAAGTCCTCCTGAACCACTTGGACTCATTGTAAAACAAATTAAGTCCTTTAGAGCCTTGTAGCCAATGGTGCAGGAGTTATTCCGGTTTCAATAGCGTGAAGCGGACACTTAACGTATTTGTTTGAAAACCTTTGAACGGGACGCTAGTCTGTAGTCTATCGCAGATTACTATCCCAGCTTGACAGGTACCCTTTTACACCTGAATGGAGTGAATGATTGGAGTAAATTTTCTTGCTCTAGAAAGTACAAATTGGCTTCGGTCGGAATCGAACACAGAACCTCTGAGTCCAGAGTGCAACGCGCTAACCATGGGCCATCTTGCCTCCTAAGCTTATAGATCCATGTTTCTGTGGCGTTGAGCAGACAGATAACAGTTTAAAATTAAAAATAATAAAATTCCCTTTTTCATCCCATAGGGGAAATTTTTCTCGAGGGTCTATTCCAAGGTAAGACTGGAATAACCCAGGCGTCAGCCGCAATGCAGCGTCGCAAATTTAGCTAGGACGAGGTATAACCCAGGCGTCAGCCGCAGTGCAGCGCCGCAAATTGAGCTAGGCGAGGTGACTTACTCAACTGATGCCTTTCGGGTACGAAGCATGCTGACTTTCTATTATCCTCTTGAATGATGCTAGTCCGTCAAAGATTACTTTCATCAGCGAACTGGTACCTGGGTAAAATGAGGTGATTCCAAGAAAGTCATTTTAAGATAAGATCGGAGATCACCATAGAGTCTACGGAATTGACCCTTGAGCAATCTTTGGGTCATTAAAGGATGCACCCAATATTGTTTTCTCTTTCAATTTGTCTTTTTTCTTCCCACGTAGCACAGAAATACACAACCTCTATTTCATCCATTACTAGTAGTAGTAGAAGTAGTAGTAGTAGTAGTAGTAGTAGTAGTAGTAGTAGTAGTAGTAGTAGTAGTAGTAGTAGTAGCAGCAGCAGTTGTTGTTGTTGTTGTTGTAGATGTAGTAGTCGTAATAGTAGTAGTAGTAGTAGTAGTAGTAGTAGTAGTAGTAGTAGTAGTAGTAGTAGTGGTAGTAGTAGTAGTAGTAGTAGTAGTAGTAGTAGTAGTAGTATTAGTAGTAGTAGTAGTAGTAGTAGTAGAAGTAGTAGTAGTAGTAGTAGTAGTAGTAGCAATAATATTACTCTTGCTATAAGAATATTTCATGATTATATAAATCTTATGTAAACAAATCCCATTGTACAGTGTAAAAAATCATTATCGTCATGTCGTATCTGATGTTGATTCATAAAATGTGAATTAATTATTAGACTCCTTCCGCACTAGGACAAAACTGTCCTAGGACAAATTTGTCCTGTCCCACTGGAGAAAACTTCTATTCAAAAGGGGTTCCGCACTAGGACAGGACTGTCCCGGGACACACCTGTGCGAATGCATTATTTTTTTTTTTTTTACAAGATTCAAAAGTTTATTTGTAGGCAATTGTCAATATAACTCATACAAGAATATAATATTTTCATCAACAAATCAAGTAAATAAAATCAATAATAAAGCAAGGCAAACAATGATAGTAATAATGATAATAATAATAATAATAATAATAATAATAATAATAATAATAATAATAATAATAATAATAATAATAATAATAATAATAATAATAATAATAATAATAATAATAATAATAATAATAATAATGATAATTATAATGGTGATAATAATAATGTAAAATCTTCTAAGTAATAGATTAGTTATTTAATAGGTTGAATTATAAATTAATAATTTAAAAAATAAGTCCTTGGTACAACTCTAATAATTCACATTTTATGAATCAACATAAGATACGACATGACGATAATGATTTTTTACACTGTACAATGGGATTTGTTTACATAAGATTTATATAATCATGAAATATTCTTATAGCAAGAGTAATATTATTGCTGCTACTACTACTACAACTACTACAACTACTACTACTACCACTACCACTACCACCACTACTACTACTACTACTACTACTACTACTACTACTACTACTACTACTACTACTACTACTACTACTACTACTACCACTACCACTACTACTACTACTACTACTACTACTACTACTACTACTACTACTACTACTACTACTACTACTACTACTACTACCACTACTTCTACTATTACGACTACTACATCTACTACAACAACAACAACTACTACTACTACTACTACTACTACTACTACTACTACTACTACTACTACTACTACTACAAGTAATGGATGAAATAGAGGTTGCATATTTCTGTGCTTTACTACGTGGAAAAAAAAGACAAATTGAAAGAGAAAACAATATTGGGCGCATCCTTTAATGACCCAAAGATTGCTCAAGGGTCAATTCTGTAGACTCTATGGTGATCTCCGATCTTATCTTAAAATGACTTTCTTGGAATCACCTCATTTTACCCAGGTGCAAATGAGTACCAGTTCGCTGATGAAAGTAATCTTTGGCGGACTAGCATCATTCAAGAGGATAATAGAAAGTCAGCATGGCTCGGTGGTACGGTCTTTGCTTCGTACCCGAAAGGCATCAGTTCGATCACCCGCTGATGCGCTGTGTTGCCTTGAGTAAGTCACCTCGCCTAGCTCAATTTGCGGCGCTGCACTGCGGCTAACGCCTGGGTTATACCTCGCCCTAGCTCAGTTTGCGGCGCTGCATTGCGGCTGACGCCTGGGTTATTCCAGTCTTCCCTTGGAATAGACCCTCGAGAAAAATTTCCCCTATGGGATGAAAAAGGGAGTTTTAATTTTTTTAATTTTAAACTGTTATCTGTCTGCTCAACGCTACAGCAACATGGATAAGTTCCGGATTTATAAGCTTAGGAGGCAAGATGGCTCATGGTTAGCGCGTTGTACTCTGGACTCAGAGGTTCTGTGTTCGATTCCGACCGAAGCCAATTTGTACTTTCTAGAGCAAGAAAATTTACTCCAATCACTCACTCCATTCAGGTGTTAAAGGGTACCTGTCAAGCTAGGATAGTAATCTGCGATAGACTAGCGTCCTGTTCAAAGGTTTTGAAACAAATACTTAATTGTCCGCTTCACGCTATTGAAACCGGAATAACTCCTGCACCATTGGCTACAAGGCTCTAAAGGAGTTAATTTGTCTTACAATGAGTCCAAGTGGCTCAGAAGGACTTACTTAAAGATATTTTCATTGAAAATTCCCGAAATAAATAACGATAAAGGTAATTGATCCCACAAGGTACCGAATCGATGTGCGACCGGTTTTAGACACATTACTGCTATGTCACAAAGTGTGACACTTCTTAAATTCTATTTATAAACATACGTTTTTAAATTGCCGAAAATGTTTATGTTGCTATGCCTTCTGTACGTGGTTTCATCACATAGAATTATTTTTTGAATTGTTTTTATATTCAGAATTGAAATAAATAAATAAATCATAACTGTGAAATTGAATGTAAGCTTCAGTTTAATATACGAAAACAGATAAAATGGACGTTTCGGGGTTCCCCTTCATCAACAACACATGATGAATTAAAAACTACAGACGAATGAGATAATGTGGTAGTGGCGTTATTAAGATGCATAAACAAAACATTGATGGGCAGGAAATTGTATGCTACTTTGTGAGGAAGCGCGAATTAAAACAGAGCAATAGAAATTTATAAAAGGTGCGTACTTAATTATGTTTAAAGAGGGGAGGCGGGTAGGAACTGTGTAATGCAGTATAGAAGACAGTGAACTAAAATAAAGTGTGGACTATTGTGGGAAAATAAATACAATGGAATTGGAAATAAATACAAAATGTAAGGGATGTAGGTATTAATATATTAGTGGTATTAGCAGCAGCCGAAACAACAGTAGAAATAGTAGTAGTAGTAGTAGTAGTAGTAGTAGTAGTAGTAGTAGTAGTAGTAGTAGTAGTAGTGGTAGTAGTAGTAGTAGTAGTAGTAGTAGTAGTAGTAGTAGTAGTAGTAGTAGTAGTAGTAGGGATGCAGAAAATAAAGACAGGCATTTCAATTTTGACACGGCGCCGCCAAGTCTGGGACTTTTTTGTCCTAGTGCGGAAGTCTGCTATATTTTTCTACTATCACAAACGATATGAACACGGGACTGGGACAGTCCTGTCCCGTTGATTTTGTAGCATTTCACAACGGCTTGGGACACAACGGGACTGTTTTGTCCCGTCCCAATAGGTGCGGAAGATTTCTCTAAATTCTATATGTTACAGATTTGGGACAGGACTGTCCCAGGACAGTCCTGTCCTAGTGCGGAAGAGGGTATAGAGTTGCAATTGCCTACAAATAAACTTTTGAATCTTGTAAAAAAAAAAAAAATGCATTCGCGCAGGTGTGTCCTGGGACAGTCCTGTCCTAGTGCGGAACCCCTTTTGAATAGAAGTTTTCTCCAGTGGGACAGGACAAATTTGTCCCGGGACAGTTTTGTCCTAGTGCGGAAGGAGGGTAACATCACCTACCCCTGCCTTGTCTACCCAGTAGTGAGTTGGTAGCTGGATCTGTTAGATCTTACGGAAAGTACTTTTCAATAGACAACGTCATATTATCCAAAGGGTAAAAATCAATAGCTATTGTGTCAGTTTCCCTTTATAGAAAACGGGACAAACTCCGGCTCTATTGGCATATTGGCTTTGAAAGACTACTGCTGCTTGACGTTATAATATCCTTTTGATAATAATAATAATAATAATAATAATAATATTAATAATAATAATAATGATAATAATAATAATAATAATAATAATAATAATAATAATAATAATAATAATAATAATAATAATAATAATAATAATAATAAGAATAATAATAAGAAGAATAATAATAATAATAATAATAATGATACATGGCATTTATATCGCGCATTTTCATCACTGTGTGATTCTCAATGCACGTTACATATAAATATACAAAATGTACATATATAAAATGTATACCACAATGATATCAATAGCAGCAGTGTATGTAATATCGTATCAATATACAAAGCTTTATGGTGAGGCTGAGGACCTAAAGCGGACCACATACTTCATAGCAGATATCGGACTGCAGCCATAGATGTCCATCAGAGGAACGAAGAAGAAGAAGAAGTATCAATATAATGAAAATATAACGGTAAAAAGGTAGTGCTTTAACAATGATTTAAAACTATTAATAGATTTTGCTTCTCTTATCCTTCTGGGCAGGTTGTTCCACACAAGGAGTCCATGGTGGGTAAAGGAACGGTTATGAATTCTATTGTCATCATCAGTGGCCCCTAGACATAATACTATTTAATTTTCTCCTTACCAGCTATTTTTAGAATTTGACCCGATACTTCATACTCACCCAACACAAAAATAGATTTTTCAGAAAGAATAGTAACGAGTTCAGAAAAATGAGCTCTGCAACACAATGTCGAGTTTTATAGCTAAAACGATAACAAAATGAAATCGGAACAAGAAAACTGTTGATTATATATCGTATCGAATGTGACGATTTTCCTTTGGGTGGTAAGGAGAGGGTTAACACGGTGGGTTACATACATAACATTGTTGTTGAAAACATTGAAATCGACTTTGAACGATTCTCTTAAACTTGGAATTTGGACGAGTTGCAAATGGAAATAATTTTTGACTACTATTTCAATAGCGAGACTGAAACCTCATTTCAGCATTCTCTTATGACACTCGCGTTCGGATCAGAAGGTCTTGCGTTCGAGCCTCGCTCGGCGTATAGTTAAGTCCTTGTAAACGGCTCTTCAACCCACATCCTCTCAATGTACTCAGGTGTAAAATGAGTACCTGGCCGTTAACAGCGTTTTTCTGTCCGAAAAAAATGTTAAATCGCCTAACCACCGCCATTTCTCGTCCAAAATGTTAAAAGTGTTGCTATTGGCCGGGCGGGGATCCATTGTAAAGCGCTTTGAGACTTCGAGTGGATATCATCATGATCATCATCATCATTATCATTGCCTTTTTCACCCTGGGTCACAGACAAACAGCCTCCATCCTTCTCTATCCTGAGCTAACTTTTTTTATCTCATTCCATGTCTTATCACTTCTCTGCATATCAGCTTCTTTAATTCTTCTCCATGTTCCTCGTGGCCTTCCCCTTGATCTTCATACATGGTGCGAACGTTCCACGACGCATTTCGAAGCTGCTTGTTTGGCGAAGATGTCATCGGGTCAGCAGAGTCCTTTCGGCTTTGTCTGTTGTCCTTCATAAACTCTGTCATTGCAGAAACTCTTCGGTCGCCCAAGCTAAAAAAAAAAGGATTTGGTTTGTCCGTCTGCGTTTCTGTAACGGTTGGAGTTTTACGGAAAGGGCTGTTAACCCTTCGACAACCCCCAATCGGGAGGACCAGGTAACTCAAGAAAGGGGGAGTCACACACCATTAGTCGCCTTTTACCACACGCTGGCTTGGCATTGGGCTATTCTTGCACCCTCTCAGTTGAGGGACCCCGGACACCTCATGGATATGACTGGATATTGCGCTATATAAAAACTCTCATTTACAATACAAAAAAACTCGAAGTCCGTATTTCTTATCAATCTAATTTTACATTTATTACTTTTTGGCGTCGGATTCATCACGACCGACGTGCACATATTTGCAGGTCAGATAACCCAATTCCGTGTGACCTCGTTGTTCTAATGGAAATCTCGAAAAATTATGCAAAATATTGCCCATTATAACAATGTTAAACTCGGCCCGTATGTTGGTTCGGATGTCAGACCTGCATATATGTACACATCAATCCCTATATTTTACCTTTTTGAGACGGTGGGTCATATGTTATGAAATTGTCCAGGGTGATGTAAGGATTATCCAGATCAGATACTAGTAGTAGTAGTAGTAGTAGTAGTAGTAGTAGTAGTAGTAGTAGTAGTAGTAGTAGTAGTAGTAGTAGTAGTAGCAGTAGTTGTAGTAGTAGTAATGCTAGTAGTAGTAGTAGTAGTAGTAGTAGTAGTAGTAGTAGTAGTAATGCTAGTAGTAGTAGTAGTAGTAGTAGTAGTAGTAGTAGTAGTAGTAGTAGTAGTAGTAGTAGTAGTAATGCTAGTAGTAGTAGTAGTAGTAGTAGTAGTAGTAGTAGTAGTAGTAGTAGTAGTAGTAGTAGTAGTAGTAGTAGTAGTAGTAGTAGTAGTACTAGTAGTAGTAGCAGTAGTAGCATCTCCATTATTATTATTATTATTTTAGGGACGAAAGCCAGAAATATTTTTTCTTCGATTATTTCTTTTTGGTCAAGCCCATGGTCGGTAATGCTTGTGGTTGGGAAGGTGATTGACAGGGTGTGGGGCAAATCACTTGATGATGGTTTTGGACGCGGAAGGTTGAGTGGCGTAAGGGGGATTTGGGGTTGTTTATGTTCCACTCTAGCATAGGCAGGATATAATATGCGCGACTTGGTGATTATGGCGGCAAAATCCGGATTTTTTGCTGACACCGTGGTCTTGGTGCTGGTGTTGGTGATAATGATGATGATGATGATGATGATGAGGAGGAGGAGGAGGAGGAGGAGGACGACGACGACGACGACCAGGATGATGAAGATGATTATGATGTTGGCGAGATGATGATGATCATGATGATGATCATGATGAAATGATGATGATGATGATGATGATGATGACGATGATGATGATGATGATGATGATGATGATGATGGTGATGACGATGATAAGATTTCCTTTATTCATCCCATAGGGGAAATTTGTATCTAGGGTCTGTTCCAAGGGAA
>NC_088361.1:85122806-85125306 GCF_034508935.2 Berghia stephanieae | reverse complement strand
GCTGTTGAATGTTACAATGTTTTTTAACAATTTTGTTAATGGACAGGTACCTACTCATATACACCTGAGTAAGGTGAGAGAATGTGAGTAAAGAGCCTTTTATCAAGTCAACTATGCTCCGCTCAGAGCGGGACTCGAACCCGGACCTTCCAATCCGAAGGTGTGTGTCGTATCACACGACCACATAGTACCGTCTTGAGGCGATGTCTCTAAATTGGATGCTGGGTTTTCATGATTGCCGAACCTGCGACCAGAATTCTTTGCCATGCATGTGGCATGAATATTTTACTGACATCTCCAACTCTCTGTCGTTACTCTGAAAAAAAAAACACATTTATTTCATTTTTAAAAATTTTGGCCAAAAAACTCGTCCTTCAAATATAGATCGATAGGAATGACCCTCACCGTTTTAAACTTGGGATTTCCTTGAAGACGTTCTTGAAGTCCCAGGTTTTAGAGTATTTGACAAGATGAGGCTTATCTTTATCGATCGATAGTTGAAGGACGAGTTTTCTGGCTAAATTGTATGAAATGTAATTTGTTAGAGCACGACAGCGGTGATTGTAGCGTGTTTCATCTTGTGGTTAATTAAGCCCACAGGCATTGAGCGTCAGTAACGACGGGATTGGTGTCAGCAATCTCTGTTCTTGGCGTTTTGTCCTTGATTAAGGCACTTTACGCTAATAGTTTAATTTTTTTTTTAATTATGCTCTTCCGCCACGACATCATAATAATATATCATTGCCTAGGCATTCCACGAAGGAATTTAGATAATTCATCACAAACAAGATGTCTGATGTCAACATGAATAACCCCTGAACCGGGGCTCGAACCCGTGACGTTCCGGGTTCACAGTGCAATGCCTTAACCACTCGGCCACTTCGCCCTGAAGTGTAATTGATAACTTTGGTATAACAAGTTGTTTTGGTCAACTAACTGCCTTCGAATATCCTGTAGAGAAAAAAAGTTTTAAAATGGACTAAACTTCCCTGATATAAGGTTCATAACTATGAAAAAGTAGTCCTTCAGCGCCGACGTTTATCTCGGTTTCTATAGCGTGAAATGGACAATAGCAATTGCTTGATGTCCTTTGGATAGGACGTTAGTCTATCGCAAAGTACTTTCCGCCAAATCAAACAGACTCAGTTATCCATTCACTGCTGGGTAGACAGGGGGGTCAGAAAAAATCTCGACTTCACCCGGAATCGATCTTGGTCCCTTTGCGTGTGAAGCGAGTGATCTACCAACAGAGGTACCGGGACCACCGATCATAACTTTGAACATCATTTAACATCATGAGCAATCAAAAATATAACCATTAAAACGTATTTAATTGTATCAAATAGATACATATTTTAAGCTATAAAACTCCCGGTCAATCGCATTTTTAAAGGTGATTTATACTTTTGGAGTCTCTAATTATGACATTTAAACCGTTCCGTGTATTAATTGTCCTTACAATAAAAAAAATTGCCAAATAGTTTGTAGAAGAATGTGTGATGAAAGTTGTATTTTTAATCTCCTCTACAAGGCAATGATGAATATTTTGAGAGTGTTAGTACAGAAACGGACGCCTAACAGGCAATAGCAATGTATGAAATGGACAAATGGTTCAAAAAATTGCTCAACTGACAGCTTGCTACGTGTTGATAATAACTAGAAATAAAGTAAGAAGAAAATTGGCATAAGACAATTGAGTAAAATACATACAACATCCGCCAGCCGGATATAAGATACCAACACACAAATGTATGTAAAATCGTTAACGTTTTTAGTCGGATTGATATAATTTTTGTGAGATTAATCATAAAAATGACTGTCTAAAACAGTAACAAAGAGCTGAGTGACGTCAATGTCGTTCCTTCTATAGATATAGTATGCGCTTGGCTAAGAAGTTCATAACATTGCCATCCGGAAGTATAACGGACCAACTAACACACAAAACTATGTGTAACCTTGAACGGTTATAGTTTGATTAAGGGCTAACCTACACCGGAGCCCGACTCCGACGACCCGGCACTGCCGTCTTCCGGATAAAGACGTCAGGCACGGACAAAATATTAAGAATTAAAAAAAAGAGCCGCTAGACCTACCCATACCAAGATCGAAAAAAAACGGCAGAGGACGTCGGCTGCTTGGTATGGGTAAGTCTAGCGGCGCTTCTCTTTATTCTTAGTATTTTGTCCGTGCCCGACGTCTTTATCCGGAAGACTGCAGAGGACGGTAATGCCGGGTCGTCAGAGTTAGTCTCCGGTGCGGGTTAGCCCTAATACAGTTCAGTGAGAATGACTCATAAACGCAGATGGCAAAAAGCAATAACAAAGACCTGAGTGACGTCAACTTCATACTATCTAGAGAGAATAAAAACATAAGCGTCGTTGGGAAGTTGAACGTCCCTAGCTCTCATGCTATTTGAAAAATCCCAGTCATTACAGATTACTTGTGAATTTTGGTTATTTTATTATGTGTCTATGTGTCTGGTGGTATAATCTCGCTTTCG
>NC_088361.1:85080306-85117806 GCF_034508935.2 Berghia stephanieae | reverse complement strand
GTAGTAGTAGTAGTAGTAGTAGTAGTAGTGGTAGTAGTAGTAGTAGTAGTAGTAGTAATAGTAGTAGTAGTAGTAGTAGTAGTAGTAGTAGTAGTAGTAGTAGTAGTAGTAGTAGTCGTGGAAGAAGAAGAAGAAGAAGAAGAAGAAGAAGAAGAAGAAGAAGAAGAAGAAGAAGAAAAAGAAGAAGAAGTAGAAGTATCATCCTGAAGATATATTCATGATAATCATAACTGTACTGTCTTTTTCATTATCATAATGGCCATCTCTGTCATTATCGTCTTCACAATTAATTATCATAATCATTACCATTGCCGCCACTGCAACACTTGTGATATTATGTGATAGATAGCCATCACCTTCTCAGCACAATGGATTCATTCCACTAAAAATTAGCATTTCTCATGTGGTGTTGGTGGTAATGATGGATGATGATGGTGGCGATATTAATGGATGATGATGGTGGCGATATTAATGTTATTAATTGGATGGTGTCGAATAAAAATTTCTTGCACTCATTTGGACTGTTTTATTTTTATTTGATTGTTTTGTTTTCTACTTAATTTAAAATTGTTTAGATTATCCGCTCTTTTTTTTAATTACCTATACAAAAGGTTACAAGGCTGTTGAAAAAAACATTATTTCTTATGCTCTTCTGTTTTGGAAATCGAACTTTGTTCCACCGCCTTCAGGCTCGTTGCAGTGATTGGAATAATCCAAAGAAAGCAAGTTCTATTAGTTACGGATAGAACATCACATACAACACCGTGATAGTATGATTAGAAATACGCCCAAAAAGAAAAAAGTGATTACATTTTTAGCATAGCACCATAATACAAATATAGTTATGAATAGATAACATTACCACTATGATATGGATAGTATTACCACTTTTATATGGATAGATAGAATTACCACTTTTACATGGAAAGATAGCATTATCACTATAACATGGAAAGATAGCATTATCACTATAACGTGGATTGATAGCATTACCACTATAACATGAATAGATAGCATTACCACTACAACATTGATAGATAATATTACCACAAAACATGGTTAGATAGTCTTACCACCATAAATCTGTGATGTGTTATGGATAGATACTAAAACCATTATAACTGATGTGTTATTGACATATGGCATTACTGTCATAACACCAAATATAAGATGTCATTGTTTGATCGTATTTCCATTTTGGATATATATCATTGCCACCATAACACCAGAGATAGGTTATGGAAAAACAGCATCACTACCATTACATCAGAGGTGTTATATATGTAGAAAAAAATCTCCACCTACAATAACATCAGTTATGTCGTGGATAGAAAACATTACCACCAAAGATGTATCAGAGATGTGAAATGATTAGAAAAAATCCCCACCTTTCATAATACCAGTTATGTCGTGTGGATAGAAAACATCACCAGCAAAGATGTATCAGAGATGTTATATAATAATAATAATAATAATAATAATAATAATAATAATAATAATAATAATAATAATAATAATAATAATAATAAATATGGCTGCGCAGTCTCTATGGACGCTTGCCGTGAATGTGTGCGTCATTTCGAGTTTGTCAGTCTGTTTCCAGTATCCAGTTAGTAATCTGCCTCCATAAATCTGTCTAGTCTTAGCTTTAGAATGTCATCATGTGTGTTAAGGTGCTGAGGCAGTTGGATGT
Organism: Berghia stephanieae; assembly: GCF_034508935.2. Taxonomy (NCBI): domain Eukaryota; kingdom Metazoa; phylum Mollusca; class Gastropoda; order Nudibranchia; family Aeolidiidae; genus Berghia; species Berghia stephanieae. Next base: position 85,116,113 of record NC_088361.1, on the reverse strand, counting down.
TTCCTTGTGTTGTTGAAATCAGTTCTTCGGTTGTTGTTTCTAAATGTATATGATATTTTTTGAGATCTTGATTCAATATTGTTGGAAGTGAAGTTGGTGTACGCCCTCTGTATTTGGCTCCTGGTTTTAAGTAATCATCCATTGAGGTTTGTGCTGGAATATTTTCATCTCGCCGGAGCATGTGTCCGAACAGTTTCCATCCTTGTTTCCTTATGCGCGTACTGACTGGCTATACTCTGCATTTGTCTTATACATCCTTATTACTGATTTTGTCTGGCCAATGTACCCCAATAACTCGTCTTAATTGTTTGCGATGAAGGGAGTCCAGGGTATTCAAATTATTTTTGTAAGACCCCACGTACCACAGTTGTACATAAGGAGTGGCAGCACTAGCGCTTCGTAAAGGCGTATTCTTTTATTTTCATTAATGATGTTTGTCCTGTTCCAGACGTTGTGTAGTTCTCTGAATGCAATTTGAGCTAGCATTTTTCTCCGTTTGATGTCTTCATTCTCATTAATCAAGTTTCCGAGTTTTCTGACACTTTTCCATTCCGCTTGTCTCTTGCTAACCACTGTAATTTCTGTTTTGGGTTCGTTGACCTTTAGATTCCACTGTCGCAGAGTATTTGATATTATTGATATGTGCTGCTTCGCCAGGTCTGCTGTATCAAATATGATATCAACATCGTCTGCATAAATCAGTTCGTGTGTAAAGATTTGAGGAATCGGGAGTTTTGTCTTATTTCTTTTAGTGCTGCTTCCAAATATACGGTAAAAAGGATTGGGCTCACACTGTCTCACTGGGGAGTTCCCAGCGATGTTAAAAGTGAAACTGTTTCCGCATCTGGTGTAAACGTTAGTTTAGTGTTTGCTAGCTGTGATCTTATTAGTCGGATATGATCTTTTTCGAGAAATGAATTTAGTTCCTTCAAAAGATTTTTTCTGCAGATTGTATCAAAGGCAGAGCTCATGTCAATGCCCAATAATGTGAACTCTTCTTTGTATTTTTCAGTTCTGGCTTTCAACCACCTATGATCACATACAATGTCACTGGTACTCCTATCTTTTCTGAATCCGCTCTGTGTCGGAGACATATATTCTTCCACCTTTGATCTTATTCTGTTGAGTGTTAATACGCTGAGCAGTTTTCTAAGTGTTGAAAGTAGAACAATTGGTCTTAGATTTTTTAGTGGTCATTTTTTCTTGTTTGGTTTATTCAAATAAATTAGTTTACTGGAGCCGAGATCAAGATGTGTTTTGTGTTCGAACATTCCATTAAACATATTAGAAATGGCGACTCGGTGTGGTTCAGTTAGACATTTGAGCTCCTCTGCTTTGATGGTGTCAATTCCGGGGGCCTTATGATTGTTAAGTTGGTAAATAGCTGCACTAACCTCAAGATCAGCTATTGGTTCTTCCAGTCTTGATTCGGGGAGTCGAATGGTTCTATCTGTTGGTCCCCTTTGTACTTATTCTCGAAGAAGTTGTTAACTCTTGCAACTATTTGTTTGTCATCACAGATTACTTTACCCTCATCATCAGACATTATAAGACGACTTTTTGTTTCTTTTTAATGTTTTTAACAGCTTTGAATATTGTCATGCTGTCTGGGGTTGTTTCTATTTCCATTGCTATGTTGTCGATTTTGCTTTTATAATTGACAATAGATTGTGCTTTGATTTTATGCATCACTTGATTTCTGTGTATTCCGTTCTGGTTTTAGTTCTTCATTGTGGCAACTATTAAATCTAAGTTGCTTTTGTTCTTCTGAAAGTTGTTGGAGGATTGGACAGAAGCTCCTTTTGAAATTCGTTGTCTTTGGAAGAGTTTCCTTTCTTACCGAACTGATAGTGTCGATCAATTTCTGGTGTTGTAGGGCAGGGTCTGTTTCTGCATTGATATGTATAAGCTCAAGTTTGTTTGTCAGTTTGTTTTTGAGTGCATTACGTATATTTTCATCTTTTAGGCTAGTAAAACATGTTGCTAGTTTTGATCAGGGTTTTAAAAATCTGATTTTACTAACTGACTGTTATATGGTTAGAAAAGATCCCCACCTTTCATAACATCAGTTATGTCGTGGATAGGAAACATCACCACCAAAGATGTATCAGAGATGTTATATGGTTATAAAAAATCGCCACCTTTGATAACATCAGTTATTTCGTGGATGAAAAACATCGCCCTTAAAGATGTGATTTCGATATAAAATAATCACCACCGTAAAATATAGATATGTTAAGGATAGAGAGATAGCATCATCGCCATACAATACGTATGTCTATTCTATTCACACGTGGTATGTCATTGATACCATCCGCTCTTCCCAGCCCAGGCCGTGCTGTACCAGCAAACACCACATGGCCCACAGGTGGACCCTTCATTCGTCGATTTCATTGATGCACATTTAAGTGAAAGTGGGGAAATGGAAATAAAATCAATTTTTATTTCCCAGACCATCGTATCATTAAAAGGGTGAGTGATTAACGCAATTATCGATGTTGTAGCTAAGTAGTCGTTTGTGAAATTGATGATGATGATGATGATGATGATAATGATGATAATGATGATAATGATGATGGTGATGATGGTGTTGGTGGTGGTGGTGGTGGTTGGGGTGGTTGTCGTGGTGGTGGTGGGGGTTGTGATGATGATGATGATGATGATGATGATGATGATGATGATGATGATGATGATGATGATGATGATGATGATGATGATGATGATGATGATGATGATAATGATGAGGAGGAGGAGGAGGAGGAGGAGGAGGAGGAGGAGGAAGAGGAGGAGGAAGAGGAGGGGGATATGACTATACTTAATGTGTTGCAAGCGCATTAAAACCCTTATTATTATTATTATTATTATTATTATTATTATTATTATTATTATTATTATTATTATTATTATTATTATTATTATTATTATCATTACTATTATTATTATTATTATTATTATTATTATTATCATTATTATTATTATTATTATTATTATTATTATTATTATTATTATTATTATTGAATGTATTGATGGTATTACGGTTGTTGTATTTTTGTGTGGTGTATCAGTTTGTTTTTTTTTGGTTCCATTTACCTTATTTTCTTTTCTTTCTTTTTTTTTTCCACTTTCATGTATGTTGGCATCAAATTGTTGATTTATTGGCGAAAGCCTAAGATTGAATAAACTTTGAAACTTTGAAACTTTGCCTTTAAAAAAATTAATCCATTCCTTCATCCACCCATTCATCTATTCATTCATTCCTTCCTTCATTCATTCATTCATTCATTCCTTCATTCATTCATTCATTCATCCATGTCTTCATTCATTCATTCATCCCTTCATTCATTCCTTCCTTCATACATTCATTCCTTCATTCATTCATCCATTCATTCCTTCATTCATTCATTCATTCCTTCCTTCGTCCATTCATTCCTTCCTTCATCCATTCCTTCCTTCTTCCATTCATTCCTTCATTCATTCATTCTACAAAACAGATACCATTAATTTCCTGTATTGTCATAACTCTGATCTGAGTATTCACGGTTAACACGTTGTTTACCAACCTTTATCCGACCAAGTAATCGTTTTTATTTTAGAAGTAGGGCGATCCTGAAGTCTGAGCACGCCTGGGCTATCTTCTAATGTTTGCATTCGTGCCACGACAGCTCTATTGATAGTTCTCAATGAATTGGTTTGTAAGATCTTCGATGGCTCAGTTAGTAGAGCACTTACCTCACACCCAAAGGAGCCTAGATTGTTCTTAGGTGAGGTCGAGATTTTTTTTTCTAACACCTCTGACCACCCAGCGGGGTAGCTGGATCTGTTTGATATGTTCGATAGACTAGCGTCATCTCATTATAGGGGCAGCGTGGCTCAGTGGTACGGTCTTTGCTTCGTACCCGAAAGGTACAGAGTTTCACGCTGTAGAAACTGGGATAAACTCTGGCCCCATTGCTGTCAAAGGCTACTTTTCTAAGTTCATGAGTCTAATGGCTCTAAAAGGTTACTTCTACTAGTGTTTGTAATGTCAAGGTTTCCGGAACAATATCAAAAACTATAGAGGTCGCACTAGTGTTTTGTGTTTATGCCAGCCAGAGGGGTGAAAATTCCTGACACATTCGGTCCAATGGTGATTATTGCTATGAAATGTTAGAACTGTCAGTCATTGTTTTTGCCAGCCACAAATATGAGCATAAATTGACTAGTAGTAGTAGTAGTAGTAGTAGTAGTAGTAGTAGTAGTAGTAGTAGTAGTAGTAGTAGTAGTAGTAGTAGTAACAAGATATGAAGTGAGTAGAAAAGTGCCAGAAGACAATAGAGAATAAAAAATTTTTTCGCGGCGGTGGTGGGGTTTGAACTAGTGCCGCGCTGAGGACCGGACCGAGGACCGGTCCCACGGTCTTTTAGCTGTGAACCGTGGTCCAGTCCCAAAGAGGAAGACCGCCGGCGGTCCTCACTTCTTATCACCTTTCAACGGTCTCGCGCCATACTACTTCCCCAGCGATTCGTTGCCTCGGTCCTTTGCCTATCTTCCACCAATCACCACCCATCCCACTTAATTAATCGCACCCACCCCCCTTTGCCATACACTAAACGACACAGACGACCATAGAGGCAGACGACCACCTCCCTCCACTCCGCAAACCGCCCTTTCGTGTGTGAGATGGGGGAACAGGAGGCGCACGCCTTGGACGATTCCATTATACGGGGTAAATTTCAAAATTTACTACACCATAATGATCGCAATGACAATGATCTATGATGAAGGCATGACCCCTCTTCTCTAATGGGTTATTGTTTGAAATGTATGTGACTACTAAAGATGTGTGTGTGTGTGTGTGTGTGTGTGTGTGTGTGTGTGTCGAATCTAGCAAGTTGCAAGTCTGATTTTTTGTTTTCTTTTGTCCATCTCTTGTCGCCACTACTTTCTATCGCATTGTTGTCATTTAAAATAATACAATAATATTAAAATTTCGTTTGGTGTTTTAACTAATCAAGTAATATGAGTTTCATTAGTTTCTTCCGTCCAAAAAAAAACAGTTATAACGTCTGTATTTTTAAAAGGTCCAATAGAATATTTGGGGACCCCGATAGCTCAGTTGATAGAGCACTCTCTTTATACGCAAAGGGCCAGAGATCGATCCCGGGTGCAGTCGATTTTTTTCTGAATCCCTGTCTACTCAGCAATGAATGGGTAGCTGAGTTTGTTAGATCTGGCGAAAAGTCACCATCGACCCCTCTTATCACCTCATCCACCCCCTCTTATTATAACTTCACGTCTCTCTCTTACTCTTCAATGCTCGCTGCCCTCTAATGTGTGTGCGTGTGGGGGGGGGGGGGGTAGGAGTTGCGTGTGTGTATCAACGCCACGAACAACTCGATCAACCCCTTGGGCGGTGCCATTATCCCCGTTAATGGGGATAAATTTCAAATTTTATTAAATTATCGAAGTAACAATGAAGTACGGTGAGCAAATAAAGAAGGCATCACCCCTCTTCTCTAATTAGGTTACAATTTGAAATGAGTGTGACTACTCCGTGTGTTTTACTCCTGTAGGCCACGGTTTTCATCGTGTAGCGGTCTTTAACGGTTCAAGAATGAACGGACCGGTCTAGACCGGTCCTAGAGACCGGTCCTTGCGGTCTTCATTTCCCAAGGACCGTAGGACCGTGGTCCTTAAGCTTGCCAAGGACCGCCCCGCACTAGTTTGAACCTGCGACCTTATTGGTACGACAACTCCGCCTGGCAGGTGAGAGCGTGGCTCTACCGTGTGAGCTATCCACGAACACAAAAATATTCGTTTCAAACCCAAAGTCATTTCTAGATCCCTCTCTCACCCACTTCTTGAGATCGCCGATTCGTTCACCACCATCGCGAAATAATTTTGACCAGCAGTTAAGCTTAATAGCCAATATTCTCATCACAAACATATAACATAGAAACGATTGAGACATTGAGTATGCTCCGGTGTATGGGGTGAATTTTTAATTCAGAAAAGTGAGTGGAGCAGGCACTTATGTTGGTAACAACAAGATATGAAGTGAGTAGAAAAGTGCCAGAAGACAATAGAGAATAAAAAAATTTTTCGCGGCGGTGGTGGGGTTTGAACCTGCGACCTTATTGGTACGACAACTCCGCCTGGCAGGTGAGAGCGTGGCTCTACCGTGTGAGCTATCCACGAACACAAAAATATTCGTTTCAAACCGTGCTCAGACTTCAGGATCGCCCTACTTCTAAAATAAAAACGATTACTTGGTCGGATAAAGGTTGGTAAACAACGTGTTAACCGTGAATACTCAGATCAGAGTTATGACAATACAGGAAATTAATGGTATCTGTTTTGTAGAATGAATGAATGAAGGAATGAATGGAAGAAGGAAGGAATGGATGAAGGAAGGAATGAATGGACGAAGGAAGGAATGAATGAATGAATGAAGGAATGAATGGATGAATGAATGAAGGAATGAATGTATGAAGGAAGGAATGAATGAAGGGATGAATGAATGAATGAAGACATGGATGAATGAATGAATGAATGAAGGAATGAATGAATGAATGAATGAAGTAGTAGTAGTAGTAGTAGTAGTTGTTGTTGTAGTTGTTGTTGTTGTTGTTGGTGTTGTTTTTGTTATCATTGTTGTTTATGTTAGTCCCGATCTGTAGGATAACCGAAATAGTCAACGACCATACAACGCCCACCTGTTTTTATGTAAGCGAACTAAATTTAGTTCTTTACTAGTCTAGTAAATGACTTCCTAGTCTTAAGCCTGAGTGAAGCAAGTAATAAAAAATCGAATGTTACGAACATTTTCTAGCCTCTGACTAGCTAGGCTCTTGCATAGAAGTGGGCGGTGTAAGGACGGACTAATTCGGTTATTTTGTGCTGGTAACATCAAGCTATCTAGTACATAATGGCAGGTAAGATACCAGTATTCATACTTTCAACGAAAAAGATTTTCAAAGAGGAAATTAGCAGCACATCCGGTATAGATATTATATTTCGTTCCGATTCATATCTGAACTTGCCATAGCCACATGATGAATCAAGTCACGTGATATTGACTATCGACTGTCAATTCTATATTTAGGTCAATGAAAGTTTCATTGAAACTCGAACAAATTGAACTAAAAAATAACAAAAAACAAACAAACAAAAGAGAAATTTTGTTCTGATGAATCACATTATTTCAGTCAGTTACAGTACCAACAGAATAATTTTTGTCTCCACTATACTTTCAAATTACTCGCAACTCGCCAGCCCGATTAGATTCGGATTTTTCTTTCAGTTTTTGCTCACATAAATGTGTACTTTCGGCACTTATCTTACTGTTTTTTAAAGCCAGTATCAATAGCAAGAGGACAATTTGTCATTCGTAATCGACGTATTTTCTTTCCGAATCGAAACTGTCTCAATCTAGCTATGCTGTCGATGCTATGATGTATCCTAGTACTCGTCTCAGATTAAACTTGAAGTCCGGCCTTAACAAATGACTAAAACTTGGCCAAACGCAGCCCGAATGAGCGGCGATTCAGTTCACATAAAGTGCGATCTTTTCAAATCCTTGAAAGTCAGTGACTAAGCGCTAGTCCGCGTTCATAAAACGTGCCCTCTTGGTAAGAGTTCAGCTAGTCAGAGACTAGTAAACGTTCATAAAATTCGATTTTTTTTCCCTTGCTTCGATCAGGATTAAGACTAGGAAGTCATTTACTAGACTGGTAGTAAATAACTAAATTTAGTCCGTTTACATAAAAATGGGCCCAGTTTAGTGACTGAAAGGATAACCGTAGTGATAGCAGACATTGCGTCATTTGACGGGTATGTCATTGGATAAGACCTTTTACACACACTGTCCTCTCGACTTAAGTAACTTGGTAAATATCCTATGATTGTTTGTACAAAAGAGGAACATTTTTTTTAAAAATCGTATAGCATGCTATATCAATAGTTTGGCTTCAAAATGGACCAAGTGTTCCTTTAACGCACTTAAAACATCATATAATGTACATTATATATTGCATATTCTTTGAGCAAATATATATATATATATATATATATATATATATATATATATATATATATATATATATATATATATATATATATATATGTAAATGGGAGAAGCTGATAAAAGCAGAGAAAAAATGAAAAGAAAAATATTTTTAAAATTTAAAACAATTTAAAAACTAGAATTCCTTTCATGGAAATATTGCAAATATGCAAATATTCAATCTTATGTGTATTTTAAGCCACAAAGTTCTTACAGTATGGGGAAAAAATCAATTCCATGCTGTCTGAATAATGAATGAATGAAGTTTGTGAACAATTTGAGAAGGTAAAACTGTAGATAATGATCCCTATATATATATATACATATATATATATATATATATATATATATATATATATATATATGTGTGTGTGTGTGTGTGTGTGTGTGTGTGTCAGTACGGATTGTGTGTCTTATGATATGACACTCGCCTTCAAATCGATGGATTCCTTGGACGAGTCCCGCATTTGACGCGACAAAGTTGATTTACTCTTTCATCATTTCCTCTAACCGCACTCGAGTGTAACAACGGCAACAGCGTTGTCTCTGTTAGAAACAAAATATTGTATAATCGCCTTTTAGATGCCATGTCTCGACCTATAAGGATGTTAAGTTCATGTTGGCTTGGGACCCTTTGTGAAGAGCTTTGAGCCCATAATTAGTAGATATATTACGGTAAACAAAAGCTCTTTTTTTATCATACATTATTCATTATTATAAACCACAAAAGTTTAAAAGCCACATCCGACTGGATTGCTCCAGTGAACACTGGATATACTATTATAATAAGTTCTATCAACCATCACCCGGGCTATAGTTATCATGGCCAAATGCAGGGTCTTGGGACATCGTAATGAATGGAAACTCATCACCAGGGGATTATGGTAATTATGAAAAATAAATGACAGTGACTACCCCTGGCCTTAACCGCCTTACAATGATAGATCATCTTATTTTCTAAATGTTGGCCAGAAAAATATTTTCACTTCAAAACCAATTAAATTGACCCCCAACTTGTCAAATTTATATGTTTCGATCCTGAGCCTTCCTAAAGATTTATTTACAAAACTTTTTAAAAAAAGTTTTACTAGGTTACATCAATTTTCCAATACAATAATATTCTAAAATGCGAAGTTAAAATTTTCTGGCCAAAATGAATATATCGCAATTTGTCATATTGGTGAGCAGTAAAGGCCCGTGCATACATGCTTCATGAACCGCGCTTGAGGAGACAGCAACGAGACTGGTATTATGACAGATGGCTAGCTGACCTGCTACCCTTCGGTGCATCTTGAATGACCACGCGATCGCCTACCGGTTCGGTACGTTACTACTGTATAATAATAATAATAATAATAATAATAATAATAATAATAATAATAATAATAATAATAATAATAATAATAATAATAATAATAATAATAATAATGATAATGTTATAATCGGTTGGCCTATTGATACTATGCGTTTAGATAAAATACTCACAACACCCGCCAGTCAGATTATGCATACCGACTTCCAAAATCATGAGTAACCTTGAATGTTTATAGTCTTATTGATATTCTAATTCAGTGAGAGTTAATCACCAAAAAGCGCTTAGAGTAGAGTCTGATGTCTCGGAGTTAAAGCGCTCTATTATTATTATTATTATTATTATTATTATTATTATTATTATTATTATTATTATTATTATTATTATTATTATTATTATTATTCTTATTATTATTATTATTATTATTATTATTATTATTATTATTATTATTATTATCATTATTATTATTATTATTATTATTTATAACGGCTGTCTAAAAACAATAACAAAGAGTTGAGTGGACGTTATTTTCGTTCCTTCTATACTTCAGCATTGGGCATTGTTAGTAGTCAGTGGTCATCAGAATGACCCGGGTGGTGATGCGATATATATATATATATATATATATATATATATATATATATATATATATATATATATATAATATACTTCTGGATAAGAAGTCTTTCAGAACCATTAGGCTCATGGAGCCGGAATTTATCCCGGTTTCTACAGCGTGAAATTGTCAATGGATTCAATAGTCTGATGTCACGTCGCCCAGTAACGGCGGCCATCGTGTTCTAAACAAAGAAAATCGGTACCTTTTATTCTTCATGCTGGCTAGAACTTTTCATATGTCTTGTGATCAGAATGTGTAAAAGTCAAAACATGATCATATTTATAATGTTTTTTTTTTCCTCTGGATTCGCTTTTATGCTCGTCGGAGAAATATTTCATAAGGGTTGCCGCCATTGTTCCGATGGTTTATAGCCAGTTCTAAGTTACCATGCGTTATTACGAGGGAAGTGACGTTCTGACTGTTGAAGCGTATTCCTTGCAACCTTAAAACGAGTAAACCATGGTAGTGACGATGCAATAAACATTATAATACTCTGGTCGACTGATTTTTTGGGGATGGCTTTTTTTTTTCCTTGTATTTTTCTTTCTTGCTTTGTCTGGCACCTTTTATACACACATGTTCAGTTCTTTATCTTACACCGATGCCTGCTCCTTAAATTCTTAATTTAATAAATCGTTTCTTTCCTGTTTTATAACTAGTATAAATGCGTTACACAAACTGAAGTCAATATTATATTTTTTTTTCATCTTTGGGTGTAGATCGACATGCATATTTCAGGTCGATAACGGGACACAGTAATGGGCTTGATTTAAAATTGTTTGAAATGGATATATATATAGAGAGAGAGCATTGGTTTTAGAGCATTTCCAGTATAACAATCAGTTCATAGCATTATGACAGGTTTTCTGTCTCGTCCAGCACGTTTTTCTATTGACTCGGGCCCCCTCATTCATAAAGGGCTTCGAGTGAGCATAATTTATTCGATATTGCGCCATATAAAAGCTTTGGTTTTCACAGTTTCAATTCAGAATTTGACGGTGGAACAGATCGACATTGACAAGAATGGAATGTCAGCCCAAGTTGTTTGCGAAATCGGGTGTTTCATGTAAGATGATTGTATTGTAATACGTGTGTGCTGACTAACCACTAAGCCAATGCAACGACTTCTCTGCTACAAAGTAATCCCAGTAAATTGGGCATAAGAAGATGTCCCAAATTATGATCAATGGATTCCCATGGAAGCCATTGATAGGCAACCCCTCCATCGTGTTTATTTAGCTTCATAACACCTCCCTAATCCCGTCCCACTTAAAGCCTATCTAAGCTTCCCTTGATGATAAGTGAAGGATATTAATCGAGTACAGTTTGTATCAAAGGTCTCTGATTCAAGTCAGACCAGTCCTGTTACAGACCTTTCTAAACTCGCCACGATGTTTCTTGATGATAAAAATGAAGAATCTTAATCAAATACTCTGTCCTGCTCAATCCCTCTCAACTTCCAGCGACACTATTTGATGATAGAGTGAAGGATTGTGGAAGGTCCCTGGTTCGATTCCCGACCTGCTTAAGGCCTATCTAATCTTCCCATATTTCTTTATGACAGGTTGAAGAATCTTAATAAAATATCGTTTGTATAAAAGTCCTTTCTAAGCTTGTCACAATATTTCTCGATGGTAGTGGGAAGGATGGATTGACCCGTTGATTTCATCGCTCATCTGGGCAAGATATTGTTTTTTTTTAAACAATTCAATCGCTATTATTTTGAAATATAATATGAATATGAACATTTATTTTATTCTAGGGCATTTACATTAATTTAGTATTTCAAACATTTATAAAAACAGACTTCACATTGTATCATATAATATTCCAACATTGAACCTTATTAAAACAAATTGACATGTAAATGCAGTTAATCCAGGACTAGGTCAAAATTAAGCAATCCCATTCCAAAACAAAGACAGAAAGCAACTCGGAAAACGGATATAAGGGATAGAAGACCCAGGGTAATCTCTTGCCCACCAGGAAGTCAAAAAACCCACCCAGGAAAAGTTCTAGATTTGAAGTTAAAAGCGCCAAAGAAAAAAAAAAAGAAAGACTAAAGGAACTAGTTCACAAAAGAAAACAGAAGATTCCACGAGCAATCCAATCAATGTGCCTATTTTGACATTACCGAAAAGTCCCTTCTGGACACAAACAAAGGATCCCGCCATAAAGGATACAATCAAATGTTGACAAAGTACACTCGGATGTTTTCTATAAATACAGTCTCTCAAAGTAGTAACGATACGTTTGACTGCCTCCCTCCCTCTCAGGATTCTCTCCTGAACCGATCAATCTCAATAAAACAGATAGCAACATGGAAAGGGGAAAACAGTTGATAAGGAGTGAAAGACGACGACAAAGCACGTGACTTCTCTGCGGACTAGAAAGGTCAGAAGACTCCACCAAGACATAAAGTCACAAGGACACGAGTAACATGTTTTGGGGAGTGGGCGGGGGTAGTTTGTCTGTTTGTTTACTTTTGGGGGTTTTACGACGCTTGCGACACACGGTGAGTCGTTCAAGTGCCAATAAAAATGACAATCAAACAATTCTAGATTGAAAGGTAAGACAAGAAAAGGATAAGACAAAAAAGAGAAATGGTTCAAATAGGGAACAGATGTAGATTCCAAAAACACACTATCATCGCTGTACTTAGGTTAAGATCACATAAAAGTCTCATCAGTCAAAAGCTCAGTATCCCTCAAAGAGGAACACTCAAATAATAGGAACACACTGAAATGTGTGCAAACCATTATATTTACAACAAAAAATGAAGCAGAGATATGAAGTACAAGGGGGGAAAAAATAGCATCTCCAGAAACTATAACTATACATTTGATTGTTTCCCTCCCAGCTAAGAATTCCGGCCAGGGCCAGGATAAAACTAAGTAATATCACTCCAAGACAAAGGACAGAAAACTATATGGAAAACAAAAAGTAGGCGGGATAGAAGAAATAGCAAGTGACCTCCTTGCCCACTATGGGAGGTCAAAAATCCCCGAGGGGGGGGGGGGCTAGACTCTGGGGGTTTTATTTTTGTTTTTAAGGGTTTTACGGCGCTTGCAATACATTTATATTATATCAGCGCCAGTAAAAAGGAAGAAAATGGGATAGCAAAAAGTTCTAGAATTACTATTAAAGCACCCAAAAGAAAGTAAGACTAAGGGGAACTGGGAAGAAATAGGGATCAGTTGCAGATTCCAAGAGCATACCATCAATGTACTTGGTTTCAGATCACCTATCTCATCCGGACACAAGCACAAACTCCAACAAAGAGGAATACACTCAAATGCTTACATTATACATTCAAAATAACAAATATAATAATGCATAACAGAGAGATGATTTACAAGGGAAAAAGTATCATCTACCAAAACAATAACGATGCAGTTGTCTGTTTCTCTCCCAGTCAGGACTCCGGCCAGGGCCAGGACAAAACCAAGTAATCTCATTCCAAGACAAAGACAGAAAGCATGTTGGAAAACAGATATAGGGGGCTAGAAGACACAGTAAGTACCTCCCTGCCCACTATGGAAGGTAGGAACATCACCCAGGATCTAGACTCTAACCTGGGATATACATCGTAGTTCTTCAGAACCGTTAAATTCACGGAATCGATATTTATCCCCGTTTCTGTCTCGTCAAATAGACCATTGACAGCAGCAATTATCTGCTACCCTTTAGATAGGCCGCTTGTCTACCACAAAGTACCTACATTCCGTAGACACAATCAATGCTGGATGGACAGAATAAAAGGATCGTTGGAAAATACGTTTACGAATTCACATTGATATTATAGGCATAGTGAATGATTTACGAATAACCCGTACATTAATTCGTTTTTCTATTTATGCCCCAGCATACAATAGACAAAATAATGCCTCATTATAGATCTGTAGATCAATCTTTATTCAGTGAAATGTCATTGCATTCATTACAAAATAAATAGAAAGAAACAAACGAACAAACAAACAAACAAACAAAAAATAGACATCGATATAATGAGAATATGGATTAACTGCCCGATAATGATATCATTGAAAGACAGCATGACACAAGGCAATTTATGGATGATGATAGAGGGTGATGATGATAATGATGATGACGATGATGACGACGACAACGACGACGACGACGACGACGATGATGATGATGATGATGATGATGATGATGATGATGATGATGATGATGATGGTTGTAGTGGTGGTGGTGGTTATCATCTTGATTACCAGCATCAAAAATATCATCATCATCATCATCAAAAACATCACCACCTGATCATTAAAAAACATCATCATCATCATCATCATCATCATCATCAAAGTCATCATGACGACGACGCCGACGACAAACGACGACGATCACAAAATAAATATAATATGGCGCAATCAAATTCCAATTACAACTCCAATAAAATGGTCATCAATTAATTAACCGAACAAAAATCGCGATGGTCGAAGGCCTATTCTTGAGCAATAAAGATAATAATAACAACAACCAATGGAAGCTACGGCACAAAACACCTACAGTACACGACACACGAGGTAATGAGCGTGCAATGTCATCTCATCGATTCATTACCGGTAGGTAGCGTCTATATTGAATGGATATTTCAATTACATTTATTCTGCCGTACTCTGGGATAAAAAAAAAGAGTCTTTTGTTTCGTGATATGTTGGGTTTTTTAAATGCTGTTTTTGTTTGGGTTTTCTTTTACTGGCTTTTTTTTTTTTTTTTTGGGGGGGGGGGGGGGGGTTTAGAAGATAAATTTAGGCCAGAAAACTCGTCCTTCAAGTACCGATCGATTAAAATGACTTTCGTCTTGTCAACAAACTCGTATTTCTCGAACTTCAAGCCTGGGAGATATTACGCGAGTTTTAGTTTTTGACGAAGATGAAGGCCATTTAAATCGATGGACAGTTGATGGACCTAGTTTTCTGGCCAAAACTGTTAAAATCGTCTTTCATTTGTTTATTTTTTTTTTATTTCTTTTCTTTTTTTTTTTTTTGGGAAAGGGGGGGGGGGGGGGTGGTCAGAGTACGTCAGATTTGTGACCCATCGCCTCAAAACGGGATTATATCGGGGTGGTTTTGGGCGCGAAAAAAATCGAATTTCTGATCTTAAAAAGAAAATACGGCACTTGAGTTTAGTTCAAATAATTGCTTGTTTTGTTGGGGCGGAGGGGGGGGGGGTGTTGGGGCGTTTTTTCGTTTTTCTTGGGGGGGGGGGGGGGGGGGGGGGGGGGGCTGGGTTTTTTGGGTTTTTTTTGTTTGTTTTTATATTGTTGTTTGGGGAGTTTTTTTTTCGGGGGGGGGGGGGGGGAGTCGGGTTTTTTGTTTTGGTTGTTTTTTAATGTTTTGTTGGGTTTTTTTATGAGGAGGAATTGAAATTCTTACACGGGAGAAAACTAAAATTTCTGGTCATTTCAACTTTTAAAAAACCTCTTTTGGGGGGATCTGATATACACCGGCACATCACTGATTTGAGACAATATGTAACCCGTCGCCTCAAAACAGTATGACGTCGTCGAGGTTCACTTATCGGTATAGGATAGTGAAAATTCAATCCACACTTCTTTTCTTTTTTTTTAAATATGAAACTAAATTTACTTTTTGACATCTTTTTTCTTTCTGATAGTTTGAGGCGATGGATTATATTATATGTGACCCATCGTTTTAAAAACAGTATTATGTCAGAATGGGTTAAATGCCAAAAAGTAATGTTAAGCAGTTAATTGCCGTACTCTGGAGAGACTCGTATTTAAAAATTTGGCCAGAAAACTCGACCTTCAAATATCGATCGATTTACATGACCCTCCTCTAGGAAAAAAAAAACAAACACTCAAACCTGGGACTTCGCGAAGTCTTCCTTCATTCCCAGGTTTGAGACAGTTCTAGACAAGCTGAGGGGCATTTAAATCGATCAATATTTGAAGGACGAGTTTTCTGGCCAAATTTTTAACCGATTAAAGCATAAACGGCCAAAAAGTTATCTTCCCTGAAAGAAGCATTATCCACTGTCCTCTGTAGCCCATAAATATATATATTTTAAAGTAGTCTTTCAGAGCCATTGGGTCCATAGAGCCGGAGTTTATCCCGGTTTCTATAACGAGAAACGGACAATAGCAACTGCTTGCTATCCTTTGGATAGGACAGTAGTCTATCAGGGAGGATCAGAAAAAAAAAGCTTCGACTGCATCCGGAATTGATCTTGGTCCCTTTGCGTGTGAACCGAGTGCTCTACCAACTGAGCTATCGAACCCCCCCCCCCCCCCCCCAATAAATATGAAAAGGTAAAAAAGTTCATATTTTTATCCCCCCCCCCCCCTCTCCCCCTTTCCCCCCAGATCGCATTAAATAACACCCTGACATAATGCCGTTTTGGGGCGGAGAGTCGAATCTTTCAATTATCACATATATGATAATAATAATGATGAAAATCCCGAGCAGATAATAATATTGTACCTATATACAGAGTGTGTGGTTTACATTAGCAATTGAACAATAATAATAATAATAATAATAATAATAATAATAAATAATAATAATAATAATAATAATAATAATAATAACAATAATAATAATAATAATAATAATAATAATAATAATAATAATAATAATAATAATAATAATAATAATAATAATAATAATAATAGTAATTTTTTAATTTAAAAAAAAAATCATGCCCTTCCGCCACGACATCATAAGATGTCGTCGCCAGGCATTCCACGAAGGAATAACTCATCAAACAATATGTCTGTTGTCCAAGTGAGCAAATTGGGGGTAAATAATCTTGCTTTCGGGGGAAAAAAACGAAAGTGTCTGAAGCGGGGTTCGAACCCGGGTCCTTTTGGATTACAGTGCAATGCCTTATAACCACTCGGCCACTTCGCCCCCCCCCCCACCCCAATAATAATAATAATAATAATAATAATAACAATAATAATAATAATAATAATAATAATAATAATAATAATAATAATAATAATAATAATAATAATAATAATAATAATAATAATAATAATAATAATAATGATAATAATAATAATAATAATAATAATAATAATAATAATAATAATAATAATAATAATAATAATAATAATAATAATAATACATAATCAGCTCTGGGGAAGCATCTGATGGGCACTGTTTTAATTTATATTCACACTATAAGAGAGCATCATTTACAAACACTGACGCGGCTATCTTAGTAACTGAAGCAAATTCTGTTTACTAAGAATCAACGCTTATATCGAAACAAAATCACAATTGACGACTTGGAATGGGTGGCATATAAAAAAAAACAACTTTAAAATTAGCCCGATTGCTACTGTAACTCTACTGCTTCATAAAAGAGTTCCCATATCAAATTATTATATATACATGTATATACAAGTGTCACTTGGCATATTAAATAAGATAATAAAATAGCATGAGTGTGTTGATAGTCGAAACAGTGACGAGAAATGATTTATAAGAATATATATAATATGCAAATATTATTCATCATCAAGACGAGATAGAGGAAAAAATATAATCTTAAATTTCTATGCAACTGTAGAGCGCTACGGGTATTTTTATATAATAAATAAAATAATATTAGCTAGTATTGCACTTCACATTCAGATACTTCAATCAATTTATTCACAACATGAAGGGAGGCTTTGTTAATATAAGCAGATTAATAACAACAAAAACAACAACAACAACAACAATAATAATAATAATAATAATAATAATAATAATAATAATAATAATAATAATAATAATAATAATAATAATAAAAGAGCAATTCACTCCAGGTTAGTCGATATTCACAGCCCTTTTTTTTTAAAAAGGGCTTAATGATGGTATGAGTTTAAGTAAAATTCTCACCAGTCCAACAGTACCCACACACAAAACAATGTGTAAACTTAAAACATGAATAGGCTGTTACTGTTTGAGATAACTTGATAAATAATCATTCTCTAAATGGCGGCATATATAAATATATATAAATAAAGAGTCGCGTGAAGTCAAATTCGTTCATTCTATTCGGCGAATTGCTTTGTTGCCCGATTCAGTGACGTAACTAATAATTACAAGGACCCACTCAAATGGGATCAGTATCCTGCCTAGTGTTGTGGCTGATTGTTCCAAATGATTGGTGTGGTTTGTGAGTTTCATTCACTCATAGAAATCGCAGAGCGCATTGAAATGGGTTTTTTTTTGTTGTTTTTTTGTTTGTTTGTTGTTTTTTTGTTGTTTTTTTTTTTTTTTTTTTTTTTTTTTTTGGGGGGGGGGGGTATTATTATATTCATTAATTATAGAAGGAATGAAATTGACGTCACTCAGCTCTTTATCGAACCGGTCCAAATTCTACTTCAATTGACATTCCCTTGCAAAACAACAAAAATAGTATCATGAAATAAGAAAATTGAGCTCCAATTTCACTTAATGAACATCTCTAATTCATTACAACTAGTTGAAAATGAAAGCTGATGCCAGACTACATAATTTTTCAGGATTTGGAAATCTTAGTCAATCCTAATAAGAGTAAATTGTTTATCTTTAACGTTAACTATAGCGATTACAAATTTTATCACATACAATAACAATTTTTAATCGCCTAGGCAGGACTGCATTACTTATTACTTTACAGTGGAATCCTGATAAAGCCAAAATTACTAGACCAGAAAAATTGGTTGATTTTATCCATTATCAGCGGAGCACGGCTTATATAAAGAATATAAAATTTGAGACCAACTGGCGGTGTTTATCAATCATATAATATAACATGTAAACTAAACATAATACAATGCATAACAGAGAGATGATTTACAATTACAAGGAGAGAAAAAATATCATCTCCCAAAACTATAACTATACATTCGACTGTTTCCCTCCCAGCCAAGGAACTCCGGCAAGGATCAGGACAAAACCAAGTAATCTCATTCCAAGACAATGACAGGAAATAATTTGAAACGGGTATCGGGGGATAGAAGACACATCATGTACCTCCCCACCCAGTGACTGTAAAGTAGAAATGACGACTGGCCATGTGAAATGTACATTAGGGGGTGACGTTTAAAACCTGTCAAAGTTGGTTGACTTTAAGCAAGGTTAATTTTATCCATTATCACGGCTTAGAAAAAGAACATAATATCGGAGACTAACTAGCGTTGTTGACTTTAATTAGAAGTTGACTTTAAGAGAGTTGACTTTATGCAGATGCCACTCTGTTTGTAAAGTAGAAATGACCACTGGTCTTGCGATACGTACATTAGGGGGTGACTTTCGAAACTTATCTAAGTCACACCCAGATAGAAAATGAACCACCACTCTCAACCACTCTAAAATGGACCTCTTAGAATAAATAGAGAAAAGTGAAGGTCTCAAAACACTCATGATATTCAGAGTGACAAAATCTAGAACTGTCTAAATGAGTCAATAAAATGTATACTAAAATAAAGGGAGTAAAAGTGACTCTTATAAAAGATACAAAACAAACTAAACGACGTTTCGGCCTTCTTGAGGTTTACCTGAAGAAGGCCAAAGACTGAAATATTGTTTACTTTGTTTTGTATCTTTTATAAGAGTCACTTTTATTCCCTTTATTTTAGAATATATTTTATTCAAGAATGTCCTTGGTTAACATTTTTTAAAGTCTGAAAATCTTTTTCGTAACTCTTTAAGAAAACCTGAAGAAGGCCAAAGGCCAAAACGTCGTTTACTTTGTTTTGTATCTTTTATAAGAATCACTTTTTACTCCCTTTATTTGAAATGACGACTATTTATGAAAACATTTTGTGCAAAGCTTCTCTACATCAAATGGTATCACCCTTAAAGCATAGAAAAGAATACATGTCCATCTGGCTTTCCCTTAACTGTTGCCTTTGAAACAACCAAATATTGAAAAAAATCAACTCATCAATACCAAACAAGGTCAGCTTGAAAATTTCAAACAGCCAATTTTCCAATTTTATCTTCAGCCGGAAAAAGGAAATTCCTGGATTGTTCTAAAGAGCAAAGAATACAAGTATTTTTCTCTTTAAATCACCAAATAAACGAACAAAAAAATTGCACTTTTCTTGGAAACATTGAAAATGCGACTTGGAAAGTCACTTCCTCACATATATACAGAATTGAAATAAATTTGATGATTATTGGGACAGTGGTAAATATAAAAAAAGGGCATTTCAATAGAGCAATATCCACTACACATGTGCAAAATGCTGTACAAGAGTGTATCCAGCTAATAGCAACACTTAACATGTAGGACAAGACATGACGCCTACTGTTAGGCGATATCACAATACAACGCTGTTACTAGCCGGGTACTTATTCTAAAACTGAGTATGGTGAAAGAATGTGAGTTTAAAAGTCCTTTCCAAGGACTCAATTATGTACCGCTCAGAGTGGGACTCGATCCTGGACCATCCGGCCCAATGGCAAGTGCCATATCACTAGTATGACCACAAAGCCATTCCATTTCATACAAATTATTGAGTATCCTGCAAATATTAGAGGAAACTCCTACTTCAGATAACGATCGATTTAAATGACCCCCATATTTTGAAAAAAATAATAAATAAATAAAAAATCTCCCTTACATGAGATCCCCATCTCTTGCAAACAAAAAACAAAAAAAAACAAATAAACTCCCAAACATGGGACTCCATCTATCGACATTTGAAGGACGAGTTTTCTGGCCAAATTTTTTTTAAAACGTATTATTTTTCAGAGCACGGCAGTACATGCTCACTCGGCCACACTCTGAACACTGTGAAAAAAAAAACTCGTATGTAAAATTTTGGTCAGAAAAACGTCCTTCGGCTGACGGATTTCCGAAGGTCTCCTATGATTGTGCGTACCTGAAACATCTATAAATTAAAATGATCCCCATCTTGTCATAAAAAACTCTCAAACCTTTGACTTCCGTGACGTCATCCTTGAAGTCCTAGGTTTTGAGATGTTATTACAAGATGAAGGTCATTTTAACAGGTCGGTATATTTAAAGGACGAATTTTCTGGCCAAAATTTAAAATACGGATTGTTTTGTGTTTTTTTGTTTTTTTTTATGCAGAGGCGGCAGCACTGTGGCTATTGCAGTCTTTTCTCAGATAACATACCTGCCTTTATAATTATAAAAAAATCATCTGATGATAAATACAATTAATCTTTTTATCTTTTATTTCATTTTTTTTTTAGTTTCTTTATACATAAACAATGAAAGCATATAAAATGAAAAGATTATCTATGACGCCCGAATCGATATTATTTGTTAGTTAACCCCAAAACACGACCCTGTGTTCAAATGGAGTAAACATGACTTTCAGAATAAATAAAACAACAGCAACAACAACATAAACAACCACAATAACAACAACAACCACCACCACAATAACAGCAAAAACAACAAATACAACAACAACAACAATCAAAACAAGTACAACAAAAATAACTACAACGACAACCAAAACAACAACAACAATTAAATAGAGCCTTTCATCTAAGCCGCAAAACGCTTTGACAATAAGTAATAAGACATTTAGAATATACGATATCTACAAATATGATTTGACAGAAGGTGTAAAACAACGATAACAATGACGACGACAACGACAACGACGACAGTACAAACAATAACACCAACGACGAAGACAACAATTCTAAGAATTAATGGTGGCCAACTCCGTAAGCGCCTCCTGCTGAAAAGCATTCAGGTTGCTGACGGATTTCCGAAGGTCTCCTATGATTGTGCGTACCTGAAACAGAAAACAAATAGGTGTGTCATTATAATTAAACTAAAAGGAGACTACGCAGTTACGGGACGGGTATGTACTCATTTTACACCGTAGCAGGGCGAGAAATGTCATTCTAACATTCATTTATTTATCTATTCATTTATTTATTCATTCATAAAATAAAATAGATAAAAATTCCTTTTATATCCAGGGGAAATTTGTCTACTTTAGGGTCAATTCTAAAGGGAGACTGGAATAACCCAGGCCTTAGCCGCCGCAGTGCATCTCCCCAAAGTGAGCTAGAACGAGGTGACTCGCCACACATTTAGACGGTAGAGTGGTACTCGGTACCTTTCGGGTGCGAAGCACAGACTATACCGCTGAATCACGCCTGTCTCATCATCCACTTATTGACTGATCGATGTATTGAATGATCTACTTATTTATTCGTTCATTAAAACAAGATAAAAGATTACCTGTGTGGTAAAGAATGGCGTCTCCCACGGTTTCTCCCCGTACCTCTCAAATTGGTCCAAGCTGTCCTGTAGCTTGAGGGTCAGGGTATCATAATTACCCCTCACCACCTCCAATACCTGTCGATCACAAAAGAGAGGAACATGGTTAGAAAGCGTTATATCAACCATTCATTTATATCATTCACTCATTCGGGGATTCCGATAGCTCAGTTTGTAGAGCACTCGCTTCACACGCAATGAGGAGAGAGTGTTTTTGTTTTTGTTTTTTGTTTTTTCTGGCCCTCCTGTCCACTCACCCGTAATTGGCTAGATGAGTCTGTTAGATTTGGCGGAATGTACTTTGCGATACACTAGCGTCCTATTCAAAGAGTGACAAGAAATTTCTATTGTTCGTTTCATGCTATGGGATAAACTCCGGCTCAAAGGCTCCGAAGGACTACTCATTCATTCCAATACCAAACCCTATGACAGATGGTCGTCGGGGGGGGGGGGGGGGGGGGGGGGGGGGAACTTGCGGTATGCAGCCTTCGAAGCCGCAATCCAGTGCCACTGCCACCCATCGTGGTCATTGGCTTTCTCACTACCAGTCGTATACTGTCAAACTGTCAATTCCTTGATGTCCTGCCGCATTTATTTTTGTCGTCTTATTCTTTTCTCTTAACAATCCATCGTGCCTTACATAACTGTCTTGCACAAACTGTCTTGTCTGACCAAGTGTCAAAACCATGGAATTTTCCATGCTTTTAACCATTGCAACCATTGCATACAGTGGTGTCTGTCTTCTCGACAGCTTTTCTACATCATTAAGAATATCCTTGGTAGTTCTAAGTTCCAGGCATGGTTCACGATTTTCCAGTAATTGAAAAGCAAATAAAAATATGAATACCCTTTAATAATCTCAAGGTGTGTGTTCATTTTTATTTTTGTTAAGGCATATGTCATTTCAAGAAAAGAAGGAAATATCCAAGACGTTAGCCGCAAGCTCTTAGTCTTTTACACGACTAAAGAAGAGAAGTGAACTCAATCGGTAACTTTACTCGGAGATCTCCAGTGCCTATTTCGAATACAAGAATGATCAGTTTTATAGAGGAGGGGAGGTTCTTGTTTTCGATGCTAGAAAAAAAAAAGTCCCCTACCCATTACAATATTGCAATAATAAATAACCAGTATTGATCACGGAAGGCAATACACTGCGTAGTACAAGCACAGGCACCTCTTGGCGTAATAATATTGGTATTTGAGAAAGAAGGGAAGGAGCCACAATTCCCTAAATAACCTAAACAAACAAATTATATGACCCTACGCCCCACGTATTTCTATCCCCCGGTTGAAATGATGATTCCACGTACATCCCCAGATATTTGACGTTCCTCTGACGTAACTGTGGAAGAACACGGGGGGAGAGAGAGATTTTGGCCAGAACACTCCTCCTTTAAATATATATCGATTGATTAAAGAGGGTTTTTTTTTTTTTTCTAAAATGAGAGCTATTTTAATCCACCGATATTTGATGGACAAGTTATAACTGATTTAAACGTGTTTTGCTATTGTTTTTGGGTTTTTTTTTGTTTTTGTCTTTTCGTTCTTTTTGATTTGAATTTTGGTTTTTGTTTGTTTTATTTTGTTTTGTTCTTGTTTTGTTTGTTTTGTTTTGTTTTTGTTTTTTTGTTTTTTGTTTGTTTGTTTTTTTTTTGGGGGGGGGGTGGTTTATCTATTCATTTATTTATTTATTGTTTGTTTGTTTGTTTGTTTGTTTTGTTTTATTGATTTTTATTGAGTACTGCAGTCAAGTCCCGACATAATCGGAGTCTTTTTTTTTAACATCGCAAGATACACAAATCCAAATTTGGTCTGAGGGACGAATAAATGTTATCACAGCTTAGACAGCTAGATAATAATAATAATAATAATTCTTACACTTGGTAGCAGTATAAATTGAGACGACAACGAATAAAAAGGAGGAGAAGAAGAAGAAGAAGAAGAAGAAGAAGAAGAAGAAGAAGAAGAAGAAGAAGAAGAAGAAGAAGAAGAAGAAGAAGAAGAAGAAGAAGAAGAAGAAGAGAAGGAGGAGGAGGAGGAGGAGGAGGAGGAGGAGGAGGAGGAGGAGGAGGAGGAGGAGAACTAGGAGGAGGAGAAGCAGAAGAAGGGGGTTGAAAGGAGGAGTAGACGAAGCCTCGGTGGTCTTTTATTAGGGAGAGAGAGAGAGAGAGAGAGAGAGAGAGAGAGAGAGTGCGTGTGTGTGTGTCAGAGAGAGAGGGAAAGAGAGAGAGAGAGAGAGAGAGAGAGAGAGATAGAGAGAGAGAGAGAAATAGATAGAGCGAGAGAGAGAGAGAGAGAGCGTGTGTGTGTGTGTGTCAGAGAGAGAGGGAAAGAGAGAGAGAGAGAGAGAGAGAGAGAGAGAGAGAGAGAGAGAGAGGTCTTACACGTTTGGAAGACGTCTATAGATACTGTGCGCTTGGCTAAGAAACTCACAACACATTGCCACCCGGAAGTCTAACGGACCAACAAACAAAACTGTGTAACCATGAACGTTCATAGTCTGGTTAAAACAGATTAGTGAGATTTACTCATAAACATGGATGATAAAAAACAATAACAAAGACTCGAGTGCCTTCAACGTCTTTCTTTCTATATTATGTTGGAAATCTTAACAGTACGCAATGGCAAACGGTAGAACAAGACCTGTACAATACGATTCAGTAGTCTGATGTCACGCGCCCGGCAACGGCGGCCATCTTGGTTCTAAACAAAGAAAATCATTACTTTTTATTCTCCATGCTAGCTAGAACTTTTAGTTCCCTTTTCGTATGCCTTGTGATCAGAATGTGTAAAAATCAAAACATGATCAAATTTATGGGTTTTTTTTCCTCTGGAAACGCTTTTATGCTCGCCGGAGAAATATTTCATACGAGCGTCCGCCATTGTTCCGATAGTTTAGACCAGTGTTACTAAGTTACCATGCGTCATTAGGAAGGAAGTGACGTTCCGACTACTGAATCCTATTGGATTCAGTAGTCTGATGTCACGCCGCCCGGCAACGGCGGCCATCTTGGTTCTAAACAAAGAAAATCATTACTTTTTATTCTTCATGCTGGCTAGAAATTTTCATATGCCTTGTGATCAGAATGTGTAAAAGTCAAAACATGATCAAATGTACGGGGTTTTTTTCCCTCTGGATACGCTTTTATGCTCGCCGGAGAAATATTTCATACGGGCGTCCGCCATTGTTCCGATAGTTTAGAGCCAGTGTTACTAAATTACCATGCGTCATTAGGAAGGAAGTGACGTTACGACTGTTGAAGAGTATTAAGAGAGGAGGAAGCGACAAAATATTTCTTTCTCTTAAAAAAAAATATTTTAAAAACAAGACAGATATATTCATTATCATAAAAGACAATTCGATTTCGCACCGTTAGCGATTTCACACGGTCTATATTACAATGTGCATTATCATATTTAAGAGATAACGGGGGAAATCTAATAAAATATATAGAGAGAATATAAGAATAGATGAATTTATTGTAAAAAAAAAAAAGAAAAAAGGAGAGGGGTCCTGAGTTCCGGGCCAGAATGACAGAGGGTAGGATCAATACCGCCGTACTCTGAGGGGGAAAAAAAACACATATTTACAAATTCGCCCAGATAACTCATCCTTTAAATATCGATATGACTAAAATAACCCCCATCTTGTCAAAACTCTCAAACCTTGAACTTCCGTGAAGTCTTAGGTTTGAGAGGGT
Organism: Berghia stephanieae; assembly: GCF_034508935.2. Classification (NCBI taxonomy): domain Eukaryota; kingdom Metazoa; phylum Mollusca; class Gastropoda; order Nudibranchia; family Aeolidiidae; genus Berghia; species Berghia stephanieae. The sequence continues at coordinate 85,090,191 of NC_088361.1, read as the reverse complement.
TGTTTTTTTGTGTTTTTTTTTTTGGCGAGATGAGAGTCGTTTTAATCGATCGCAATTTCAAGGACAAAAACTTTTTAATGTATTATTATTTTTTTTTTTTTCGTAGTACGGCAGAAGAGGACACTTCGCGGCAATAATTGGGGAAATGAAAAGGAAGAAAGCAAAAAAAAAAGAAGAAAATAATCAAAGTCGATTATTCCAATCGTTCCTTCTCTTCTTCTTCCTCTCCATCTTCTTCTTCTTCCCCCTGAAGCCCGAGATTAACTGTCACCCCACAGCCTTCCCTCGGCCAGATGGAGAGACCAAGCATGAACCATGAGATGAAAACGGATGGGGGTTAGAACCCAATGCTCGTCTTTTACTTTCCTAGTCCGATCTGTCACCGTCTTGGTGAAAAAAATCTTGGCTTTCACACTATTCCATCCAATATAATCTCTTTTATCCAGTGAATGCGTTTACCACCTGTTTCAATCCCTTATAACCCAGTTAACTACCATACTATGGAAAGACATGCATTTAAAAAATTCGCCCAGAAAACTCATCCTTTAAATATCGGTCGCCTAAAATGACCCTCATCTTGTCAAAACTCTCAAACCTTGAACTTCCGTGAAGTCTTAGGTTTGAGAGGGATTTTTGTTTGTTTTTTGTTTTTGTTTTTTTTGGTTGGTTTTTTTTTTTTTTTTTTTGGCGAGTTGAGACTACTACTACTACTACTACTTCTTCTTCTTCTTCTTCTTCTTCTTCTTCTTCTTCTTCTTCTTCTTCTTCTTCTTCTTCTCTTCTTCTTCTTTCTTCTTCTTTCTTTTCTTCTTCTTCTCTTCTCTCTTTTCTTCTCTTCTTCTCTTCTTTCTTCTTCTTCTTCTCTTCTCTTCTTCTTCTTCTCTTCTTTCTTCTTCTTCTTCTTCTTCTCTTCTCTCTTCTTCTTCTTCCTTCTTCTTCCTTCTTCTTTCTTCTTCTTCTTCTTCTTCTTCTTCTTTTCTCTTCTTTCTTCTTCTTCTTCTTTCTTCTTCTTCTTCTTCTTCTTCTTCTTCTTCTCTTCTTCTCTTCTTCTTCTTCTTCTCTTCTTCTTCTCTTCTTCTTCTTCTCTTCTTCTTCTTTCTTCTTCTTCTTCTTCTTCTTCTTCTTTCTTCTTCTTCTTCTTCTTCTTCTCTCTTCTTCTTCTTCTTCTTCTTCTTCTTCTCTTCTTTCTTCTTCTCCTTTTCTTCTTCTTCTTCTTTCTCTCTTCTTTCTTCTTCTTCTTCTTCTCTTCTTTCTTCTTCTTCTTCTTCTTCTCTTCTTCTTCTTCTTCTTTCTTCTCCTTTTCTTCTTCTTCTTTTCTTCTTCTTCTTCTTCTTCTTCTTCTTCTCTTCTTCTTCTTCTTCTTTCTTCTTCTTCTTCTTCTTCTTCTTCTTCTTCTTCTCTTCTTCTTCTTCTCTCTTTCTTCTTCTTCTTCTTCTTTCTTCTCTCTCCTTCTTCTTCTTCTTCTTCTTCTTCTCTTCTTCTTCTTCTTCTTCTTCTTCTTCCTTCTTCTTCTCTTCTTCTTCTTCTCTTCTTCTTTCTTCTTCTTCTTCTTTCTTCTCTTCTTTTCTTCTTCTTCTTCTTTCTTCTTCTCTTCTTCCTTTCTTCTTCTTCTTTCTTCTTCTTCTTCTTCTTCCTTCTTTTCTTTCCTTCCTTCTTCTTCTTCTTCTTCTTCTTCTTCTTCTTTCTTCTTTCTTCTTCTTCTTCTTCTTCTTCTTTCTTCTTCTTCTTCTTCTTCTTCTTCTTCTTCTTCTTCTCTCTTCTTTCTTTCTTCTTCTTCTTTCTTCTTCTTCTTCTTCTTCTTCTTCTTCTTCTTTTCTTCTTCTTCTTCTTCTTCTTCTTCTTCTTCTTCTTCTTCTTCTTCTTCTTCTTCTTCTTCTTCTTCTTCTTCTTCTTCTTCTTCTTCTTCTTCTTCTTCTTCTTCTTCTTCTTCTTCTTCTTCTCTCTTCTTCTTCTTCTTCTTCTTCTTCTTCTTCTTCTTCTTCTTCTTCTTCTTCTTCTTCTTCTTCATCTTCATCTTCTTCTTCTCCTTTTCACCCTTGAAGCCCGAGATTAACTGTCACCCCACAGCCTTCCCTCGGCCAGATGGATAGACCAAGCATGAACCATGAGATGAAAACGAATGGGGGTTAGAACCCAAAGCTCAAGTCTTCTACTTTCCTATTCCGATCTGTCACCGTCTTGATGAAAAAAATCTTGGCTTTCACGCTATTCCATCCAATATTATATATATGATTCAGTGAATGCGTTTACCACCTGTTTCAATCCCTTACACCAGTGAACTGCCATACTCTGGAAGGAAACGTATTTAAAAATTTGGTCGGAAAACTCGTCCTTCAAAAATCGATTGATTTAAATGACCCTCAGCTTGGCAAACGCTCTTAAGCCTGGGACATCGCAAAGGAGGGGAGGAAGAGGAACAGGAGGAGGAGGAGGAGGAATAGGAGAAGGAGGAGGACGACGACGAAGAAGAAGAAGAAAAAGAAGAAAAAGAAGAAGAAGAAGAAGAAGAAGAAGAAGAAGAAGAAGAAGAAGAAGAAGAAGAAGAAGAAGAAGAAGAAGAAGAAGAAGAAGAAGAAGAAGAAGAAGAAGAAGAAGAAGAAGAAGAAGAAGAAGGAGAATTTTAAAATACGCTTGCTTGTCCTTGAACAAAACACAAGCAAAACGCAAAGGAGTGGCTTCCACGCAAGAAATCACAGATGAGCAGAAACAGAAACTGTGTTTTTTTTGTTGTTTTTTTTTTTTTTTTAATATCATAATAAATGCTAAGATTGTACAGGCCTGGTCTGCTATCCAGCCACTTAAATATTTTAAGTTGCGTGACTGGCCGATCCCTAATCGGAGAAGGGAATGTCTGGTACAAGATCTGATCGAAGTCATCGATTTCAGAGGTTACGGGTGACAATTTGAGGTCAACCACAACATCCATTATCATTTTTCTTTTTACACCTATCAAACGATTGGATATCCAGAGGACATTATGTTATGGATAAGATTCTACCCCTCTCCCTAAATAGTAACGCGTGATGATATCAAGTTTACAATAATATAAATTGTGACGTAAGATTATCAAATGTTTAATGTCATTAGAATTAGGTTTTTGAAAAAAAAAAAAAGAAGTATGATTTGAATATTTTTGAAAATGTCTTTTGCCCAGAGATGACGAAATCGGAATCAATTAAGGGGCAGAATAAAAGATTTCTTACACTCTTGCGTTTACTAATTCGAGCTTTGTTCCCAACGCGTAGTCGCAAGCTCGTGTAGCAGTTCGGAAAACGTCCGGAATTCCAAAAAGCAAGAGTGTATAAGAATCGGATATTATTATACTTCTCTGGTTTGGGGGTAAATCCGATTTCGCCACAGCGTAATATGAAAAAAAACCGTCGCACTTCAATATTATTTTTCCTCTAGAGCATCCGGTTTTACTTTTAAAAATATATATTTTGACCGGTAATAACATCCCGACCACAACGATAACTCTTACTGTCAAATCTTCAACTAATCATTGTCCAAAAAAGTTTTCCTTTCGACAGAAACAACGGTGTCATCGGATATGTACTTATTTGACACCTGGAGAATTTGGTGGGAGAATGTGAGTAAAGGAAGAACCTGTTTTTGCCCCAACAACTCAACTTTGTGCGACCAAGAGCGAGCGAATTCGAAGTTTCGTAACCACAAGACCAAAAAGCAACACAAAAATAACAATGAAACAAAATATGTCCGCGTGTCCTTGAATAAGGCACAAGCAAAACGCAACGACAGAGAATTTATAACCGCCAATGGACATCAAACGACACACAACAACAAAAATAATAAAATTAAAAAAAAATAAAAATATTGAAATAAAAACCAAAGCCCATGAATGAGCTGGACTGCTGCTATTCAGCCGCTTGTTATTTCAAGTTGCGTGACTGACTGGTCTAGGCCACGATCAGGGGAATGGAATGTCTGGTACATCATCTGATGATGCCGCCATCAATTTTCAGGGTTTATCCTTGCCAATTTGAGGTCACCCCGAAACATTTATATCACATTTCACTCCCCTTGCACCCTCCCCTCCTCGCTCCCCCTCGCACCGCCAATCTAACCCCTGTTTTGATAAACCTCTGATTAAACGTATGTCATGGACATATATATTTCTGAAGGAGATTCGTTATTTTCTAATAATAATGTATTTTGTAAGCATCGAACCTCGCCCTATAACACCCAGTGAGTTCAAAAGTAAATAGATAATTAAAAAAAAAAAATAAATACATAGATTAATAATAATAATAATAATAATAATAATAATAATAATAATAATAATAATAATAATAATAATAATAATAATAATAATAATAATAATAATAATAATAATAATAATAATAATAATAATAATAATAATAATATTAATAATAATAATAATAACAATAATAATAATAATAATAATAATAATAATAATAATAATAATAATAATAATAATAATACACCCAGAAGACCCATCTATTTCTCCGGAGTCATTTTACTCGTTTACATTATGGAAAGTCTGGCGGCACTCGTAACAACATTGTGGTCATATCAAAGCCACGTATCCAACAAAAAAAGGTCGAGGTAATGGGATAATATATAATTTTATCTTCGCTCACACGCACCCAAAGATAATGTTAAACAAAGGAAATTAGTATAAAACAAACAGCGATTGATCAGTGAAACTGGCAGGAGTACAAATAATAGTTCCATCCTCCATGGGAAAGGGGGGGGGAGAGAGAGAGAGAGAGAGAGAGAGAGAGAGAGAGAGAGGAGAGAGAAGAGAGAGAGAGAGAGAGAGAGAGAGAGAGAGAGAGAGAGAGAGAGAGATAGCTCAACTGGCCTCATACGTTAAGAGACCGGCATCGATCCGGGACGCAGACAATTCTTTCTTTTATTTTTTTTATTTATTTATTTTTTTTTTTTTTGGGGGGGGGGGGAGTATGATCTCTACCCAAAAGATGACAAGCAAATGCTAGGTCCCTTTTATGCCACAATGGAAAAAAAAAAGAGATAAATTCCGGCTCAATTAGCCTTATGGCTCAGGGGGTCTACATCGTTATCAGATACTATCTCAATTCTTGAGGGTGCTCACCGTTTTCCAATAAATAAAAGTTATTCAAGGAAAGAAAGTAAAGTTAAACAAACTCAGAAACATAAGCCGAGATTTTTCATGGTGGCACTTCCATTACATGACAAGTGAAATAAAAGTTCTAGCCAGCATGAAGAATAAAAAGTACAGATTTTCTTTGTTTAGAACCAAGCTGCTCGTTGCTGGACGTGACATCAGACTTTTGAATCATATTGCTAGCGTCCATTTAACGCTATAGAAGTTAAGATAAGATAATAATTATTCATCTCATAAAAGGAAATTTGTTAAACGGGGATAAACTCCGGCTCTGAAAAAAATTACTTCATTTTTTTTTTTTTATTTTAAAAATCTAATTAATGAATTGAACGGAATGAGAGAAGAAAAAATACACGAGCTTAAGAGACCAAAAATGTGTTGGATTAAAACAAATGTCAATGAGCCCGACCAGTTGACGGGCACGATTTGACATTTCATTGTAATTCTGGAATGAAGAGAAGTTTAGTGCTGAGGAAATTGGGATGATGGCCAGAATTCTTGGGATCAGTGGCGGCTCTATTGGGAGAAAAGTGGGTCGGGGGGTTAAATAGGAGAGAAAGAAAAAAGGAAAGGAGGAGGTGGTGGATGAAGAAGAAGAAGAAGAAGAAGAAGAAGAAGAAGAAGAAGAAGAAGAAGAAGAAGAAGAAGAAGAAGAAGAAGAAGAAGAAGAAGAAGAAGAAGAAGAAGAAGAAGAAGGTAGAGGGAAGAAGAAGAAGAAGAAAAGGAAAAATATGATAAAGAGGAGAGAGAAAAAAAAGAAAGAGAATAAATTTAAAACATAGCCTATGTGTCAAGCCACTTTTTGCTAATAGGACGCGAGACGAAAACAGACGAAAAAAGCCAACATTGTGAAGTGCTACATTCCATAAATTGTGGTCGCTCATAATAAGTCGCATCAAGTCGAACAGAGCTTATCAATAGTCGGGGGAGGGAGGATGGGCCGGGGTGTTGAAATTCCTTCATCGTCCTTTTTAAAATACAAGAGTTATTCAAAATTATCTTCTTACGCCCTTCCGCCCCTGCGTCATAAGATACCGTTGCCTAGGCATTCCACGAAGGAATATAGATAATCCATCAAACAGGGTGTCTGAGGTCAACAGGAAATCACCCATGTTGTCCAAGTGAGCAAATTGGGGATTAATAATCTTGCTCAAGGAAGAAAATAAACGAAAGTGCCCGAAGCGGGGCTCGAACCCGGGACCTTCCGGGTCACAGTGCAATGCTTTAACCACTCGTCGGCCACTTCGTCCGCTAAAATGGTTCATCCAAAACGATAAATATGATGTCAACGAAAAAGGACCAAATTGTGGCTCCTGTTAACTCTATCGGAGAGACAACTATCGAGAAAGTGAGGCTTGACTAGCCAAGGTTCAAATTATCACGAAAGAAAGTCATGCTGAACACTTATTATAAAATACAACATATGTGTCAAGCCACTTCTTGCCGAAGTCCCGGATTTGAGAGTTTTTGACAAGATGGAAGTAATTTAAATCGGTCGATATTTGAAGGACGAGTTTTCTGGCCAAATTTTTACATATATGTGTTTTTCCAGAGTACGCCAGTACTTGTTTGAGGTTAATGAAACATTCTGTGACTAATACTTAAAACTATAAAATGTCTTTTAATTTGATGTGTATTTCAGGTTTGTCTCTTCGTTGCTCACTGTGGCCCTTTGAAATTCGATGAACTGTTTTGAATAAACCCTCATGTTATAATTCTTTATTTTTCAGGACGCAATATTCTTAAAACTACCTGTTTGAGTGTAATGGAACTTCCTGTTTCTAAAAGATAACTTTAAAAGATAATTTCTTTTGATTGGATGAGTATTTTCAGGTTTGTATCTTTGGTGCTATCCGAGTTGTGGCCCTTTGAAATGTGATGGATCATTTTAAATAACTGTAAAGATATTCTAGTTCTTATTATTAATTACCACCTTTTTCGTCATAAAAGTTCGTAGAATGGTTTATTATTGAAACTACATACGTCAAATTTCATTGATTTTTTTTCTCCATTTTCCCCAAACGTTTTGCCAAGCCTCAAAAGTGATTTCAATCTTCTTCTGCTTCTTTCAGCTTATCCCGCATTTTGCACGGTTGCCATAATGAACGCCACATTTCAATGCATCTCGTTCATGGCATCATCTTCCTCCAGGCCCAGTTCTTTCATATCGTCCATTATCCTATCCAACCATCTTGTCTTTGAGCGTCCCTTTTTTCCTCTTTCCTGCTTACTGTACATTCAATACTTTCCTTCCCACTTAGCCTACTTCAAAAGTGATTTGAAAACAAAGTCAAAAGGTTAAAAATAAATATAGAAACTGAAATTCGTATCATACTTCAACAATCACAACAGAAATGACGTGCAATTTTTTTCCATTTAAGTTGAAAATAGGAGAACCGAAATGGGAATTTTAAATAGTTAATAGAAAAATATTGATGTTCCTAAAACCAGGCAATTTTTCTTTTTACTCACAGGCATTAAGACACTATTTCACCTGTTTACTACGTTTCATATCTTTTTAAAGTTCAAACAATGAAGACTGTTTTGGTTTTTTCTTTTTTTTTTTTTTTTTTTGGCTTGTTTGTTTTTTGTTTTTTTTTTTTTTGTTTGTTTTTTATTTAATTCTTGTTCTTGTTTCCTTTCTTTGTTTTTTTTTTTTTTGTTGTTGTTGGGCTCTTTTCTTTGGGGGGGGGGGGGGGGGGGGGGAGAGAAAGAGAGAGAGGGAGGGAGGGGCGGGTTTTCTCCCTCTTTTTACTTTTGTTGTCTGTCTTTTTTTTTCCATTTTGTTCTTTGACGTGGGCGGGGTGTAAGAGACAGACACACACACACACACACACACACACACACACACAGAGAGAGAGAGAGAGAGAGAGAGAGAGAGAGAGAGAGAGAGAGAGAGAGAGAGAGAGAGAGAGAGAGAGAGAGAAAAGAGAGATTCGCGATGACTCAGACGATGTGACTTCGTACAGGTTTTATTGATCTCTCCAATCGCAGATTGGTTTGTTTGATTCCCCACACACTGCTGTAATTCACGTGTTTTACAAACCACTTAATCCTTTTAAATGACTTCCTTTCTTCTCCCCGACACAACATCATTTTGACTGTCAAGACACCGACGAGTGTTTTGTCTTAATTTTATCAAACGCTTTTTTAAAAAAATACTTTGGCTAGAAAATTGTTAACTTCAAATATCCATCGATTCAAATGACCTTCAATATGCCATAAAGTCTAAAAACTGAAATTACTAAAAACCTGAAAAAGTAGCCTTTCATAAAGAGCCATTAGGCCAAAGAAGCCGGAGTTTATTCCGGTTTTTATAGCAGAGACGCCAATTTTCAAATTGACTCACAAGAATGTCAGACACCACTCGGAGGAATTTCAATGCCGAAAGAGGAATTTCAGCACACAACAAAAGGGAATTGGGATGATATTTGGTATTGTGTTTAAATACTGTATACTGTATAGATCTAAATAGATAACTGATTAGAACTATATTATGATATATAAACACAGTGTCAAATACAACCCCAAAGAAAAATATCCTCTCGACTTGACCCAGGATCGATCTCGGTCCCTCCCTTCGCGTGTGAAGCGAATGCTCTACCATTGAGCTATAAGGACCCCCTCTTATACCCGAAGTCTCGTCTAAGAAGTTTCAGATTTGATTTGATTTGACTTGACGAGGTGTCGGCCATTTTAATCGACCGATATTCTGAGATAATCCTTATATTTCTGGTCAAAATAAAAACAATGTCTTTTGTTATAACGTAAGCCAGAGTGCACTAGGAATGCACGCGATGTTAACATCGATTTATGAGCGGAAGAATTTGTAAAGAAAGTGTACACGTCTGCAACAGTACTCAGGAAAAAAAAACAACCCAACACTTTTTTTTAAAATAGGAAACTCATCCCTCCCATTATCGATCGATTAAAATAATAATAATAATAATAATAATAATAATAATAATAATAATAATAATAATAATAATAATAATAATAATAATAATAATAATAAAAATAATAATAATAATAATGATGATGATGATGATGATGATGATGATGATGATGATGATGATGATGATAATAATAATAATAATAATAATAATAAAGATGATGATGATGATAATAAAAATGATCCTCATCTCGTCAAAAACTCTCCAACTCTGAGACTTTCTTGAAGACTTTCCTTGAAGTCAAACATTAACAGTTTTTGACAAGATGGTGGTCATTTTAACCCTCTCCTTACCAACGATAGGAAAATCGTCACATTCCTTACGATACAACCAACATTTTTCTTATTCAGATTTCTTTTGTACATCATAAATGGCTGGTAGTAAGAGAGTTAATCCATCGATATTTAATTTGAAGGACGTGTTTTCTGAATATTTTTTTGGGGGGAAAACGTGTTTGTACAAGGGGGTGGGGGGTGGGGGGGGGGGGGGGGGTTCAGAGTGCGGCGACAATATTATGAGTGTCCTGTTTGTGTGTATGAATGGAAATCCGATGAACAACAAGCCGCGTCGCATTTATTTCTCCATAGATTATGTTTGTGGTCCGTAGTTATGAATAGATAAGATAGAGGAAACTATGAGTTGAATGAAATTCAGTCTCGCTGCTAAAGGGTTAACATGACATGACATAATATTACGATTGGTGATTGATTATTATCATCTTTTAAAAACCGATTTTAACCAGTTAACTTCCGCATTAGCAAAGACACATATTTGTGCGGCTATGTCGTCTTGTGGTATGAC
>NC_088361.1:85000306-85070306 GCF_034508935.2 Berghia stephanieae | reverse complement strand
TTGTCAAATACTTGATGCATTCTGATTATTTCATAGTACAATTCATCATAGCTAGTTGGGTTAGGGAGGAACATATCACCATAGGTTACAAACAGGTTGAAAATGTTTATAGCCTGAAAAGAAAAAAAAAACAAATAAATATCATTATTTAAAAGATTTCATTGTTCTTACCCATTTAAGAGAAAGAAATAACACAGTTTGAAAGTAACATTGAGCACGAACAGAAATTTGCTAAGTGTTCATTAAAAAAAAAAAACAACTTCTTGTGTATATGTGGAGGATTAATTTGATGATGTGAGTTTAGCAATAAAAAAACCCATATAACGTACCAACACACAAAGCTATGAATAACCTTAATGGTTTATAGTCTGATTGATACAATTTATTGAGAACTACTCATTAAAAATGACTGACTACAAACAATATCAAAGAGCTATGTGACGTTAATTTCGTTCTACCTATAGGTATAAAGTTACGAAAATTTTAGATATTAATTCATGGACACCACCATTTTCAATTCTTGAAAATGATGTGTAACAGGCAAATTAGAGTATGTAATAAATATATTCATAAAGAAAATACTGTATATTTGCCTATTTCACGGCAGAGAGTTTGTTGTTTTTTTCTTTTAGAAATACATTGCATTACAGTGGATCATATAACATTGCCTTTGAATAGATTCCATTTTTTTTTAAATTTCTAGAGCCAAAAGTATTCAGTAAAAAGAATCATATTACAATTATGAACATTTTTTAAAATATTGATCTGTAATTTGTTCAATATCATTATGCTTATAAAACACCCCGATGTTTATCACGAACAGTAAATTTACCTTTGACGCCATACTGAAGATATTGTGTTTCTTGACTAGCTGTGACTCATGGGACAACAAGAACTTCAAAAGATTGATGAGTGCTGAAAAGGTTTGAATAATCATAGGAATTAAAGAAGTGAATGAAGTTCCAACTATAGAAGTATATTCCAATCTGTTACTTAAAATAATAATAATAATAATAATAATAATAATAATAATAATAATAATAATAATAATAATAATAATAATAATAATAATAATAATAATAATAATAATGATAATAATAACAATAATAATAATAATAATAATAATAATAATAAAAACAATGTCGATTATGGCAATGACAAAGATTAAGATGATGAGTAGGACAATGATGATGATTATGACGACAAGGATGATGATAATAACAATTATCATTATCATCATAATAAAAATATACAAGATTTACAAAGTGAAACATAAGTCAATGTACTATTAACAGGATACAACTACCAAGATTAGGAATGATTGTAAAAGTGGATGCTTTATTTTATCATTAAATATACATAGATTTACTTGTGGTTGGTCGAAGTGGTGGTCAATTACAATTGTATAATTTGAATGGGATGCCAGAAGCACAGGCAAATAATGAAGGGAAGAATAACCCGAAACAGATGCATTCCATGCAAATAGGCAATCCTTTTAATTATTTTCCTTTTTTCACACAGATGTGCAACACTCTTCCCCCCCTTCCCCCTTCTCTCTCTCATTTTCTCACAATGTTGTGCCAATAAACAGATTATACCTTATCAACCATTATGTTTGACAGAAATGAGATGGTACTGCGTATTTACCTGTCCACAAATGTTTCCATGGATACTGAATGCGAACCCGCAACTTCTTTTGGAAGCACAGCACTCGGTGAATGATCCCTAAACATCGTCTGGAAAAAGAGGATAAAAGGTATTTACTTATAATACCAGGACTGATGCATTTATATCCAAAAGAAATTTGGATTGTGTATCAAGTGTACCAATTTTAAAAAGTCTCCGTATGATAGTCAAAATGAATCTTAAAATACAAGAGCATTTTCAAAGTATCCACATGTGGCAGGTTAACTTTTTAAATAGCAGAGCAAAACATAAAACTAGTACCTATAAAACAAAATACTAATGACTTTTAACCTTATTAATGTCAATGTATCAGAGTCTCCAATTGAAAAATGACTTGACTTGATCAAATACATACAACAACAATAATAATAATAATAATAATAATAATAATAATAATAATAATAATAATAATAATAATAATAATAATAATAATAATTTTTTATTGCATCTCAAAAAGGACATTTTTTTTCTACAGACGTGTAATTATTCATTTATTAAAATAGATAGATATTTTTTTAATATTAAGAATATTTTGAATTTCAAAATAATATCCATTCTACCAGTCTATTTTGAAGACTTCACAGTTAAACTGTAATTGAAGAATCAAAATATTGTTGAAACATCACACCTCATCGGAAATAGTTTCATATCTAAGATGTAAAAAAAGCAGATAAGCCTAAAATGCCACATTTCATTTCATCAGCTTGTTTTATAAAATGCAAAACTGTAGTTGTAAATTAAAATATGCGTTCACAGATTCGGCATCACTTACATATACAGTTCCATGGGAAAAGTCTTCATTAAATGGCTTAAGATAAATTCCACCATTAGATCTGTGGAAAAGTAATGATAAATTTATTTTAACTCAATAAGGAAGGAACTTGTCATCTAGATAGGTAAATCAATAGAATCAACATCAACAGTATCTATGCTTTTGTTAGCTGCTCGTTAAGGCCTTAACAGTGCCTCCCTTTCATCTCTCACTCATCTTTTGTTGACAAATGGGGAAACCCGAAATGTCAACATCATCTGTCCTTTTAAATTTATTGAAGGTTCTATTCCATTTTATCATTGCTATTTAATTCTTTTAGGTCCAAGTAGCAATATTCGCATTCCTCTGTATTGTTATTTTAAACAAAACAATTTATATCATGAGTTATTTCAACAAAGGGTTTTTACTGGTTAAAGTTCCAAAATAGTTAGAATGCAAATCCAAAAGTGCAAGTAGATGAAAAGAAAACTTCTAGGGTTTTAAGATACAATGCAAAGTTGAAGCTTGAAGATTCAAAATATAAAACAAAATTAAAATAGAAAAGTAGCTTCTATTTAAACATAAAGCAAAATATGTGAACATAGGACTTTAGTGTTTTATTCATCAAAAGGGAAAGCCGAAACATAATTTGTCTTTGTAAATTAAATTTCAACTTTAACTTCAACCATACAAGTCACAACACCGAAGATAAGACGAAGATAATCATGACTGTGAGTGTCGTGATCACTCTAACCTCCTTGCAGTAATTGGGTAACAGGCTCATTTTGAGCACTCAGCTTATGGGCAAAAAAATTTCCAAGCTGGGTTGAGAAGGTCCAGGTCCCTCTAATCTCCAAACAGTAACTAGGAGCTCATTCATGTCCTATCAAATGATTGCAGGCAATTTTATATTGTCAATTTAACAAGATAAATCATCGTTCGGAAAGAATGCATCATTTAATGATAGAACAGTTCTGACAAATGCAAACATTTATATACAATGATAGATAGACTAACCCAGAAGAGAGTTGATAAGAGGCCTGGATGGTGGATTCAACTCAGTCCTCACTTTTCTGTGTCTCATGGGCTACAATAAATAGAAGATTAAGAAAAAGATAGCCATGTCATACACCTAGTAGTCTATGTTATTCAAGGCATTGTAATATTCTTAAAGATGTATACATAAACGAAAATTGACATCTATTTTTATCTCAATCTTTCTTAACTCTATCGTGTTTAACAAGAGTGAAAAGAACAAATTTGTAGGATAACCAATTCACAAGAGAACTCAAGAGAGTTAAGAAGAGAAATGTTGTATTGAAGAGATGAGGGGGTGACTTTCAAAACAGAACCTGCTATGTTACACCAAGATAGAGAATAAATGAACACTCGTCTCAAGCAATCTACACCAAGATAGAGAATAAATGAACACTCGTCTCAAGCAATCTATTTGACTCAATAGAATCATCTGGGAAAATTTCAAGTTTCAAAACACTTAGCAGTAAGTTTAATTGAGGCAAACAAGACAAGTATTTTCCTCTCTTGTTGGCAAAAAATGATATTACCAAACAAGTTTTGAAAGTCCCCCCCCCCCCCCCTCCTGACTAATTTCAAATAGATTCTAATAAAAATATCTAATTTATACACTTGAGAAGAATTTATCTATTATAACATATTCATTTTTATCATTTTTCTTTATTTCTAATTACGACAAACTATTGAAATAGCTCTATGATCAATGAGTTCAATGAGTTCTCAGTCAAATTACAAATTACTGATATAATTTATAGTATTTGCCACTCAAACAAGACATAACAACAAACCATCATTTATTTCATTTCGAAGGATGATTTTTTAAAAATATTTATACAAAGCCTTTAAGAAATATACGATTGCCATTATGTTTGCAGTGGTGGTAAAGTCTCTCAAAGAAAAAAAAAAAAAAAGATTTTTAAAAAATTTTAAAAAGAGATTATTTCCATCATAAAGTTGCATGCATGAAATTAGATATTACTGAACTACACACCATCTTGTGTAACTGCACCCTGAAAGTCATGTTGGCGTCATGCATAATGGTGTTGGCATATTGGTCCTGTAAATTAAATAAAAAGTAAACAAATGTCTGTTAACATTATTAGGAGAAAGCAATAGTTGTCAGTAAAATTTATATTCTAAACCTAAATGAAGCAATAATGAAAATGGTTTTATTCCAAATCTCTCCAAAAAAATTTTTTACTGGTTGTACTATATTCATTAGAAATTCAGGAATAATTGTAATTCTCTTCTTTGGTGAATAAATAAAAATTCACATTATTCGTCCTCATGGTCAATTGCTCTTTTGAGTCTATCTCAACAAGAGACCAATATAACCCAGGAATTAGCCACAGCACAGCGCCCCAAGGTGGGCAATAGGGGTTAAGTTTCCTGCTCAAGGTTAAAAAAACAACTAAAAAAACTTGAGCAATTATATAGCATAATATCCATTAAATGTACTGAAAGTGCTTTACAAGGAGTGCCGACAACGGGACTCATACCCGATTCTCCCCAAGTGGAAGTGCAGTGTTTTTTCTGGTATGTCATCGCACTGATTTTGATTCTGATATCACAAAACAAGAGTGCTTGTACAAGAACGAAGAAACAAATATTCAATCAGCAGAGATAGCATATAGTATGACAATGTTTCTGTTTTTTTAATGTAATGCAAATCAATTTTCTTACCTCTGCAATGCACGTTAGAATGATAAGACAAAGCTTAGCATTGTGGTACCGTGTAATATCTGTGAATAAAATATTGGTATTTCTAAATCAATATGCATAGAATCTCTCGGAGAGAAGAGATGGGCCTTAAATTGGTCATTTCAGTAAGTAAACGACAAAGTAGTCCACACAACGATAAGGCCCCTGGAGTCAGAGTTTATCCCTGTTTCTATAGTATGAAGTTTTCTCTAAATCACAAGAATACCTAAAATTCTTAATTCACAAATGACATGACCATATGTTCAGTATTTAGACCATGGATTGTAATTCTTGTGTGTTGTACACAAGAGCCTAACACAGCATTGATAAAATGAATGATATGAAATAACTTATGCGAGACAGAACAAAAAAAAAAAGGAAAGAAATAAAAAGAAAATTAGAAAGATTGAAAGAAATTTAAAACAGCAAGAAAGTAAAAGGAGACCAAAAGAAGAAAAAAAGGGGGTGGAGGTAGGGGGAAGGGGGAGAACGATGGTAGTTTTTATCTTTTCTGCCCAAACCTTTTGTCTCCTGAGTGACGATAGAGCTGTACTGTAGGAATGTAACAAGGAGATTGGTAGGTTGGACCACAGGTTGTGGGGGAGAGGGACTGCCAGGCTTTTCTTCTGTACCACTCGTGTTGGAGGCTGGAGAACCTGAAGATAACATTAAATGAAAAAGAAAAAAAAATGTTTGATTTTTATTAAAGAAGGAATAGTCAAATGGATAAGGCATTGCACATAATGTGGGAAACATAGTTAAGGTATTTAGTCAATTGAAAAACACTGGTGATTTTGGTCAGCTTGGTGCCTTGAATCAAAATCGCTGTCCAAAGAAAGGCCATTCATTCAAAGTGAATAAACTACCTCAATGGAATAGTCAGACATTCCAAACTTTCCAACTAAGTACAACATTTGGGTCATGATCATGTTAATACTGAAGTTAGTGAAAAATAACAATTTTAATATATTTTCAGGTACATGTAAAATTCACCCAAGAAAATGTGCATGAAAAACAAAACCAGTAACTTCGCATATTTGGACATATTATGTGAATAATCTAGCTTGTTTGAAGACAACATAAGTATATCACCATGTTATACATTTTTGACTTACTTTCAGATATGGACGTCGGTGGGGATGAGATAATGGGGGAAGAAGGTGGAGAGGTTGCAGGTGTTGGAGTGTGTGACTGGGAGGGCAAAAAAAAAAAATGGTAATGATTAACATAAAAACAATGGAGTTATCTTTTTTCTTTTTTTTTAATGGGTATGGCCTTTGGCAAAATTTCATATAGCTCATAATATGTATCTGTTTACAGAACATAGACATTGTTTACGTTACTGTCCTAAATCATTTTCACAGCGTTCTTTTTATACAAGAAATTAATTGTTTGAAACTCATATAACAATTAGTCTGAAACAAAGATTTGTTGATAACTTATATAAATAAAATTGTTACAAATAAAAAGTGATATGCAAATCTTTATCTTTTGAAAAATCTGAGAAAAACACCTAAATGGAATATTGTTACATTTATAAAAAGTTTCTGCTCATACATTTAATTAACCGGAAAAATGCGTTAGCTTAGTAATAAGAAATATGAGCTAAATTGTGTCAAATAATTTTTAAATGCCAAATATTGCCCAAAATTGGTTGGACTCACATGTGTCAAGGCTGTGATAAAGTTTCTATTCAGATGAATTGCCTCGTAAAGAGCCAGTAACAATGAGTCATTTGCTCTGTGAATAAAAATGAGAAAAAAAAATGAATATTATAAATTAAATAACAATCTTTCAACCTATAACGAAGCATCGAGACCAAGTTGAAGGAAGCCAGACAAACCTCGGCCCAGATAAGGAAGACCTCTAAAAATCGAGTTAGATGGAAGAGTGCTGTTGCGGCCCTAAGGTCCACAAGGAATCAAGAGGCTTAAGTCAAGTAAGTCAACCTATAACATCCACTCCACAGAATTTTTTTTTTTTTTATATGAGAAGAAAAATGCTACAAAAAAATTGATGGAGATATATTCAAAAATTCTCATTCATGATTTTTGTATCTTTCCTATATTTGATTAAAATGGTCCTTATTAGTATCTCATGAAGAAAATAACATTTTTCAAAAAGCTAACCTCATAAGCTCCATTTTCTTCTCTTCCGCAACAAACATGCTTCCAACCTGAAAGAGAAAAACATATTACATTCATTTTTTGTTAATAACAAACTAGCATTTTCATAAAACAACAGCAGTAATATTTAAATAAGATCCAAAACAATTTAGAACTGACAAAAGCATAGGTATACTGCTGAATAAAGGAAAGCAAAATATTACTAAGTCATAGCATGCTTCTCTATAACATCTATTTGAAGAGCATTGCTTTTCACACTCAATAAACTCTTTGTGTTCTTGTTTTTTTGTTGTTTGATTTTTTGTTTTGTATTTGTTTTTTCTACTAAGGCTTAAAACTCCGACCAAAATCAAATCCAACTTTCCAACTTTGATGGACACCCTGAACTTACATAATTAACAAATAAAATTGGTTATATTTATTTCTCCTCCAATATAATCTCTCCAAGAATATTTTTCAATACATATTGAATCAAACACCATCCTCTATTTATCTTAATAAAATGATTGCATGTATTTTAAAACTTCAGCTTTTATTTTTTAAAACTTGAGCTTTTACATAGCGCAATATCCACGAAACATGCTCAAAGCGCTGTACAAAGGGTCCCTGACCAACAGCAAAACGAAACATGTAGAATGAAACATGATGCCTATTAGGCAATCTTATTTTTTTCCAACAGAGACAACACTGTTAACAGCCAGGTACTCATTTACACCTGAGTACATTGAGATAATGTGAGTAAAGAAGAGCCTTTTTCCAAAGACTCAACCATGCGCTGCGAGGCTAAACCCAGGACCTTCCAATCCAAAAGCGAGCAACATACCACAAGACCACATAGCTGTACTTGGAAAAAAGTTGTTCAGATTTCTTATAAGCACTTGCTTTCAAAGGTTAATTTGTTTTACCAAAAATTCTCATGAAAAGCATTTTAAAGCCCAAGTCCTACACTATGGACAGATCATGGAAATTGAAAAGATCCAAAGACAACCTCCTATACCGTGGAGATTAGGCATAAAAACTCATTAAAAGAATTGTATCATATTTGCTCTTTTATCACTGTTATCTTTTTATCAATAAAAACAACTCACCATGCTTGCAAGAGTTGAAAACCATCCTGTACTTGGCTCTTCATTCTGACTTTCATAATCTCTGTTTAAGTGAAAAATAATTAAAATTACCCTGAGAAAATTGATCACATTAAGAGTGTATAAATCAAACATAGCAGCATAAAGATAAATTGAATAGGCGTCAATAAAGAAAATAAAAAGAACAGCTGTTGCACAAGTCCTTTATTAACAAAACAAAAAAATACAGAAAGTACCAAAAAAAAAAAAGGGACCCCCCCCCCCCCTAAAAAAAAAAAAATTCCATTTATCTGTGAGTCGTGGTATGAAATTATCATCTAATGTGAAAGGATAATGTAGCAAAAATATAAAAATCAAGAGGCAAGATTCTTGGGCACTTAGATCGGTTAACAGAGACTACAATAAGAGGAATAATTTCAAGTTGTGTTAACTGTATACACAGACCCATTCGCATTGTTGAAAAAAGAAACAGCCAACGATTCTTTTGCATTGAAATGTACAGGTCCAGTTTTCTTGCCTCAATCTCCATCATAAGAAAGTATGTGATTGTCATCCCATTGGTTTTTAAATTATGGAACAAATACGAGAGTGCTATCAACTACAACACATCAAAGAAATCTTTTTTAACAACAGACTTTCTATACTTACCTATTGAACTGCAGCAATAACTGTGAAACAATCTGTGCATAACCCTATGGGATTTAAAATTAAAATATAGATAGATTGAGCCTGACATCAGGCCTCTACAAATACTAATTAAAATAAATATTTGAAGACATATTATAACAAACTAATCCAAAAAAAAACAACAAAAAAAACTTGAATTTAAAAACCATCCATTAAATTTTGAAAGAAAAGAAAAAAAAAACAAAAACAAAAAGAAATATCAAATTAAATAATTCGAAATAAAATAATGAAGCATTATGAAATACTTATTTCTTCATTGAGTCTCTCAGAAGCAATATTATTCTATTCGGTATCAAGATCTTTTGGTATTTAAAATACAGGGCAATTTCTGAAATCATTGTAAGTGTGAAATTATTATTAAAAATCAAATGAAAAAAAAAGTCGTTTAATTTTTTCAAATATTCATAACTTATTTTTGAGTCAAAAAATTAATATAATACATACCGTCAGTGCCAATTCATCATCTAAGATGGACAACTTGACAATGTAGGGATTTGCAGACTGAAAGAATAAATTTAAACACCTGTATATAATCCAGGGATGGGGATTGGTTACAAAAAAAAATTAATAATAATAAATTGTAAAAATTTTTTTTTTTTAAAAGAATGAAAGAAAGAAATCAGCACACAATAAACATCAGGCAGGTCATGACTTAAAATAAAACAATTGACACTGCAAACCAGACATGACACACATTCACTAAATGAAACCTATACATCATGATAAAAAATCGAAATAATAACAATAGCTGCCACTGACAATTACCTCATATTTTCTGTATTGCACAAGAAGGGTGAGCAAAAGGACAGCATCGTGGCCAAGGACTGGTCTCATATTTCTATTTCCAAGGATCTGATTGTTTAAAAATTGAAATGTGCATTATACAGAGATTGGCAAATGAGTAAGAGGTGCGACTGATGTGTAAGAAGGCTACTAATTTCATGGATTGAATGCTTTTCAATTTGAAAAAAAAAAAAAGCATTTGCATTAACCCAAGATTCAGTGGATATTACATGGAATTTCACATCTAATTCAATTCTTACATGTATGTATAAATACTAAACCAGAAACAGATTACAATAGTGTGAATAGATCCAGCATACAAACAAGTCAAGTATTATAATATGAACCTTATGTACTTTTAAAAGAATTTAGCAAGCGTTCAAATACCGAATTGAAAAAAATATATAAATTTTAATTCAACGCTTTTTGTTTAAAATCTATAAATTTGGTTTTGCACATTGTCAGAACTAACTCACCTGTACAAGTGATTCAAAGACACTGTTTATAAGAAGATATTCCAACATTGTGTTTTGACTGATATTATCTGTTGCCTGTTCAAACAAAATTATGGTGGTTAATTTTCTTTTTTATATGGAAATTATAATAAATATTATTTCAACTGACAATAATATTACCGTGAAAATGCTACTTGATTACTCAATACATTCAATTAGCTTTTTTTAAATATAAAATTATAACAGAGTGTAGATTTTTATTTCTGAGCTATTCAATGTTCAGACTTTCAAAATTGTTATAGTTTGTTTAACACAGAAGAAAATTATACTATTATGTCTGATGTAAAAAGCATCTGAAATAGACAACAAGCACTCTTAATAAAAATTAAAAGAGACCATTTCATACTGAGATTACCTAAAGATTTTCAAAAAATTCATGGACATGAAAATGAGCTTTTGGTGTATGGACAACAGCCATTTTCAAAAATTAAATATTTCATTTAAAATGTTGTCAGCCAAGGTTAAATGAACACAATTAAAGAACTACAAAATAGAACAAAATATTGATTGATATGGAAAAGAAAAACTTTTAAAAAAGGAATATTTAACTAAAAATATGTAGACTTACTGTGACTAACACCACTAGAAATTTAAGAGCAAGCTGCTTCAGACTTGTAGGACAATCATCGGTGAGAAACATGTTGATGCTATCAATCAATGACTGAAATGATTTAAAATATATTTTAAAACTATTATATAAGATTATCCTGTCTTTACATTGCAAAGGACTAGGATGAAAACAGAGCTGGCAAAAAAGGCATATATTTTTTATTTATCATTCCAAACTTAAAGAAAAAGAAAATGTGCAACAACCCAAAATGCATGTTATAGTTTAATTTAGTTCTATAACTTTCAATTTTCGAGCAAAGTAAAAGTATTTATCGCGACATTTTTCTAAAAAAAAATTTATTTACAAATTAAAATTTTGGTGAAAAATAATATCTGAATTTGGCTTAAAGATAAAAAAAAATCTGTATTTGATGAACAAATTTTTATTCGGGCAGATCTATGAATAAGGACCTTAAAAGATTGTCAACGAATGATCTCCTGCTTCAGTCATAGGAGGACAAAAGCACCAATAGGACAAATCAAGACTTTTAAAATATAAACAATTCAAAAGTTAAAGATAAAAATAAAAAAAAAAAACAAAGAAAACAATTTACCTGCATGACATTTTCGGCGGCGTCAAAACCAACCAAAATGTTGATGACATCAAAGCCATAGTTGCCATGACTCTTCTTAAATATCCCCCTCACTAAAGCACACAGAGTCTGTGAATAAGATAGGAATACAAACATTGCATGGTGATATAATAATTGTAAAATTTTAATAACAATTTCAGTAACCATAAAGAAAGGGGAAAAAAATAAAAAATTACTTAAAGTGCATTTCAAATTGAGTAAATTGAGCAAATGATTTTCAAAACTTTTAGACTGTCCCATGAGAAAGTACCCCAGTATTAACGTGTCCATCTGCAAATATTTATTCTCTTTTTTTTCTCTCTTTTTTATGAATGAAATTTCCAAACAATGTTTTCCTTAAACAAAAATGGTGAAGGTGTTGATGGTGTTTCATGTGGCATCAGTGGTAGTGGTGATTAGAATGTAAATGTTGAAGCTTACATTAAATACTATAACAGCACAAAATATATTGAAAATTGCAAATGACCAGAGTAGAAGCTTGCCATATTATTGACTATTTCAAATAATCATTGTTGATCTAAAAAACAAAGATACAATTATCATATTTCAAATAATTACTTTTCAGAGTCAATGTTGAAGGTCTTATCTGTGTATAAATTGAGTAATGGTATAAAAAATTCATTTTGAGAGAAACCATTGGACACTTAGCGATCTTTTTATCGTTGTTTTGTTTTCTTTTTGTCTTTGTTTATTTTTGTGGTTGTTTTTCGTTTTATTTTTAATTCACTCCATTTACAAAAAAAAAATATACTCTAGGTTCATCTTTTTTTAATATAGTGTGTCTTTCTAATGAAAAAGATTTTCAAGTTTGATTTTTTGTTTTTCTTAAATTTTAAAATCACATTCACAAATTTTCATCTTTTCACAATACAGCTTGTACTTACATGTAGAGCATTAACCTTCCTGATATTGTTATCCTCTTTTAACGCTCGTGTGGCTTGGAAGAAAAGCAAATTAAAGTTCTCCTGGGGGAATTAGAAATCAACAACATGATTATTCATATGAGTTTGCCTCTGCTGTGAAAAGAGAGTAAGTTAGCTCATGAATGATTTATGAAAAAAAGCTGTAAAAAAAATGAAAATCAAAAAACATCTTATTCAGTTTATGATTTTAATATCATACATAATTCCCTGATTAAAATGGCGGTTCTTGAGTTTTCAAAAGATTTCTCTTTTTTTTTTTTAATATGGAACAAATAACACAACATCAAATAAAACAAAAACAAACAGTTTTCTTTCAAAAGGCAATTCTCACCTTCAAGTCCACGAGGCTATTTCCACTTAATTTTTCTATCTCACTCTCAATAAACTGAGTATTAACCTGTAATGGAAGGAAAAGGCAGTATTTATAAATAAACTGAATATTGTAAGCAATTTTTATTTCATGAGATATTGATGTGTGCGAATCTTTAGAGTGTTCGATTATTTAAGGGGCCTGAACCATTTTGTTATTTCATTTTGCCCTGATGATGCAGTGAAGTTAACCTGCTGCAGAAACAACATTGCAGGGGAAAGTAAGATGTGAGAATACTGTAAAAAGAGAAAAGTTTTTAGATACTTATTGGTAATCTTACCAATTTTATTTTTTCTTATTTGCTAAACCTATCATGTCAGTCTTAACCTTTGATTTCTGTCTTTAAATCTAAAAGCAGAAAAAGAAAAAAACATATAATAAAATAAAATAAAATTTTAGAAAACTGTATTAGATCTTTAATATATTTAATTTTAAAACGTTTTTCAATCTGCATTATGCCACAAATGTAACAAATATTGACGCAGTTAAGGAGGGGTCGCTATAGCTTAATTAGTGGAACACTTGACTCAAAATCGAATGATCCAATTTTTAATCCAGGTTGAATTGATTATTTTTCTGACTACCCCGTCCACCTTCCAGGAATAGGTTGAAGCTTATTTGATTAGATCTTGTGGAACTTTGCATCAGGCTGCCATTCTATCCGAAGGGCAACAAGCAATTGTTACAGCTCATTTACCGGTATTGTAATGGGGATAAACTCAGGCTTCATTTGCCTTGTAGGCTCTGGTCTACTGTGACAAGGCATTCTCACTACATCCCAGAAATCCTTCCTCATGTTTCAATTGGAAATTCAAATCAAAAAGACAATCCGCAGTGATAAACATCAATCCAGGATAATGATTAATCATACTCCATGTAAAGAATAAAAATAAAAATACACTGTGCATTTTGCCCCTTTTAATTGTTTCCTTAAAAAATAAACTCACCTTCAACAGAAAAAGCTCATCCCAAAAATTTGGATTTGATAATGATGGGTCTTCTCCCTGTGAATCAAAAATGTTTCCAAATCAAATATTTTGCAAGTACTCAAAAATACATTTGACTTTTAATTTTCATTTACAAAGTTACAAAGTGTAAATAAAAACCAGCCAGATAAAATCAGCAATGAAATGACTTGACATATTCTACGACTGAACTAAATAGCTGTCAAATCATTAGACAGGATTCAATGATTTACAGGGCAAAAAGGAGACATGAAAAGTGTATACAACTACTTTGTGGCCTCTTTCAATTTCAAACAATCCAACAAAATACAAATCGGTTGAATTTTGATCATCATTTTGATCATCATGCCTCACAACCCTGTCGAGAGTAAAGAAGTCACAAAGGATTTCCACTTCATTTGGATCTCAGACAGTCCAGTCATACCAGCTCAGTTTCTACTTCTCTCTTTCAAAACAATGTCTTTGTGCAGAGCTATGTGGTCTTGTGGTATGACACTCGCTCTTGGGTCGGAAGGTCCTGGCTTCGAGCCTCGCTCGGCACATAGTTGAGTCGTTGGAAAAGGCTCTTTACTCACATTCTCTACTCAGGTGTAAAATGAGTACCTGGCATTTAACAGTGTTGTCTCTGCCGTTAAAAATTGTAATATCGCCTTACAGGAATCATGTCTCATTCTACAGTTACATGTTGCTATTGGGTCAGGGACCCTTTGTTAAGCGCTTTGAGCATGTTTAGTGGATATAGCGCTATATAAAAGCTCAGGTTTTTGGGGGTGTTTTCTTTGCTCCTAATTGTCCTTTCTGTTCACCCATGACTAAATCACAATGCTTGCCTTACTTATAGTATAAATTAGCTACTTAGTTAATTAATTAGACTTAATTAGTTTAACCTCCATCTATCTCCAACTTCTCATTCTTATTTCTTTATGTCCAATAATGCCTCCTACCCTGCTTATTTCCCCTCACTTTTGATCTTTCTTTACAAGTATTCATTTCATTCATCAAATCCTATATCAGTGTCCACCATTCACATCTATTCATTACATCAGCATCAATTTCACATTGACTAGAAGAATCTTATTAGCTTCATTAAAATGATATGATCTAACTTCCATACTTTGCTACTAAGGTAATGCCATTCTTGTTCTGATGTCAGCCTTTCTCTCTTTTCATCAATTATACTATTCCTCTTGTTGTGATAAAGAAAAGAATCGAAGGATGCTGCCTGAAGCCTAATGAGGTAAAATCCTAAAGGCGTGAATGCTTTCTCAAATTTTCATATTTTAAAAATTTAATTTGACCTGTATAAACTGTTACTCCTTTTCCCCCTTTTGATAATTTGTAAGAGTCTGAATTCAATTGCATTATGTGATTACCTAAGAGGATGCATTAGCTTCCAAATCACTCCTCTGTCCGAAGCATTTCATACTCATACGAATAAGGCGGAAAACACAAAGGGTCTCAGAGGGTTTTCATTTTGGGGCCCATTTTGACCAATTTTCAAAATACTCCAAACACATCATATTTGGTATCAAATGAAAGGTTAATCATTGCAGATTCAGAAAAAATAGCTTTTGAGAGCAGCAGGCCTCTTACATGAAGAGAAATTGTCAAAGAAAGACAACTCTTCCGTTTTTTTGAAAATTTCTGGTAATTCTCAGGATCACCAAAATTTCAATGCAAACCTGCCCCCAGGCATTTGAAATCATCTTAAAACAGCATAACTAAGCAGCCCATGCATTTTTCTCAAAATAATAGCAGGATTCATGCCATATTTTTTTTTTAAATGTAAAAAAAAAAAAAATACAAAAGGACACGAGTCGGAAAAATTTGAAGTTTTCATGTTTTTTTTATTTTAAAGTATAAAATTCTTTGAAATGTTATAAATAATCAATAAATCTAATATATATACAGCAAATACAAATAAAGGTTAATATATACAATCAATTATAATTTTAAAAATAGTGCCTCCTGTTATCAATCGTAACTTGCTCCGAGGGCACTTTCGTCCAGCGGTAGTTGTCCGGAGGGCCCTGACTGATGAAGCTTTCATCTGGAACATCACCAAACACATAACTCTTGCCAGGGCCCTTCCGCATGAATCGCACGAATGGAGCATCAGAAGAAGGCTCTGGTGGGGTTGAAACCTGTGGAAAAATTACAAGAAACAAGATGATAGGTATATTCTTATCATAAAAAAAAAATTCAAATTTCAAAGTCAAACAACAGCTTACTTACCACCTGCAACTTCAGAAAACATGAAAATGAGTTATAAATATTACAAAATATTGCATTAAAGGTATGAAAAACTTCTTACAACAGCAAAAAAAGTCTTTGTGAGCTTGTTTATCTCGCATGTTATTTTGAGGTACTCCCCCACCTTCACCACTGGACAGTCTGATCTGGGAAAGATAAGTAAATATGGTTCTGGTATTACATTAAAGTCAAATAGAAAGTTGTGTTTATATCTCATATGTTAAGAAGTGTAATGCAATATGAAATAATAAAAGAACCTGCCCAAAGAAAAATATACAAATTAGCAAATAATATTAATAATGAGTCTAATAACATATAATCATCGAAATATTTATATGAAGAAAAGTAGCTGAAATAAATGTACAACTAATTAGAGAAATTTTACTGATGTTATCTGAATCATACAAGAAAGAAAAATGGTGGGAATCAAATTAAATGAAAGGGAACATAATTCTATTCAAATTTGATAAAAATAACGTCTATTTATCATTTTCATAAATTTAATCTAAATTTAGTTGATTTCTTATGGGTCGCCAGCCATGCCATTATCGTGAATCAGCCGCCATATTGGTTTCGCTATTCTGTGGCATAGCAGTTTTCCAAACTTTGCCGTATCGCACATTAAATCAAGGCATTTCAAGCCAAAATAACATCATCCTGCGTAGTTGTGGGTTTCTATCTTGTTATTCATCATATATTTACAATAAAATAAGTCGATTATCGACTTTCAGGGATTAGAAATGGAATTATCAGAATCAAAACAATCGAAGCCGGCTTGATTCTGCTATGGAAAAACTGCTATGGAAGAGCGACACACAGAAAAACGGGCATTAAAACTAACACAAATCCTTTGAATTTCACAATGATTATACTAAAATACTTATAATTATAATAAAAATAGTCAACTTACCAATTTTCACTCGTCGAAGTTATCGGATAACGTTTTAGGGCCGTAAACAAAAACTGCAGCTATGGAAAAACGATGTAGACACCGGATGTTTTGACTCGTATTTTACAGGAAGTAAGAGCCTCGCTATGGAAGAATTACGAAGTCCCCAAAACTTTGTGTTTTCGAAAACGGCCGTTTTTCTTTATTTTAAGCATGAAATCATAATTATTTTTAAAAATGAAACTCATTCTCCGATTTTTTAATGTTTTATTTCACAAAATATGGCCATTCAAAGAATTTCTGAGTTGATTTCATGTTTCTTTAACGAAGTTTTCCGAAACTACCGTGGCTGAAATGAAAACGTTTGTTGTCGCCAAAACCCATAAAAAAAAACACTTCAACAAACAATATCTTAATAACAACAAAATATTTTTTTTTCAAACTGCTCACACAGGTTCCTTAACCATAAATCAACACAAAACACACCAAAAAAAAAGTGAATTTGGATTTTTTCATAGAAATAAGTTTATTTCAAAAGGAGACCCCCATTTTGGGCCTTCTTGTGTTTTCTGCCATAAGAAATAAAAAATGAATCAAAGA
Source organism: Berghia stephanieae (assembly GCF_034508935.2). Taxonomy (NCBI): domain Eukaryota; kingdom Metazoa; phylum Mollusca; class Gastropoda; order Nudibranchia; family Aeolidiidae; genus Berghia; species Berghia stephanieae. The sequence continues at coordinate 85,052,735 of NC_088361.1, read as the reverse complement.
TCATCAAATCTAATTTATAAAATGCACCGAAAGCCATAATAGATGGATGCTATGCTCAATGTAAAGTAAAAAGTAGTTCTTCAGAGCCTTTAGGCCCATAGAACCGGAGTTTATCCCGGTTTCTATAGCATGAAACGGACAATAGCAATTGCTTACTACCCTTTGGATTGGATGCTAGTCTATCGCAAAGTACTTTACACATTATTTAACAGACCCAGCTACCCAATTACTGCTGGGTGGATAGGGGGGGGGGGGGGGGGGGGGTCAGAAAAAATCTCAACTGCACCCGTGATCGATCTCGGTCCCTTTGCGTGTAAAGCGAGTGTTCTACCAACTGAGCTATCAGGACCCCTACTATACTCAATGAGTGAGCATAAGTTGTTATTACTATTATTATCATTATCATTATTATTATCATTATAATCATCATCACTACTATAATTATTATCATTATTATTATCATCATTGCATGATTAGCATGATCATCAATATCATAATCATCATGTGTGAGTATATGATTACAAAAAATAAAAGTAACTTGCAACATTATATTCCTCATTGAATCCAACTTACATGAAAGAAGGCCTCATAGATCTGTACCACTTTTTCCTTCAGAACCATTTTTTGACTACTGCTTTTTCTCAACAAACTTCGATCTTTTACTGTAGAGCTGTCTTGGTTCGACATCCTATAAATAAAAGTAAAAGAAAAACGGGAAAGATTGATAAATGCTGTTTACAACAGAGTGCTGCTTCTGAAATATTGAATTTGAATTGAATGAAATAAATGATTTATAATATTAATAGTAATAGTAATACTTGAGATGAGTAATAGTGATTAGTTCTAGTAATAATAATAATAAGGTAGCGTCAATTGCCAAGGACCTTGACAATTGTCAAATCGTCAATTGCCAAGGACCGTGTCAGTTCATCAACTACGCATGTGTACTTTTAACTGCCACGGAGTACCTTTAGTGTCACGAAGTGTTGCATTGCCACAGAGTGATGTTATGTATTAATATTAATTAATACTCTCTTTTACTCTTCTTTCTCTCTCTGTGTCATTTTCTCTTTTTTTTTTCTCTATCACACACACACACTCTCTCTCTCTCTCTGTCATTTTCTCTTTTCCCTCTCTGCCATTTTTTCCTCTGTGTATGTATTTCTCTGTCATCCCCCCCCTCTCTCTCTCTCTCTCTCTCTCTCTCTCTCTCTCTCTCTCTCTCTCTCTCTCTCTCTCTCATTTTCCTCTTTTTGTTACGGACCTTGCCAGTTGGTAGATCATCAACTATTTACTATTAATGCCACGGATTGATCTTGTTGCACAAATGTTTTACGTTAATTATTCCGTATTAAGACGATGTGCAGTATATTTCCTTTAAAATAAAGGAAATCTTACTTTTCTTTTTTAATCTAGGACATTTTGGCAGGGATTTGCCACCTCGTCCTTCTGTTTTTTTTTCCCCCGCTGAATCCGAAATCAACAGTAATTTTTGTTTGATATTATTTTAACTCATCTTGGAATTCGTGAAAAGACATAAAAATTAAAAACAAATGCCAACAAGTGTGGACTTGATCCTTTCCACAACGATTGACAAGGAATGAGTGAATGGCGAATGGAAGAAAAGAAAGTGATGGGGTTCGAGATTCGTATGCGCGCAAATCGAGGCTTGACTGAAATCACCACATGCAGCTGAGTGAGTGAGGCCCGACTGAAATCACCACATGCGGCTGAAGAGTTCCAATTTGACTCCTTGGCAATTGATGAACCGTCAACTACCAAGGACTCACTCCTTGGCAATTGACACTTCCTAATAATAATAAGGGTAGTCTCACTAAATTTTCAAAGTTGTCAAATCATTCTGAAAATTGTTTCCTTGGATTCCTTGCACAAAAACAATCAAAATTCATATAGGTTTTATGATTGTGGCACTTATAGTTTTTGAGATATGGTCAAAACAGTGAGGGGAAACTGATACGTATCACAAAGAGAAAAAATGGACATTGTTTCCAAAACTACAACTTTTTATTTTAAAAAGGGATCTGTTCTATAGAAAAGAAAATATTTTTTTAATGCTCACATCTCTAGAGAAAAAAAGCTTAATAAATATGGTAGAAGTTGTGGACCTTTCTAAATAGGTGCACATAAACTAAAACAGTTTTTAAAAAGAACAAAATACTAAACAGTAAACAATGAATTATGAATGTTTCGGGCTCAAAACCCTTCTTCAGACAATTGTAAATATTTTTTTACTCCATGTACAAAAATGGATATCCATGAACTCCACGGATAGAGTTTATCCCGGTTTCTATAGCGTGAATGGACAATAGCAATTGCTTGCTACCTTTTGATTTGGATAGGACGTTGACGTTAGTCCATCGCAAAGTAGTTTCCACCAGGTCTAACAGGCTGAATGTGCCAATTTCATATGAATATTTATTTTATTAGAATCAAAGACTATTAATGCAATAACTTCAAAAACTGCAGTGGTTTGCTTTGAGGGAGGGGAGTTGTCGTAATATTGGATTGAAATTGGATCGGAATCATATAGGACATTCCTTGGAATTGATAGCAATGTTATGGAACGAGTCGAAAATATGGAAAAATGTGCTCCAAAATAAAAAGAAACTTACCTTACACAATGATTATTTTGTCCCAACGGTTCCCTGTCCTGTATTCTAAGTTACGTTGTACTTGTACAGAAGACACACTTAGACACCATCAACTTCATCGATTCAGTCGAAGAACTTAACATCATACTTATCTCCCTTGTTTCCTGTTTCAAGTTACTCGACGGAAACATTCGTACACAAGATAGCTCATACGGTAAAATCACGATCTCCCCGGCCAGGCGGAGTTGTACAAATAAGGTCGCGGGTTAGAGCCCTCATCGCCACCGCGAAGTTTTTATTTTCTGTTGTCTTCTGGCACTTTCCTACTCACTTCATTTCTTGTTATTATCAACATAAGTGCCTGATCTACTCACTTTTCTGTACACAAGTGGATGGTATAAATTTAGTAAATTTATCTGACTCTGTACCTGTATTTCATTTGTGCAAAATAGTGTGACTATTAGCGTGGCAGAGTGGTTAAGGATGGTTCGAGCCCCGCTTCAGGCACTTTCGTTTTTTTTTCTTGAGCAAGATTATTAACCCCCAATTTGCTCACTTGGACAACATGGGTGATTCCTGTTGACATCAGACATCTTGTTTGATGAGTTATCTATATTCCTTCGTGGAATGCCAAGGCGACGATATCTTATGATATCGTGGCGCAAAAGGCATAAAGAAAATAAAATAAAAATAATAATAATAATAATTGGATTCAATAGTCTGATGTCACGTCGCCCAGCAACGGCGGCCATCGTGGTTCTAAAAAAGAAAATCTGTACTTTTTATTCTTCATCCTGGCTAGAACTTTTCATATGTCTTGTGATCAGAATGTGTAAAAGTCAAAACATGATCAGATTTGTAATGGGGTTTTTTTTCCCCTCTGGATACGCTTTTATGCTCGTCGGAGAAATATTTCATAAGGGCGTCCGCCATTGTTCCGATAGTAGTTTAGTTTAGAGCCAGTTACTAAGTTACCATGATCATTACGAGGGAAGTGACGTTATGACTGTTGAAGCGTATTGGCACTTATTATAGCGCTTTACTCCGTCTAAACAGGCAACAAGCGCTTTATATTGACATCTATTGAAATATACAAATACACAAACATACCATCAATAAATTACCTTTGAAACAAATGGGTATTTAGTTGAGTTTTTTTTTTAATTGGAGGGATGAGGATGACCTGGAGGATGCTGGTAGGAAATTCCAACAATGAGAGATGGCAAATTGAGACCGACATCTACCTATTTGCAGGTATTATAACCCAAATCGTTACGGACTTATCGTTCGGTTACCTTACCTGCAAATATGAGCACGTGGCTTTGGGTCCTTTGTAAAATGTTTTGAGTTAGTGGATAATACGTTTTATGCAAGGTCACGACTACTACTACTACTACTACTACTACTACTACTACTACTACTACTACTACTACTACTACTACTACTACTACTATTACTACCACCACCACCACCACTACTACTACTACTACTACTACTACTACTACTACTACTACTACTACTACTACTACGACGACGACGACGACGACGACTACTACTACTACTACTACTATTACCAATACTACTACTACTACTACTACTACTACTACTACTACTACCACTACTACCACTACTACTACTACTACTACTACTACTACTACTACTACTACTACTACTACTACTACTACTACTACTACTTCTTCGTCTTCTTCTTCTTTTTACATTTTTTGCCAGCTTTAGTCAATTTGAACAAAGGTGCATGCTAAGATTTTTTTTATTATTGAAAATCCACATCATTACTGAAGTGTAATAACTCAGACGCCGCCCTCTGACTTCTATTACTTGTGGCTTCGATTCATTTGATTCACCTCTGAATAAATTTACTTGTTGAGCGATTGGAATCACATTATAAGGAACCGAAAGTACTTCGAGGCAAGATCGTCAAGGTCAATAAACAAACATGGCTGGCAAGTCAGTTTTCACGAATGTCCTCACACATGTATCGCGAATTAAGGATGTCTCCGTGCTTCGGACCATACCACAATTGGTATCTTTAGTGAGTATTCATCTTTCATTTTCCCCCCATCCTCTATCAAGAAATCTGGTAACCTGTAAGTAGTAGTAAAGGGACGCCTTCCCCACAGCCACAACAGACCTAGAAATTAGAAACACAAATTAATCCCAGTTGCAACACAACTTTCTTATTTCTTGGAATTTTTTTTTCGGCAGTGTAGTACAGTAGTTTATGACAAATTTATTTTTCATTAAATATTCATTTAGTGTCCTCTCCTCTTTTTATCGTTGTTTCTTGATCGTTCCATGTTTAATTCCATATTTTAGGTATATCATGTCATAATTAATCAACCAAATTATGGCTTATCAATTATCAATCATCATTTAATTTATAAGTCTTGATATTGGGTCCACGTGCACATATTTACAAGTCTGAAAACCGAACTTTATTATGGGCTTATTATTGAAATGAACAACAATTTGCGTTGGTTTTGGAGTATTTCCATGACAATAATAGACCATAACAATTTGGGGTGTCAGACATGTCTAAGTCCAAGCTCTCTTAGATTTTATCAATCAATCCTTAGATCTTAAATTCATGTCCCGTTGCCATAAGCAAAATTCTTAGCCAGAATTAAATAATTGCTCATCAAAAGAATAGCCGTTTTTTTTCTTTATACATTTTATTTTTTAACCATTTAAACTGTCCCAAGTTTTTTTTAAGGCTGCGGTTATTCAGAGTCGACTCTGAATAACTTTCTCCGGTTATTCAGAGTCGACTCTGAATAACTGTCTAGGGTTATTCAGAGTCAGGGAGTCCACTCTGATTAACTGTAGACAGTTGACTCTGAATAACTGTCTACAGTTATTCAGAGTCGGGGAGTCGACTCTGAATAACTGTCTACAGTTATTCAGAGTCGGGGAGTCGACTCTGAATAACTGTAGACAGTTATGAGTGATGAACTTCCAGTTACCAACCACACGGTTTTTCTGTTTGTTTTTTTTCTTCTCTCCCACCTCTGTTTAACCCTACGGGAAAAAATCGTTTTACTTTTTCGTATTTTCTTGTCTCTTCTGTCATGGCAATTTTTTGCATCCGTGATTTGCATTGCGGCCGCAAAATTTGCAATTTTTTGCAAATTGTCGAGATTTTGAAAAAAAAAAAAAAAAGAAATATTTAAACAAATATAGTGGGGACCAGTGATGATAATCTTCCGCGGATTTCTGGGATTTTAGGATTTGTTCATAAATGTTCCGTTGTTTTTGGTCATGTCAAACATTTTCTGCTCAGTGGTAGTTCAGGGGGGGAAAAAACAATAATATGCCTTCTATCATTTTTTGACACCTCTGCTAAGTTGCATGAATTTTGGTGACACTCCTTTATTTATGACGTTAGTCTAGACACGCTGGCGCCAAATGTCAAAGGCAGCACAAGACACACGGTGGCCATGAATGAGAAGATGATCGAAAGGGAAGGGGATGGAGCAAATGGGTGTAAATATTTGTGTACTTTTTAGCTGTAACATGATAATACATTCATTTGACGATTTTATGAGGTTTATAAGCGTGTCTATTTTTTTTTCTTCCTTTTTAAGTTTTGTTTTGTTTTTGTTTGATTGTTCTGAATTTGTTAATAGAATTCATTACAACTTGTGTCTAATTATAAAACAATTTTAAAAAAAAAATAAATCAATTCATTAATTCTCTCTCTCTCTCTCTCTCTCTCTCTCTCTCTCTCTCTCTCTCTCTCTCTCTCTCTCTCTCTCTCTCTCTCTCTCTCTCTCTCTCTCTCTCTCTCTCTCTCTCTCTCTCTCTCTCTCTCTCTCTCTCTCTGTCTCTCTCGCTCTCTCTCTCTCTCTCAGCCACCCTTCTATTTTCATATTATGTTTATAGATCTCATTTGGTAATAGAGAGATAATAAGTTAGGCTGATCGATTTAAGAAATGGTTGTTTATAAGCTAATTTAAAATTGCTTTGTTGATGGAATATGTTTTGCAATTGATTAAAGATTCTTATTTATAAGCGACTGAAGTTGAAAAATCGCCAAGTTTTAAGAATTTGGCACTAAAATTGCTAAAGTCACAAAATAACCGTAGTAAACTGGTATCAAATTGAAAGAAACTCATCTCGCAAGAACTCAACTCGATAATTTGATAGGCTACTCGGCTCTAAATATCTGTACACATGGTTATCCAGGGTCGACTCTGAATAACCATCTACAGTTATCCAGAGTCGACTCTGAATAACTGCCTACAGTTATCCAGAGTCGACTCTGAATAACCACTTCGTTTTTTAATGATTTAGTTTAGACAATTCGTATTTTTTTCTGATTGTATTTTTATATGATTTTGATGGATTAATTGGAGTGGAAAACCTTGAAATAAAATTTAATGTTTATAATTGTAACTTTGTAAATCTTTTTTTTTAAATTAACATTTGACTGTGTATTTTCCATTTTCAGACAAATAGAGGAGAGAGGAATTACTCATCTGGGGTGAGTAGTTACTTGCTAAAAATGAATTCCATTAAACGAAGTTTTGAAGCCAAAAAATTTATGTTTTAGAATTAAGGAATGAATGCATGTCCTTTTGATAAATGGATCTAATCGATTCTTTAAAGAATAAGTCAAGTAAAAAGAAAAACAGTGACTCGACTGCTTGACATAAAGCTCTGTTGAAGGGATAGTTTCAATTTTAGAGTTGTTATCTGAACAAAACTCTGTGCATTAATGCATTCTTCAGAATCAGACATTATTTTTTATGGAAGAGATTAAATTAGTGTGACATATGCTTTTTTTAAGTGTTTAATTTTTTTTGTTATGTAATATTTTCAGTGTGTGTGACTGGTATTTGTATATTCCCCAGAATCGTTTGGTGACAATGATACCAGGAGATGGTATTGGCCCCGAGATATCTGCGTCAGTTAAAACAATTTTTAGTTCTGCAGGCGTAAGTATATATTTTTCAACAGATATTCATAATTAACATCATGATTATTAATTTATTTTGATGATAAAGTGTAAGTATTATGGTGTGACCAATGTCAAAATATCAAGAATCCAATTATTTTTTGCAGTGGAAAACAGTGGGGAGTAGGCAGAAAGAGAAACGCCTCCAACTTCACCACTGAACTGTATTTTCCGACAAAACTGGTAATTCTACCACAATAATTTACTAAACAATATTGCACTTACACAAATTATCATAGCAGTAAGTTCACATTCCAACACACAAAACCAACACATGTGAAACATTTTTCTTCCATTGAACCACCAAGGAATGGAACTCTCTCCCACCAGCCATCCTAGCTATTACCAACTGCAACAAATTTGATCAAACATAAAACATTTAATTTTCAGCCCAATGACATAATTATGAGGAAAGTTACTGCATGATTTGTATAAAATCTGTAGTGATGGGTAATCTACCTTTTGCAGATAAAGACGTTGAACTGAACTTGAATTGTAGTATATAAATATAACATGACATAACATAATTTTTGCTTATTTCAGGTACCGATAGATTGGGAAGATGTTGATGTTACTCCAGTGAAAGGACCAGATGGAAATTTTAGACTGCCACAAAAGATATTTGAATCAATGGATGTAACTAAAGTTGGTCTGAAGGGACCTTTGGCTACACCTATTGGAAAAGGGCATCAATCATTGAATCTTGCTCTTCGAAAGTAAGTGGCAGTGTGGTTTGGTTGTGTTTTTTGGGGGTTTTTGGGGGTTTTTTTATGGTCGATGTTGTTGTTGTTATTGCTGTTGTTGCTGTTAATTGTTTTTTTTTTTTGTTTTTTTAATTTATTGTTTAATATTTTTGGGGGGAGGGGGTTGTTGGAGAATGGCCTAGTTATTTTTTTTTATTAATTTGTTTTTGTTTTTTTGTTTCTTCATTATTTATTTTATTTGTTCAGTATATTAGTAATATGTCTAATGTTTATTTTGGGTTGATAAGAAAAGAAAAAAAAAAGATGTTGTACATGGTTATATCATGTATGTTCTTCCATAACCAAATAGTATGATAGTTACTTATATGACTTGAGCAGGTGGCCCTGAAGAACGTCGTTATTTAAGATTTTATTTAAAAATAACATATGTGTGATTTAAAATATATTTTTTTCATTTTCAGAGCTTTCACTCTTTATGCTAATGTCAGACCTTGTAAGTCCATCGAGGGATACGAAACACCTTACAAGAATGTGGATATTGTAACCATCAGGGAAAACACAGAGGGAGAATACAGTGGCATCGAACACATTGTAAGATATGTTTTTAATTTACAGTAGTTCTTGATCATTGGTTTTATTCATCAAGTGCAAACAGTGGAACTTCATAAAGTCAACTCTCTAAACTCACTGACTGCCACGGCCGATACATGTGCGTTTTTTAAATTTTGACTTTTGACTGCCATGGCCGAACCCCCTCGGTTTCATACTACTACTATTTTTTTTTACATCTGACCGAACTGTATCAGGCATGGCAGGTTAATGGCGTGGTAGTTCATTTAAAATAAATAGATAAATAAAATTGCCTCCTTTTCAAAATATTACTGTGCAATCCAGAATTAAAATGCAACAATACAAATGGTATCATTTGAAAGAACAACAGAAACAGGTTTGCTTTTTAAACTGTTTTATTATCATAAAAATTGTGAAGATGGTAAATTTTTATTTTAAAAACATGCCTAAACCTCAGCAGTCAGCGGCTTTGCAATTCTGAGAACCTTGACAGTCAGTGATGTTAAAGTCATTTTCTGCTTAAAGGTAACACCTCTTGTTGGTCCCAAATTTTTCTGTTCTTTATCTAAGTGCGTTCCATTGATTATGGATAAAGTTAACCTTACTTAAAATCAACCAATCTTTCTGGTCAGGGGGTGTTGGCTTTATCAGGATTCCACTGTACTTGTTTTCAGGAGCTGCTGGTCCCATTTTACATGAATTTGATGATTATAATGATTGGGTTATTAAATGGTACAACAAGGTAACCTGATTTTAATTGTTTACCTCAGTGGTATATTTGGTATTTATATTTAGATATTAGGATTTATAAATGTGATGTGCATGATGTTGATGATCATTAATGTAGTTCTCAAAAAGTCCAAATATATCTATTCTCCAAACATACAAAAAATGCGTTTTTAGTTATGCATTAGGGACAGTTTTATTGATCTATAGAAGAACAACGATTTCCTCTGCATTTTTTTAATAGGATGGTAAACATTACTTCAATATCATCATTATCATCATCATCATCATCGGCATCACCATCATCATCATCACCATCATCATCATTATCTTCAGCAATATAACATTTCATAAAACTTATTTCTTTATTCATAGATATGCTTAATTCCAAATGACATTATCAGTTTATTGATTTTATTTTACTTACAGTAATTTTTTTCTCTTGTTTGCTTTAATTTTTTTTTTTTTTTGGGTAATTTTATGACTGAAATCAGATTGTAGATGGGGTAGTGCAAAGCATTAAGTTGATCACAGAACAGGCTTCAATGAGGGTCGCCGAATATGCCTTCAAGTATGCCAGGGACAACAGAAGAAGTAATGTCACTGCAGTACACAAGGCAAATATCATGTGAGTCTTTTGTCTTTTTGATGATGATCATCATCATAATAGTAATAATAATCATATTATAATGATATATATATATATATATATATATATATATATATATATATATATATATATATATATATATATATATATATATATATATATATATATATATATATATATATATATATTTATCGACAGTCCGATGATCAAACCTCTGAAGTACCGTTTTCGTGAATCCGTTGATCAAAACCCTGATGTTGACATCAAAGCTTCGTGTCCTGGGTTTTCATGACGATCAATCCTCCGATATCACTTCCGAGGTTTGATCAACGGGTTTTGAGATAAAGGAGAGCTGGTACTTTTTCGCGAACCTCTGATCTAAACACTTTTCTTAATACTTTGTATTGCATGGCTTGAGTTTGTCAGTGTCATTATTTTTTTCCTATTATTATTATTATTATTAGTATTAGTATTATTATTATTATTATTATTATTATTATTATTATTATTAATATTATTATCATTATTTTTATTTTTTTTGTTAAAAATTTCAATCTATGTTTTCAAATATGCAACATGAACTATAAACACAATCCATTTTTCATTATATTTAACACAAATAAATTTCTAATCGAAACTAAGTAAGTTACAATTCAAGTACAATGAACTTAATAGGGTTCCATTCAGTGTTGCAAATTGTAAAATTCATGGGCATCTTTTGGAAAAGTTGGTTTTGTCTGCTGGAGATGGTTGTATTTCTCTGAGGAGATCTTCTCTGACTGGTGTAAACCTGCATCGGTGATCATTAGAAGTTGCTCTCACATCACTCATTGATCGGGGAAGCAGATTCCAGTTGTCTGGATGGTTCTGCTTAAACAGAATAGTTCTATCTGGTTCACAACTAAGTGCTCTTATGTCAGTAACAATTGGAAATCCTACCATCCTTCCTGGCCTGGTTGTGGTTAAGGTGTTATTTCATCAAATGACACGAAGAAGTTGTATGCCAATATACTGTACCTTGCATGGAGTGCTGTGTTCTTTCATGTATTATAGTCAGATGGAGTGAAAATGTCAACTTTCTTTCAATTGTCCTTTCTCTAAATACTTTTTTTTTTCAACTGTGACACCTTGCTGCCATACAAATAAACTCAACATTCTTGACATCATGTTTCTATACCATCGCTGGAGATTATTATTTTGGTGTAAGTACCAGCTGTTACTTTTGCGCATAAGTGGTTGTAGAGATAACTCATTGGCGGTCAGACCTGCCTCATCAATTTGGTCATGTAGTAAACAACAGAGGCTTGGATCGATGGAGATAATAAATCAGCCTGTAAATCAATATAAGATTAATAAAGTCTCTGTTCCTCGTTCAACTTTATCCTTTTCTTTTTGCCACAACCATTAGAAGCTGCTGTCGTCCATTATTCATGATGAGAATTCCATGTCATTTCATCGACATTTGCACCTTCGTGTTTGATGCATTCATCGCATTTGTCTTTTCTTGGCTCTCTTGAAAAATATATGCTGTCTGTCTTCCTCTGTTACTTTGATACACCTGGTTCCTCTTCCCTTGCAACAACATCTTTCTTTCAATAGCTTCATTTCCTTTTCAACATTCTTGTATTTCTATGATGGATCATCTTCTAACATAACATTCCAGTCTGTATTTTTTGTTTGACACTAAATTTGTTACATGTAATTAGCCGAGCAGTTACGTTCACTATTTGGTCATCTGATGTATCCAAGTGGTTCGTGTTTGAAATATCCTGTAGTGTACTCCACAACTTCTCTATTAGGTCTATAGGAGTGACGCTACTCTCTGTGTCCAATAGAATAGAATACCGATGGTGTCATGTATGTATACGTTGAAATCAATTCTAAGTCGTCTTGGATTGGTTGATCTGAACTATACATTTTTAACTTTGATAATATGAAGCCTTTGATATGATTATTATGATCAGTTTCTATATGTAACAACATATTTATTTTTGGTTGCTATTCTTTCTGCACTTTTTATGAATACGCAAATACCTAATATCAAGTCTTTAAAACTAATTACCAGGATGAAAAAAGAAATGTGAGACAATTACAAATACTGATCTCTATGAAAAAAAACAGGGTCCGGGGCCTGAGTACAATAATAAAAGACCAGCGATGGAGGCTATTTGGTCACATCTTACATTGAGAAGATAACATCCCAGCTCAAACTGCAATGACAGAATATTTCCTTCATGGCAACAAATATGTAGAGAGACCACCAACATCAATAGTAACTACCCTGAACCAGGATCTCTCTACATATCAGAAATTTCTGGATTCAGATGAGGCCGAATTAATCCCTTAAGAACTAAGAAATATCGCAGTGCCCTCTGTACTAAAGTGACAACAAGATCTTGACAGCCTCAAAACTCTGGCCAAGGACCGTGACCAATGGAAACAATTAACAACATGGATGGAGAGAGCAGATATATTCATCGATTATGATTTAATCATACAATTCACAGCAAGCGTCATTTGGACTGCGAGGCTTACTACTACTACTATTTTGATCGCTTGAAATAGGATAGTGCAGTACTTCTCCATCTACCTTGAACTCTGGACTAACATTAGAGGTTTGATCATCTTGAGACTAAAGAATAAGAGGGCGCGCTTATCTCTGAAGTTGACATCAGAGGTTAGATCAGCAAATTTGGCAAAAATGCTACTTCAGAGGTTAGATCAACTGGCCAACGATATATATATATATATATATATATATATATATATATATATATATATATATATATATATATATATATATATATATATATAATGTAGCACAAATAAGCCCAGTCAAAGTCAAAAGTACACACAGAAAACTATGCTCAAAAATATGTTCCATGGAATTAATTGGGAAATCATAGTAGAACAAAAGTTTGGTATCATTACTCTTGAAAATAGCAGACTTTAACTCACAATCCTGTTATAAATGCTTTTTATAAGCAACTTTTTTGTGTATAGACTCCATCATTGAAGTATGAACTCATCAAAATGTGAATATAGAAAGGGCTCAGAATTTAATAAATACTGCTTCTATAGTCATATTTTGGTTTACTCTTTCACAATCCCAGGAAGTCTCTTACCCACTCAGGTTAAAGCTCTTTAAAATGTCATGTTTTGGACTTTGACTGGCTTTACCAGCGTCACCTCAGTGTATGTGTGTGTTTTTTTTTTTGTTTTTTTTGTTTGTTTTTGTTTTTGTTTTTTTTTAAATTTTTTTGTTTTTGGGGGGGGGGGGGGGGGGGGGGGGGGTAGCGTGCCTAGCCCTGGTAATATAGCCCCCAAAGAAAGTTGAAAAGAAGAAAAATTGATTGCTTTTCAAATATCTATAAGTTTATTTTCTTTTGAAAGAGTAGTCAACCATAAGATTATACCCTATTTTTTTTCCTTATTGCTTTCCAGGCGTATGTCAGATGGTCTGTTCCTCAAGTGTTGTCGTGAGGTTGCCTCAAAAAACAAAGATATTAAATTTGATGAAATGTATCTGGACACAGTTTGCTTGAATGTAAGTAATTTACTTCGACCTATGAATAATTAGTAAATATCATATATTTGCTCGTAGTTTATTTTCCACGTCTCAATGCCTTATCTCTCTCCATTTTATAAGGAACACACTGTAAATATAAGTTTTATGGTCCTTTGTTTGGTATATAAATGCAGTTATAAGTGGCAATGAAATTTACTCATCAATAGTATTTAGAGAGAGAAAGAGAGAGAGAGAGAGAGAGAGAGAGAGAGAGAGAGAGAGAGAGAGAGAGAGAGAGAGAGAGAGAGAGAGAGAGGGAGAGAGAGAGATAGAGAGAGAGAGGGAGAGAGAGAGAGAGAGAGAGAGAATAAGTAGGAGTGAAATATCTGTTCAATGTTGTCGTTATCATATAACGTTATAACAAATGTAACTAAATGTTGCCATATTTCTGGACAATACAGATCTATTATTATTATTATTATTATTATTATTATTATTATTATTATTATTATTATTATTATTATTATTATTACAACTTGAATTCAGCATAAGCTCTGACCTAACGGTACAAGGAAATCTGCATAAATACAACACTGTTACAATCAGCTTCTTCTTAAAACCAAAACCTCTTGTTGCTCCCAAATTTTGTTTTCCCTATATAAGTGTGTTCCATTGATAACTGTTAAAATCAACCAATATTTCTCGTCTGGCATTACCAGGGTTTGACTTGTATCAAAGTCAGGGTGATTTAGGTGCTGAGGATTGAATTTAATGTCATATGCATGAAACTTAGCAGGCGCTTTAATGACCTACATAGTGTTGAAAGCGCCGTTAAGCACCAAAAAACATAAAACATGAAACTTAGGTTAAGTTAATATGTTTTATCAAGGACAATAGATTAATTTCTTATCGTGACAAAACTTGAAATTTCACATTATTGATCATTTCACTTGAAAACACCTTTTAAGCATGTGATGTACTACCCAACTTAATACCAGTTGGAGACAGTGAGTCACCATTTTATCATTCAGTCATTGCTATTAACTCCTTTAATGATAATAATGATAGTAATAAATAGTAATAATATTAATATCGTAATAATAATAATAATGATAATAGTAATAATAATAATAATAATAATAATAATAATAATAATAATAATAATAATAATAATGCACATTTGTTAAGTGCAGCATATCCCATATTTATTATCAGGCTCCGGGCATGTCTTCAGTGACATAAAACTGATAAAGTTAATGAACACAATTGCAATGATTTTTACATTTGATTTAATGATGGTGGTGATTTCATCATTTGATTTGATTTGAGACTGTGATGCTAAATGAAATTGTTTTCTTTGTTTCATTTGAAGCTTGTCCAAGATCCATCTTCTTTTGATGTTCTCGTCATGCCAAATCTGTATGGTGATATCCTAAGGTACATTGTTCCTTCATTCGGAGCATCAATCAGTCCACACTTGGGTGGGGAAAAAAAATCATTACATCAGCAGCACAACACATCGGCATGTGTTGGTTTGATTGATGGGCAATAACTAATATTATTATTATTGTTATTATTGTTGTTGTTATTATAATTGTTATTATTATTATTATTATTATTATTATTATTATTATTATTATTATTATTATTATTATTATTATTATTATTATTATTATTATTATTATTATTATTATTATTATTATTATTATTATTATCATTATTATTATCATTATTATTGTTGTTGTTGGTGTTGTTATTATTATTATTATTATTATTATTATTAAAAATTTATACAATACAGTATTTATCTTATAAGGAAAGGTTAGAATTTCTTGACTTACCCAGTTTGAAATATAGAAGAATTCGTGGGGATTTAATTCAGGTTTATAGATTGGTACATGGTCTGGATAGGATAGACTTTTCTGATTTTTTTTCATATTCTAATATTACTTTTACTAGAGGGGACAAGTTTAAGATTTTTGTCTCTAGATGCAAAACAAACATAAGACAAAACTGGTTCGGTATTCGTATTGTTCAGAAATGGAACAGTTTGAAATTTGAAACAAAGAATGCAAAATCTATGGATTATTTCAAGGTGTTAGTAGACAGGGAATTATATGATGGGAGATTTATATATGACGAATAATACTTGTTTGCTCTGCTGTTGACATGGCTTTCAATCTTGTATGTATATATTATGCATTATTATATTATTATGGTTATCTGCTATACGCGTGTGTATGTGTGTGTGTGTGTGTGTGTGTGGTTGTGTGTGCGCTTTGCATGTCAAGGTTAAAGATATATGTTTGTACACCACATGAGTACATTTAAGTTGAAATACTATCTTTACCACGTGTATCGTTATTGTAATATTTAATCAATAGATTTATGGCATTACTAATTAATATTAAGGGCATTCAAAGGATCTTATCCTATTTTGCCCTATACCACATGTTATGTTATGTTATGTTATGTTATTATTATTATTATCATTATTATTGTTGTTGTTGGTGTTGTTGTTATTATTATTATTATTATTATTATTATTATTATTATTATTATTATTATTATTATTATTATTATTATTATTATTATTATTATTATTATTATTATTATTTTTATTATTATTATATTATTATTATTATTATTATTATTATTATTATTATTATTATTATTGTCATTATTATTATTATTATTATTATTATTATTATTATTATTATTATTATTATTATTATTATTATTATTATTATTATTATTATTATTATCATTATTATTATCATTATTATTGTTGTTGTTGGTGTTGTTGTTATTATTATTATTATTATTATTATTATTATTATTATTATTATTATTATTATTATTAATATTATTATTATTATTATTATTATTATTATTATTATTATTATTATTATTATTATTGTCATTATTATTATTATTATTATTATTATTATTATTATTATTATTATTATTATTATTATTATTATGTTTATTATTATTATTATTATTATTATTATTATTATTATTATTATTATTATTATTATTATTGTCATTTTTATCATTATTATTATTATTATTATTATTATTATTATTATTATTATTATTATAATGATAATAACTATTATTGGTATTAGTATTATTATTATTATTATTATTATTATTATTATTATTATTATTATTATTAATATTATTATTATTATTAGCAGTATTATTAAAGTATATTTGGACTTACTCACATAAAAATAACAACTTTTAAAAATTTTAAGTAATACATTTAAGGCAGAGAATTGCTATGATACTTAGACCCATTCCTCACTTCAAATGATTCATGAATTGCTGAGTATCAGAGAATATCGTCAGTTGTTGTCAGCATACACTACCAACTCATTATTAGATTGTTTTACCATATCATAAAAATAATCACTTTTTAAAATTTTTCAGTGATTTATGTGCTGGACTGATTGGCGGATTGGGCGTCACACCAAGTGGTAACATTGGAGAAAATGGTGCTCTATTTGAATCGGTAAGGCGATCATTTTATAATTAGGTATTTATGTTGTTTTAAGGGACTTATTTACAAATCATTTTAATTGTTTATGTAATTTACCTTTATCGTGCCAAAGGAATAAGGCTTGAGTTCTGAATGAGTAGGTCGATCATTGTGAAAAAGAATGAAGAAATAAAAATTTGTCATTGTTCAAAAGCATTATACAACAAGAGTATAAATGATGAGCACAAAACACAAGTATTGCACAAAAGTATATAATGATGTTTAATCATCCTTCCATTTTGAATGGACTTTTTCAATCCCTTGAAGCCAATTCAAAAGTCTAACGACCTAGAATACTGGAAATTCTGCCAATAGAATTACAGGTACAAACTTTTTTTTTTTGTTCTTTTTTTTTTTTTAATTGTTAATTTTTGTTTGTTTGTATTTTTTTAGGTGCACGGGACAGCCCCTGACATTGCTGGCTTGGACAAAGCAAATCCAACTGCCCTTTTGCTCAGTGCAGTGATGATGCTGCGTTATATGGAATTTAACTCTTATGCTGATCGAATTGAAGCTGCTGTATTCAATGTTATCAAGGATGGGAGAGTGAGTTATTTTTCTTTGTCTTTGTTTAATTTTTATCTTTTTTTTTTTTTTGTTATTTAAATGTAGATGTATGATGAATTGTAAAGTTCAAATATAGCATACACATCATTTTAGAAACATGCCTTTTGACATCACTTAGTGGGAAGATAGATTTTAGTAAAATCATTACCTCTTACAGTAAACTCTTGCTAAACTATTCTTGCTCTGTGAACACCGATGTACTGTTCCCTTCCCCCTACTCCAAATACTACCAACCTCCTTTTTTTTTTTTTTTTTTTTTTTTTTTTTTTTTTTTTTTTTTTTTTTTTTTTTTTTTTAAACCAAATTCATGAACAATGATTATCACTGTCAATATCAGATTGATGACGGGTCCTAGACTTGATTTATCCAAGTTTTTACTTCATAGAGACTGTGTTTGGTTTCAATATCAGATTGATGACGGGTCCTAGACTTTTATTTATCCAAGATTTTACTTTATAGAGACTGTGTTTGGTCACTGTGAGACGTCTTTTTCAAAGTACTGCAATAATGACCCACATTGCTGCCTTTAGTCAGGTAGCCAATTCCTTGGCTTACAAAACCAAATGGGTTAACACAAAATGAATTGTTAGCAGAAATTATATTTATGTAGAAAAAAAACAACATTTTAACCTTTTAAAATCAAAATATTATTCAATTTATGGAGAGAATTAAGTTTTACTTTTGACTGTTTTACCACAGACTCTCTTCTCTCTTATTTATGGATGGAAAGGAATTCTTTAAGAAAACCATGCTGCACTGTCGTATTAAATTTAGTTTTTATATGTTTCCCATTTTCGCTTTTTTTTTCAGTGCCTGACAGGAGATCTCGGTGGCTCAGCAACATGTTCACAATTTACAGATGAGATCTGTTCGAAAGTCAATGAATACTAACTAGCCTGTAATTTCAAATTATCCAAAAAGAGATTAAATGAATTTGTATGTTGAACTTTAGTTGGTTTACATTTAAGATGTAATGTGTGATAGTGAGACTGACTGATTCCTGTAGCCTATTATTTGATGTTGTCCTTTATTTTTTTCTTCTTCTTTTATTCTATCATGAAATGGGGGAATCAGTTTTTTGATACTATTTCTCTAGTCTACTATTTCATCAAAACTGGGTGCTTTTCATGAAGGTGATCATCAATCAAGTAAGCTGTACATTGTGATCACATTACCTGCCACAATATTTTTAGTTTTCTTTGGTTTGAATAAGGCAGGAAAAGTAGACAGAATAAAAATGATGTCTAACAAATCGAACAGCTGTTGCAATATATAGACGTTTATATTGTAAAGCCTAAACAAACACTCATGCATAAGGAGTTCATTGTTTATCTAAGCATGATGACTTTTGTTCTGTCAATTTTAATGCCTCTTTGTGTGTGTGTGTGGGGGGGGGGGGGGGGGTGTATGTGTGTGTGCAAATTTAGAAAGAACTGATCACTTAAGACATCACAATATGTGACCATTGTCCTACACAATAATTAATAAGATCCATTCTTACATGACCATCTGTTAACTGTTGTCACAACATAAGCCATGTCACACACCCTTATTTAAAAAACAAGGTAAGGTAGAAAAAAAAAATCCATATCCATTGTACAGGCGAAAGCATTCGCATCTCCCATCTGTTATATGCTCTTGATTGTCCTGATAGAAATATTAGCTCAATCAGAGGTGATGAAGAAATATTGGACAATGGATGGAAGAAAGGGATATATGCAGGGGAAATAAGATCTGAAGATTTAGCATTCTTAGAGACAATTGTCGAGTAAATTTCTGTGTCATCAACAAACCAAAAAAAAAGACATTTATCAAGCTAACACTCTTGTCATGATCACTGAATATTATTCGTTTCATGTGTTCAAATGTGCTTCCTTTATTATTTTACATAGATTATTTACATTGTGCTGCTGCTATGTTGGCAATGTACCCTCTTGACATAAATATCAATATGAAAGATTAAATGAGTATGGATTAGGAAGTGCTTGTAATAATAGTTCGAAAATTATTGTATTTTATTATTGCGCATTGATAGTAATAAATCTAAAAACTCATGTATATAATCTACTACTACTACTACTACTACTACTACTACTACTACTACTACTACTACTACTACTACTACTACTACTACTACTAACTACTACTACTACTACTACTACTACTACTACTACTACTACTACTACTACTACTACTACTACTACTACTTCTACTACTACTACTACTACTACTAATACTACTACTACTACTATTACTACTACTTCTACTACTACCGTAGAATGGTTTGACTAAGACCAGCCTCCTAAGTGTGCCCCCAGGTTGAAAATTATTATATTATTATAAATTATTTCAATGAGACTTGATGTACACAGATATTGAAAGTCAAAGAAATTGAACCAAACAAAAACAACAAATAAAAAACAAATATTATGGTAAAATGTACATCATTCTCAATCTGGGGGTCGAAGTCACCTCATTCCATGGTACTACCAGTTTGAAATCACTCTTAATATCAGTTGTCCTTTTTACAGAAATCTATCTGTTTTGTAACTACAGTTTAATTTTTAATTTTTGTTGTTTTTTTTGCGGGGAGGGGGTTGTTGTTTTTTTTGCGAGGGGGGGGGGGGGGGGGGGGGGCTTTTTTTTTTGGACTGAGCGAATCTACATTTTTGATAATTACATTTGGTCCATGTATTTGTTTAATTTTAAAATCTTTATTTTTTGGGCATTTTTTCATTGAATTCACTTTATTATTCAAAGTCAACTAAATCTTGAGATTATACATTAACATGACCAATCACTATGAGTCCAAATATTGAAATCTTTATAAAGTGCTTCAGGTATCGTAGATGAAAAGATATTATGAAGTAATGTTTTTAATATGATCTACATCTACCTTTCGAGGTAATTTTCAGAAATGGTGTATGCGTGGGGCCTGACTTTCCCTATCATTGTGTGATTTGTTAGCCCCTATTACTGTTAACCCATAGAGGCCCGCTTCCCCTGGAGTCGCCCGCGACTGTTGAGGCCCGCATCGCCCGCGGCCCCCGAGAAAAAACGGATCATGTTTACTTTGTTATTGCAACGAATCACTTCGTTTTATTCTAAACCGGAAACATCGTAAACATAATGCGATCGTTCTATTTCCGTTTCCTTTTTACCGCACGTTTATATCGTTGATAGCAAGTGAGTAATCGAATTCAGAAAAATGGCATTCCCGTACCTCATGAGTTTGTTACGTGGCACTAGAAATGATGTTTTGGAGAGTGGTGTAGACGATGAAGAGGATTTTGGAAATGAAAGCGATATCGAACTAGAAAGAGAAGATGTAAACGATGGTGGGGATGGACAAGACGAGGCGTTAGCACCCGATCAAGGTGATTCGGACACTGAATCGGAGTCCGAGATTGACGAAAATGACGGGAATGGGGGTGCGGGGAACGAGTTTTTTTTTTTAATATTTTTTTTCCCAATTTATTGAAATCAAAACATGTCATGTTATATATCATTCGAAAGCAAATTTATCTGGCTATAAAAAGGAATTAAAATTATAATTTTATGTCATTTGGTTCTCGTTTAATAATTTTTTAACTTTGTGTTGGTATTTTTTTGTTAAGAGTTATGCCCCTTACACTGAGCCTCAGGGGAATTTTTTTTAGTAAACACCGGGCCTCTATGGGTTAATATGAAAGTTTCAAACTATGGGGTGTGAGAAACTGTGCTAGACAGAGCAGAGAGAAAAACACTAGAAAAAAATCATCTCAAAATTTAGCTTGCTACAACACCAGTCGAGGCAGTTGATTTTTAGGGATGATTTATTATTGTATTCTTTCTTTCTGCATTCTCGTTTTCAAATTTCTATATTATTGAAAGATAGTTGTCCTTACAATAAATAGTATTTGCAGCATTTGACTCGACGCAGAGATAGAATCACTATGAGTAACAATAGTTTTCCACTAATGTTTTTAGTGATTTTCATTCCTTCATCCGGAATATTTGTATGTATATTGTTTTTGCCCTAGTCAAATGTTATGAGGTTCATTTTAGGGGGTGGTGGGGGGGGGGGGGTTAGATGTTTTCAATTACAAATAATCTGCATGTTATGTTATTGTTATCTATTTATATTTTAAAACAAATTGAATGAATCGTTCCTGGCAGGTCCTGTGTCGGACTCTTAGAAGTAATATTTGGTGTCAACAGTTGCTTTTATATTGGGAGCTATATTCTGAATCTAGACTGTCCCACCTTGTTCCTCTTCCCATATGTTGATATGAGCTAAAGTTTTGCAAGCTTCGTTTAAACATTTAAAACAAAAAATAAAACTCTTGTGCAATGAAAAATAAACCTTATTGTGATGAATAAATAAGTATGAATGCAAAAGTTTTGTAAAATGTGCAATTGTGGAGTGATTTCTCAGAAGGTTGTAGCTAAACTTATATAAAAAGATAGAAATGGTCTTTTTACAAGCATTAATAAGATACTAAATGACTCATTTCAAAGTGTCAAATTAATCTATATATTTTTTTTAATGTATTGCCATTGGTCAAAATTTGATAGCTGTTTAAATTTTGTC
Organism: Berghia stephanieae; assembly: GCF_034508935.2. Taxonomy (NCBI): domain Eukaryota; kingdom Metazoa; phylum Mollusca; class Gastropoda; order Nudibranchia; family Aeolidiidae; genus Berghia; species Berghia stephanieae. The sequence continues at coordinate 85,030,340 of NC_088361.1, read as the reverse complement.
TCTTAAAATTTGTTTTTTTAAATATTGTTTTTCTTTGACAAATTTTGGCAAAACTTATTGTTGTTGTCGACTAAACTGATCAGTCGAACTCATTAATATTTTAATATAAGTTATTGCTAAGGTCAATTTTGCATGATTTTCAAGTATTAAATGATTCGTAGAATTTAGCTTTAATAAAAAATTTTAAAACACGGTGTGGTTGGAGCCACATCTTCCTTGTGCTTGTCGTGCCTATTCCTAGCTTGCATTTATTTAACTCTTGTGAGTCCATGCTGGATAATTGCCACACAACTTGATGGACACCTTACTTTTAAATGATGGGTTCATTATATTTTAAATTCGGACAAGTAGAGAGAAATATTTTTTTGTGATATCTTATCTGCTTTCTCAAATTGTCCTTTCTTTCCCTTTTTCTTTTAACTGAAGATTTTTTAGTGTATGATAAATTAGTCTGTATATTTGTTGTGGTAACTAATGTGTGTGTGCGCACGTGTGTGTGTGTGTGTGTGTGTATTTTTTTCTGTTTTGTTTATATATATATATATATATATATATATATATATATATATATATATATATTTCTATCTGTATGTAATAAGAAAGAGTGTTGTGCGCTCTGCGCTCTTAATTTATTTCGTTCTCTTATATGTATCTTCTTCTTTTTCCTAGCTAAAGTTTAAACAAAACAAAAATAAAGTCATGAGCAAAAGTTGCTCTTAGAGTCGTTTATTTTGGCTATGATTATCCGACATGGACTCTTCTTGAAAATATATAATCTTTTAAAAAAATTTTAAATCAAAAATTGTTGTTGTTTTTTCGTTGTTTTTTACTTGTTTCTTTTTTTAAATATATAATTAAGTTTTCTGCAGTATTTGATAATTAATCTATTTATTTTATTTCTTTCTGTTTTGTTTTGTTTTTTGTTTTTTTTTGTTATGTTTTGTTTTAACATTTCTAACATGGTAGTTAGTACTTAACGTTTGTATTTGATTTTTTTTTTATTATTTTTTTTTAAATTTTTTATTTGTTTAATTTATTTTTTATCGTTTCAAGAATAATTAGTTGTAAAATTAGAGTAAATAAATGTGATTTGTCATATATCATGTAAATATAAATTGAAAAGACTAAAATATCACAATATACTTTTAGTTGTGACTTTTTTTTTTTTTTTGTATTTAAGTACCATTGCATCCATATTTGTACAAAAATAGGTGAAGATCGCTCAACTACTTATATTTTGAATTAGAATTTGGACATTAGATGCGTGAGACCTTCTGACATCCCATGATAAGCAGAGAGGTCACTCACTGAGAGCTCCTGGGTGGGGTTCCTGACCTCCCATAGTGGACAGGGGGGGGGGGTACATACTGTGTCTTCTATCCCCTTATATCTGTTTTCCAACATGCTTTCTGTCTTTGTCTTGGAATGAGATTACTTGGTTTTGTCCTGGCCCTGGCCGGAGTCCAATATGGGAGGGAAGCAGTCAAATGCATAGTTGGAGATAGTGCGGGGCGGTCCTTGGCAAGCTTAAGGACCACGGTCCTACGGTCCTTGGGAAATGAAGACCGCAAGGACCGGTCCTAGGACCGGTCCTTTTCGACATTGAACATTCCTGAGAGACTGTTGGAAATTCGAACCGGTTTGACATTTGAGAGTGTGGGATCGTTCATTCTTGAACCGTTAAAGACCGCTACACGATGAAAACCGTGGCCTACAGGAGTAAAACACACGGAGTAGTCACACTCATTTCAAATTGTAACCTAATTAGAGAAGAGGGGTGATGCCTTCTTTATTTGCTCACCGTACTTCATTGTTACTTCGATAATTTAATAAAATTTGAAATTTATCCCCATTAACGGAGATAATGGCATCGCCCAAGGCGTTGATCGAGTTGTTCGTGGCGTTGATACACACACGCAACTCCTACCCCCCCCCCCCCCCCCCCCCCCCACACACACACACATTAGAGGGCAGCGAGCATTGAAGAGTAAGAGAGAGACGTGAAGTTATAATAAGAGGGGGTGGATGAGGTGATAAGAGGGGTCGATGGTGACTTTTCGCCAGATCTAACAAACTCAGCTACCCATTCATTGCTGAGTAGACAGGGATTCAGAAAAAAATCGACTGCACCCGGGATCGATCTCTGGCCCTTTGCGTATAAAGAGAGTGCTCTATCAACTGAGCTATCGGGGTCCCCAAATATTCTATTGGACTTTTTTAAAATTCAGACGTTATAACTGGGTTTTTTTGGAAGGAAGAAACTAATGAAACTCATATTATTTGATTAGTAATAACACCAAACGAAATTTTAATATTATTGTATTATTTTAAATGACAACACTGCGATAGAAAGGAGTGGTGACAAGAGATGGACAAAAGAAAACAAAAAATCGGATTTGCTACTTGCTAGGTTCGACACACCCACACACACACACACACACACACACACACACACAAACACACACATCTTTTGTAGTCACATACATTTCAAACAATAACCCATTAGAGAAGAGGGGTCATGCCTTCACCATAGATCATTGTCATTGCGATCATTATGGTGTAGTAAATTTTGAAATTTACCCCGTATAATGGAATCGTCCAAGGCGTGCGCCTCCTGTTCCCCCCATCTCACACACGAAAGGGCGGTTTGCGGAGTGGAGGTTGGTGGTCGTCTGCCTGTATGGTCGTCTGTGTCGTTTAGTGTATGGTAAAGGGGGGTGGGTGCGATTAATTAAGTGGGATGGGTGGTGATTGGTGGAAGATAGGCAACCGAAGCAACGAATCGCTGGGGAAGTAGTAGGCTATGGCGCGAGACCGTAGGACCGTGGTCCTTGCAAGGACCGCCCCGCACTAGTTGAAAGGTGATAAGAAGTGAGGACCGGCGCCGGTCTTCCCCTCTGGGACCGGTCTTCGGTTCACAGCTAAAAGACCGTCGGACCGCGGTCCAGACCGGTCTTCAGCGCGGCACTAGTTGGAGATGATATTTTTTTCCTTGTAAAACATCTCTCTGTTATGTATTATTATATTTGTTATTTTGAATGTAAATGTAAGCATTTGAGTGTATTCTTCTTTGTTGGATTTTGTGCTTGTGTCCGGATGAGACTTACATGTGATCTCAAACTAAGTACATTGGTGGTATGCTCTTGGAATCTACATCTGATCCCTATTTGTTCCCAGTTCCCCTATGTCTTACTTTTCTTGGGTGCTTTTATTGTAATTCTAGAACTTTTTACTATCCCATTTTCTTCCTTTTTACTGGCCCTGATACAACCTAAATTTGTTACAAGCGCCGTAAAACCCTTAAAAACAAACAAAAACATCATTGAGAGCTCACGCGCTGTGCCATCTATCTTAACTCTTCCCATGTTACTCTCATAGTTCTGAATTAAGATTTACAGAGGGGGCTTTTCCTGGTTCTGAGAGGGAGACCGTCAAATGTATAGTACCTTTTCTTTTATCCTTTTTATTTATTTATTTATTTATTTTTTTTGAGAGAGAGAGAGAGAGAAAATGCTTTTTTTTCTTGTGAATCATCTCTCTGTTATATACGATTATAGTTATCAATTTGGGATGTGTTTTATTTGTAAACATTTGAGTGTATCCTTCATATAGGGATCCTTTGATTGTGCCTGGGTGGGACTTTTAGGTAATGTGAAAATAATGTGAAAACAGGCGCATTGGTAGATCGCTCGTGGAGTTTTTTTGTAACCTCTTTGAATCAGTCCCTTTTTTTTTCTTTTCCTTTGTGTTTTTAACTTCATGTCTACAACTTTTCCTCTAATCTTCCTTTTTACTATCGTTGAAATGACCTAAGGTCGCAAGTTTGTAAAACTCCTAAAAACAAACAGAATCGAACACACGCTACAAAACATGAATCCATAATGGATGTCAGTACTAAGCTGCTTGAAGCTGTTGACTGTATTAACTTTTGTATGGCACATTTCCACGGATTTTACCATGCTCAATGCGCTTTGCAATGATTTATTTATCCTTCCCCCCCCCCCCCCCCTAGCATATTTCCCTTCCATACAAGCCTCAATTGAGGCCAGATACTGGTAGAAAAATAGTCGGGCATATAAAAGTTATCAAAATTGAAGTTAGACTTCAGATTCGTAATCGGCGTCGAATTTTAATGAGAAAAAAATGTGTATATATCATTATCATTTGTTTCGTTAAAAAACAAACACATAAAAACAAAATGGGTCTCTCTCTCTCTCTCTCTCTCTCTCTCTCTCTCTCTCTCTCTCTCTCTCTCTCTCTCTCTCTCTCTCTCTCTCTCTCTCTCTCTCTCTCTCTCTACCCCCCCCCAACCCACCCTTCCGCCGACGCACGCAATGGTTAACTTTTATTACAAACTTATAAGCGCTTTGAGGCTTCGGCATTTAGCGCTATATAAGAACACTTTATTACTATTATTATTATTATTATTATTATTATTATTATTATTATTATTATTATTATTATTATATTATTATTATTATTATTATTATTATTATTATTATTATTTATTATATTATTATTATTATTATAAACATATAATGGAGAAATGAATTGTTGAATTAGACTTGTCAATTCTACTTATAATATCAGTAGTTTAGTAATCGCCACAATCATCATCGTTTGTTTTTGTTTGTTTTGGGGTTTTTTTGGTTTGTTTTTTTGTTGTTGTTGGTTGTCGTTTTGTGTTTATGAGTGTGTGTGTGTGTGTGTGTTTGTTTGTTTTTAACACAGTTGGAAGAGGCCCTCAGTTGTTTACTGGAGGTGACAATATAAATAGACAAACCAACAAGAACCCTTTGATTTCGCCGCTTCCCCTGATTTTAGTCACCGTCACGTAACGATTTCACGAATGCTTTCTATTCTCGGAATAGCTGCTAGTCTCTTGCCTAGAAGTGGCGTTGTAAGGACAGTGACGAATTCGGCTATTTTGTGCGAGTAAAACATCACGCTCTCTAGTACACGACGGCAGGTAAGGTATCCGCCTTCGTACTTACAACGCAAAAGATTTCCAAAGAGGAAATAAGCAACACCTGCAAGATATTGACTGTCGACTGTTATAGACTGCAATGATGTCCATCGTCGACTGTCAATTCTCTATTTAGGCCAATGGAAGTTTCAATGAGACTTGATGTACACAGATATTGAAAGCTAAGAATTTTAACCAAAAACAAATAACACAAACAAAAGTGAAAATATGTTCTGATTAATCACATTATTTCAGTCAGTTACAATGCCAACAGAATAACTTTTGTCTCCACTATACTTTCTAATGATTTTTTTTCTTATTTGTGTTCTTTTTTTCTTTTGGTTGTTTTTTTTTTTTTTACTCAAACCCAGATGAACAAACAGTACTAGAGAACTTCATGACGCAAACCCTTCGATTTCGGAGTTTCGTTCAACTCGCGAGCCGATAGATTAATTTGTTGTTTGTTTGCTTTTTTGTTTTTGTTTCTTTTTTTTTTTTTTTTGGGGGGGGGGGGGGTAGTTTTTACCCACAGTTCTTTTTATAATAATATAAGTTTATCTGAGTGTGTTTCTGTCTCTGAAGTAGCCATTGCTTACACCACATCGATGGTTTTTGTCTCTGCTTTTCCTTCTTTTCTTTTTTTTTTTTTTAATAATGAAAATTGCCAAGCTTGAGACAACAGCATCTATACTGCTAGGCGGTGCCATACTAAATGAATAGGGAAGGCCTGTGCTGTGGGTAGGCACTTTTTTAACAAGCGGCCTCAAGGCTCCCCTCAAGGTCGGGACTTAAGAGCAGGCACCGGTGTAAGATACACTTGTTCAGTTTTATATCAGAGGCAGGCCGTGCCTCAAGGAAAATTTGCGTAATGGATACCCCGCTTACGATTTTTCTAGGCAGCTGTAATTGCTTTATTAAAAGATATAAACAAAGGTAGAGGCTAGGGAGACCAAAATCTTGGTCTCCCTAGACACTTCCATAAACAAAGATGAATATAACAGCTTTTTTTTAATGAACAAAATACCAAACACGGAACGTTTCGGGCCCAACACCCTTCTTCGTCCAACAACAAAAATCATTGAAAACACAAATACATTACTAAAAGACCAAATCGACGGCAGAGAAATGCCTTCCCATGAGGTGTATAGGGCTTAGGGTTAAGAGACTATATCTATTCTCTTCTATAAAGGATGTACTAAATAAAACACGTTTCATGATGCTTTGTACTAAATAAATATAAAATTGTCAGCACTAGTTCAACCCGACGTCACACCATCATGAGGCGTCAGCGGATCACATAACATATCACAGTTATGCATTATAAGCATTAAACACATTTAGATTGCTTCAATCCTAAGTCGCCTGAAAAATATCCGCCACTACTAACAACTATTATATTATAACCGGAAGCACTATACAGCTGTAACCTCTGTTGTGATAGTGTCCAGATAGCTTGGTAGAGCACCACTTGCTTTACAAGTAATGGGACCGGTATCGATCTCGGGTGCAGCAAAGATATTTTTATGACACCCCCCCCCCCCCCTTTTTTTTTTTTTTTTTTTTTTTTTTGTCTTTTGCAACCAGCACTGACTGTGTAGCTGGGTACGTCAGATCTGAAGGAAAATACTTTACGTTGGACTATTGTCCTATCTAAAGGGTAGCAAGCAGTTGCTGTTGTCCATTTATGGCCAAATAAATCGAGATAATCTCCGGCTCCATGGGCCTTGCGGTTGCTCTGACGGACTATTACATCTGTTAAAGCAAACACATTTTTTTTTTTTAAATCAAAGCTATAAAAAATATTTTTATCAATTCGCAATGAATTGAAATAACACATGCTGCATTTATTTTGCTAACAATTGTGAGCCAGCGTCTCAAAGCGGTATTATGTCGTAGTATGCTGGGTGAAGAACGTTAAATCTATACCCACATATATATGACACTTTGGACTGATGTCTATTCGGTACGGCGAAGAATACTTTATTTCAATGCAAAAGACATAAAAATTGTCTCCATTTTGTCACTCCAATTTTAAATTGACTTTTAGCTAGGTGCACATGTAAGCGCACCTCGACTTCTTTTTTAGGAATCCGATTAATACCGACATAATACCGTTGTGAGACGATGGGTCACAATGTTTCTCTCATCTCTTCAACATTTTCAAAGGAAATACATTGTGTCATATCATCATGTAAAGTCGGGCATCTGAACAAGTTGACAATTCGGTTGCCCGGACTCCATCGACGTGGCGCTCGAATAATACAAATTAAATTATCTCTGTCGTCTATCTGGAATGTATTAATGTATTTATGTCTTTATTGTTTTTTTGTTGTTAGCTGAAGAAGAGTTTTGAGCCCGAAACGTTCCGTGCTTGGTATTGTTATTTTTTAAAGCTGTTATATTCATTTTTGTTTATTACTTTTTATAGTCCACAGCTTCTAGCAGCCTAGAATCACTTTGAATATGTTGTTCAGTTCACTGATGCCATTGTTTTTCTTCTGTATCCAAATATGTACACATCGTCTATATGTGGCTCAAGAGTGTTGTTGTAGCTTCATACCCGAAAGGACCACCGAATTCGACTATCCGTCGGGTTTTGTGGCCTTAAGTAAGTCACCTCTCTCTCTCTCTCGAGTTCACTTTGCCGCGCGGCGCTGCGGCTGACACCTGAGTTATTCCAGTCTTCCCTTAGAATAGACACTAAGATAGATTTCCTCTTGGGTATGAATAGAAAGAGAACTTCAATATTTATTTACTCTATTGATATGTTGAGGAGAGAGGATAACTTCATACATAACAATAACATGTTACAAAGGGTTGTGGTGGGAGTGAAGGCCGCTAATAGCAAATCATGGTGTGAGGCATTGAAATTCGAACCAACGGCGAAGGAAGAAGAATTAGCAGAGATGTGCCGGTTATGCGAAAGGGCGATAGGGTGTGTGAGTGGTTGTGCGTGTCTACGTGTACTTATATCATATATTATGCACACTTGCAATCTTCCTTGTTGCCGATGTGGATACAAAACACACATGCGTAATTGTCAGTGTCACAGTAAATCGTCATTTATCGAAAGTACCGGGTGCATATTTAATAAATAAATTTAAAAAAATAAAATAATAATAAATAAAATAAAATAAATAAATAACTTTTTTTTTCGTTGCCTGAATGAAACTAGTTTGAGGAAATCGTGTTCAAGGTATAAAAAAACATAGGTATAGGAAGGAATGGAATGATAACAAAGAATAATAAGGGAAAAAATTGGGACAATCGAATGAATTAGAGGAAACCGTATTCGCGGAAATCATACTCGAGTGTAAATTTATATAATTATTGATGATGATGGTGATGCCGATGATGATGGTGAGCATGGTGGTGATATTGTTGTTGTTGTCGATGATGATGATAATGATGACGATGATCTTCTTTTTCTTCGTCCTCTTCTTCTTAAACTGGAGGACTCATTGTGTTGAGCATAGGGAAATAAGATTTCGCAATGGAAGTCGTGAAAGTAGCTGAGGCACCACAGTCGGTTGACTGATAATCGAAAGGCTTCAAAGTTAGTCACCCGCCAGTTATGCATTACTTTGTACTGTTTGGTCATGTTCAGTTTCAAGTCTCAGCTTGTCTGTACTACCTAGGTGTCTGCTGCTACAGCTGATTTCTTGGATTGATCCATGGACTGACCCCACTCTTATTTTCCCCGTTTATGTTAATGTCACTTTATGTTAAAATCCCCAAGCCAGTCACCAGCGGTTTTCTTAAACGTTTTTATTTTTTTTTTCCAAACATTTAAAAAGTAATCTAATCTTACAGTGAAAATTTGCATCGATGCTGTATTTATTTTCAGAAACTGAACGTACCTTAGCCGGTAGTTATCAGACTGTAAACAAATCAAACGTAGGGCGTCGCAGTTCAAAGGACACCGATTGTATAACAACACTTCACCTCTCTTCTTCCCTCGAATCATAACACACTTGTTGACACACATAACATCGAACGTCAACAGGTGACCATTAGTTGAGTGCTTGGCCCAATTTTTAAAAATTTATCATCACTATCACGGATATCCAAAGAGAGTGGATATTATGTCCTCGGATTATACTGACACGAGACGCCTTCATTTGGGTTTCGAGGAGGATGGTGATGAGACAGACACATCTATTGTAAACAGATCAAGAAGTGAGTTTTTAATGTTAAGATTTTTTTATTTGTTTTGTATAGATAAAACTCTATTTGAATTTGTATTATGACTATGCAATATTAAAAAAATGGAATAAAAGTTAGAAACTTCAATTTAAGTTGTCTAAACTAAACCCGATGAATGAAATAAGATAAATCATTTGACTTACTTTAGTGTTTCATTCATCGTCGTGTTTTGTTGACAAAGGGGAAACTTGAAACGTCCATGTAATTTGTCTCCATACTTTCCATTAAAGCTTCTATGCCATTTTAATATGGAAGCCGCTATTTTCACCGTACGGTGATAATAGCCTGACAGTGTGTGGGAGACTATTACTGAGTTTGCGCGACAGGGCGCCAACGGGTCCCGTTAGAGATAGACGACGATTGGGATTGTTTGGAAGCTTTAACCCTTTGCCCACTAGTCATTATGACATCCGAAATGCTATCGCCTTCTACATCTACGCCAGAATAGAAATAGAGGGTGGAGCCTACCATGATATAACATTTTATGGATCCCTAATTTCATCATATCAGTTCTGTCCACTGACAGGTGGGTGGATATCGCTTTCAAGAACTTATGTCCTTATATGAAATCCTGAGTTTTTGACCAATCAACGGATTGCTCTTTTGATAGCTCGCCTGTCAACATGAGTCAGCTCAGCCCTTGATTTATGTAAAGGCATCACAGGCGGTATATGTTGTGTAACTTCAAAGACCACGGTTGACCGAAAGCAATGAATGGAAGCCCTACTGTGGCGTGGAGAACGAGGTCTTGTATGTATAGTTACGTCATATCTCAACGCTCGTGAATTCTTAGTACGGCTTGACTCACAATCAAAACTCGAAATCTGTGTTTTAAACTCTTGAATCAATCGAATTACATCAGTGCGTTCGTCTCATTGAGAAATGAAAAACGATATATAAATCAAGAACATCGACCGGAAAATAAGGAAATTATCATAAAATTATAAAATTTGAGAAAGCTATTTTCAAAATCAAATATATTACAAAAAAGGTTATTTCTCGACCGATTTTTATGAGACAAAGACACTTTTTCTCCACTTTTCAAGCTGATTCCAACAATGAGGTTTTCAAATTTATCGCGATAAGATTATTTGTCATTATTTTTTTTAATACCCAATTGACTGCTCAGGAAATGAATACGTAATCCTTGGCGGCTAGCGAGTAGGTGTTAAATTTTGCTTACCCTTTCCCACGCAGACGCACACACACACACACACACACACACACACACACACACACACACACACAGACTGAACACACAATGTATGTCTTTCACTTCTGGCCAAAGTTGCCTTATTACAACTTAGACTCGAATGATAACAGCGAGTAGGGTGTCAGATTAAACTTCAGTTTTAAAGGTCTAATTCAATTCACACCGTAATAAATCATAATAATGATCATTCTTGATATATTAGAGCATTAAAATATTTAATTCACATTACTATAAATATATTTTAAATATATGTATTTTGTAATTATTTTAGCGACGATACGAACCCCTTTTAATCGTCGAGCCGAACGATAGGATGCTAGACGACGATAAGTCTGTGTGTGTGTGTGTGTGTGTGTGCGTGTGTGTGTGTGTGTGTGTGTGCGTCTATTTGGGAAAGGGTAAGCAAAATTTAACACCTACTCGCTAGCCGCCAAGGATTACGTATTCATTTCCTGAGCAGTCAATTGGGTATTAAAAAAAAATAATGACAAATAATCTTATCGCGATAAATTTGAAAACCTCATTGTTGGAATCAGCTTGAAAAATGGAGAAAAATTGTCTTTGTCTCATAAAAATCGGTCTAGAAATAACCTTTTTTGTAATAGATTTGATTTTGAAAACAGCTTTCTCAAATTTTATAATTTTATGATAATTTCCTTGTTTTCCGGTCGATGTTCTTGATTTATATATCGTTTTTCATTTCTCAATGAGACGAACGCACTGATGTAACTCGATTGATTCAAGAGTTTAAAACACATATTTCATGTTTTGATTGTGAGTCCAGCCGTACTAAGAATTCACGAGCGTTGAGATATGACGTAACTATACATACAAGACCTCGTTCTCCACGCCACAGTAGGGCTTCCATTCATCGCTTTCCGTCAACCGTGGTCTTTGAAGTTACACAACATATACCCCCTGTGATGCCTGTACATAAATCAAGGGTTGAGCTGACTCATTTTGACAAGCGAGCTATCAAAAGAGCAATCGTTGATTGGTCAAAAACTCAGAATTTCATATAAGGACACAAGTTCTGGAAAGCGATATCTACCCACCTGTCAGTGGACAGAACTGATATGACGAAATTAGGGCTCCATAAAATGTTATATCATGGTAGGCTCCACCCTCTATTTCTGTTCTGGCGTAGATGTCGAAGGCGATAGCATTTCGGATGTCATAATGACTAGTGGGCAAAGGGTTAAAGCTTCCAAACAATCCCAATCGTCGTCTATCTCTAATCGGCCCCGTTAGAGCCCCGATGCGCAATCTGTCTATTTTCACCGTACGGTGGTGATAATAGTGTGGGAGACTTTTTCACCGTCCCGTAATATTTTGGTGGACGATTTTCACCGTACGGTGATAATTAATAATAGTGTGGGAGACTTTTTTTCACAGTTCCGTAATATTTTGGTGGACGATTTTCAATGTACGGTGATAATAGTGTGGGAGACTATTTTCAATATAATTGTGTAGAAGGCTATATTCACAATACGGTGACAATAGTGGGAGACTATATTCACTATAATGGTATGGAAGACTATATTCACTATAGCCTACGGTGATACTGTGGGAGACGATTTTCACTGTACGGTGAAAATAGCCTGACACACTATTTTCACCGTACGGTGATAATGGTGTGGAAGGCTATATATATTCACTTTACGGCGATAATAGTGTGGTCGACTATTTTCCAAAGTGAAAATACAAATTGAAAGAAATGCTATGAGGAGCTTTCGGGAGGCCTCCCTAGCTTTTGATCTCGGCAAACTTCAGTCCGTTTTAATATTGACCGGCTCTAGTTCTCCGAACGCTCAGGAAAATTACTTGAACTCTATTTCTCCGTATGGCGGCTAGACTCTAGTAGCTGATGGGTTACAGACGCAATGACGATGCAAAAGTAAATGATAAATGCTCAGAGTGGACAGGGAATTCTCACGAATCATCAAGCTAGCATTTTTTAGCCACATTGTTGACAAAGGCAGATTATATCAAAATGTTGTGCTTGTGAATACTCCATGGCGCGTTCACTTTTGCACATCGCGTTGCACTATCAAAGAGAGAACAGAAGTAAACCTAAATAACAAAGCCAAAGTCTCAAGATGGGAACAGAGGTTGAAAGATCGGATAGCACAAACTCAAGATAGAAGTCTAGCACAGAAAGTTGGGAATAAAAGACAGAGCACCCAAGCACTGGCTAAAGAAAACCCCCAAAAATGCATACACATTCATCATTCACACAGACACTCTCTCAAATAACAAAAAAAATCTTGAGAATGGAAACCATTCGGAGAAATAGAGATTAAGTTTAGGAGAAATAGTCACTTCGTTTGATTTTTTTTTTTTTCTTATCTTCAAGCATCAAGCAGCGACATTTGCATTAATATGACCATGACATATCTCAGATGTCCTTAGTTTAATTTAGATCTTAAAGAATAGAACACAGTCTGTTTTTCTATCCAAGTCAAGCATCTCTTCTTCTACTTCAACTTTGTTGACTCAAACTTAACGACATCTCTGCATTCCAGAGAGGAGAGTAGAGACAACAACACTCCCTGGAAGAGGGGGACAGTTCCCTCTCGAGGCCAATCAGATTGTGCTAATATCCCATAATGTCTTTTATCCAAAACCTGTTACTATTGTTCAAGATTTTGTTTTCGATTTGTTGATGTAATAGATTTTGGATTAAATTATTAAATTTGATATAATTTTCAAATCTCTTGATGAATGACGATGGCGCCACTTCCATGGAGACAGGTTGCAATGCCTTTGTCCAATAAATTGGTTTTGAATTCATGACTCGTGGTGTCTTAGAAAATGGCAGTCAAAGTTAAAGCCTTTGTTTTATGAATTTAAACCTTTGTTTTGTGTGGTCCTTGAGGTTTTCTGGTTGGCTGCAGCTATTCAGACTCAAGTCTGAATAGTCTCCTATGGCTATTCAGACTGCACATGTGCAATCAACATACGAATAGGACCGGACTCAGTCTGAATTGGCTCCTGGGGCAGTATGGTTTTTGTTTGTTTTTGTTTTTATTGTTTTTCTTTGTTTTGTTTTGAATTTAGTTTTATTTTAATTATTAATGATAACATAAAATTGATGCAAATGAAAATAACAATTATAGTAACTATAAACCCTCTCAATTTGATGAGAAAGAGAAAGTAAATAGATCAATAAATTGAAAGTCCAATTAAAGATTAAAAAGAAAAGAGTTGAAATCCTTCAAAAGAAACAAAAAGTCAGTCAAATGAACTGTGGTCTAAAGGAAAAGCTTTTCTAACAACATAACACAATGTCCAAATAATAAAATCAGGACAAAGAAAAAACATATTGTGATAGTGTGAGACAGGCTCCAGTTCTTCTACAGTCCGAAGTAGGGGTATGAGCTGAGTCAGTGTGATAATATGGGCAAAACAGAATTTCTTCTGAAATCTTCCACCCCAGTCCCCCTCCCATGCCCCTTTGTGTTTGCGCACGTACAATGGGGTTTGAGTCCAAATAGCCATGGGAGACTATTCAGACTCGAGTGCGAATTTCCACTTCATTTCTGGTTGTTATTTAGAGGGCTTTTAACTCGATATTTAGCTCAGTTTTTTACAGAGCTGACTTATTTTTGATAAATGTTTGCTTAACAATTGCAAGCTCGTAGTGTTATAGGCCATTGATTTGCTTACATAACCATATTGTTCGTCAGTTATCCATATATTATTCGTAGAAAAAAAAAACTTTATGAACATATAATTATTTTGGCCTATTGTCCCGAAACTTGAACTGTGGCAAGACGATTAAAGATTAGACCTTGTCTCACAAATATGCTTTTTTAAAACTATGGTTCGGGCACTCACAAAGCAATCAACGTTGGGATTCTAATAAGTGTCATTGATAAAGATTGACACTGTTGATAGAATCAACAGACAACTTGCTGTTAACGAGAAATACTGCTTTTATAATATGCAGTTTTGATTTAATTTTGTTTTATTTTCTGAAGTTTTTGATTATCATGGCATGCTTGATTGTCTTTCCAATCTATCCTTTTTAGTTTGAATAGCGACTTGAAAACCCTTTTGTGATTTTACATAGAAAGTAGAACAACAAAACAATACAATAGTAATAAAATCTTAAAAAGGCAAAAAACAAAAAACAAAAAAAGACGAATTTTATTCCTTTTTATATTTGATAGCTCGTGTAGAACGTGAAAGATCAAGAGTAGTTTCTTTTTTTTACTATCCCATTTTCTTCTTTATTGCTGGCGCTGATATGACTTTAACCACTTAACTGCTATACTCTGGAAAGACATGCACTAAAAAGATTTTGTCAGAAAACTCATCCTTCAAATATCGATCAATTTAAATGACCCTCATCTTGGCAAAAGCTCTCAAACCTGGGACTTTGCCCTGAAAATATTGATCGGTATTCGAAGGACACGTTTTCTGGCCACATTTTTGAATATGTGTCTTGTGTCTTTCCAGAGTATGGCAGTTAACTGGTTAATTGATCAATATATGTAGTAAAAGCTTTAAAAAAAAAAATATATATATATATATATAAATTGAGCTTTATATAGCGCAATATCCACTAAATGTGCTCAAAGCGCTTTACAAGGGGTCCCTGGTCAACAGCAACATTTAACATGTAGGACGGGACATGACGCCTGTTAGGCGATATTACATTTTTTCGGACAAAGACAACACTGTTAACGGCCAGGTACTCATTTTACACCTGAGTACGGTGAGAGAATGTGAGTAAAGAGCCTTTTCCAGGGACTCAACTATGCGACGAGCGCGAGGCTCGAACCCAGGACCTTCCGATCTGAAAGCGAGTGTCATACCACTAGACCACATAGCTGTCTGACAAAATGTAAATGTAAAAAAATGGGAGTTTTGTCAGAGTGTGGCATTATCATATCTACCTAGACGTAACCGTAACCCACCCGCATGCTACTTATCAATCAGGTGACAGATTGACAATGCATGATCACTGATACGAGTTACTCTATCATTATCATCATTTACTACCAGCTACTCTCTTATCCATCTGGAGGTCATTCATGTCCCATTATCTGTTCTGCTGTGCTATACTCTGGAAACAAAGCAGGTATTTAAAATTTTTGGCCAGAAAAATCGTCCTTCAACTATCGATTGATATTTTTTTTTAATGACCCTCAACTTGTCAATAACTCTCAAACCTTGGACTTCACGGAAGTACCAGGCTTAAAAGTTTTTGGCAAGAGGAGGGTCGTTATTAATCGATCGAATTCAAGTTTTCTGGCTAACATTTTGAATACGTATTTTTTCGGAGTACGTCATTGCATGCAAGTAAAACGGGGACAGCTGCTGTTCCTCTTGTTTTTTGTTTTAAATTTTTTTTTTTTTTTACATTTTTTTGTTTCGGTTTGGGAGTAGGTATTGATTGGTAATAAAAATATGAAACTGAAAACGCGTGTCTGTGACAAAGCAGCAGATGGCAAAAGTAATAGTAATACTATAAAAAGACAACAACCCCCCCCCCCCCCCCAAATAACAAAAACAAACAAAACAAAGAAAAAAAAAAAACTGAAACAAGACACAAAACACACAAGAAAAACAACAAACAAACAAAAGAATCAGTTATTGGGAACTGAGAATAGTTGATTTCCTTTTTTTTTCCTTTTTACCGTATCTTTTATTGGTGATGCCCTTGCATTTTAAAATGTATTTATTTATTTTTTTTTATTACAATTACTATTTACCTTTCGTCCAGTACTGTTTCATTACACACACATTTGCACAATTATATATATATATATATATATATATATATATATATATATATATATATATTATATATATATATCTTTTATTTCAATGTAAAAAATTGTATTTATTCTCCACCATAATGAATTAAACCCCCCCCCCCCCCCCACAGTTTCATATTTGTGTGTATAAATTCAATTTACTACTATTTTATTCCGACATAATACCGCTTTGAGACGATGGGTCACAAATAAGGATTGAGATATTCTGTAAGATTGTAGCATGTACATCCAAGATTAAAATAGGACGGCAAATTGTATTGACGGCAGCCGCATTGGTATTGACCTTATTAAACTTATTATGATGATTCGGCTATGTGGTTTTGTGTCATAACTCTCGCCTTCAGTCTGGCTCTGTGCGGCGCGTATATACAATTGAATCTTTGGAAAAGGCTTTTTACTCACATATTATCTTCTTCGTTACATACTCCGTTGTGAAACGAGTACATAACTGTTAACAACATTGTCTCTGCTGAAAACTATTGTAATATCACCCAGCATGCGTCATGTCTCGTATGTCAAATGTTGCTGCTGGCAAGGAACCCCTTGTAAAGCGCTTTGAGCACGTTTGGTAGATATTGCGCCATCTAAATGTTCAAGTTTTGATTCAGTCTTTTAACGTCCGTCTTTTTATTTATATTCTTTTATTAATTATTATTTTTTAAAGATTTGATTAATTATACACAAACGGATAAATGGTTAATTTTACGTGTTCTTCTTTTCTTACTTAATGCGAAATTCTGATCATTTTTCCCCTTTTTCTCACACGGACCATTGTCACAACTGGAAGTTAATCGATTATTGACATCCGCTCTATGTAAAAAGAGCGGATATTGCCGAAGAGTTCTCTCAATTGTTTCAAAGTTTCTGTATAGGTTTGCCACATGCAATACGATGAAGGCGCGAAAGTATGCAATAAAGATTGAGAGGGATGTGATCGATAAACTACTTATAATATTCGTCACCATCACAATGACCCCCCCCCCCCCCCCCCCCCCCCCCCCCCCCCCTTCCTCTTTAGCCGCTGATTGTACTGAATTATTTATCTTAATGTTTAGGTCATTATATTGGAATGTTTTAACACGATGAAGGCATATATTGCATTTCATTTCTTAGGTTTTTTGAAAACAAAACACACACACACACACACACACACATCACTCAATAACCGTCACTGTCTGGAATTAAGCACTTATTTAATCCTGAGTCGAGGTTGGTAGTGTACAAAGTGCCCACCTTACACAAACACACGTGGCCGAGGCAGTTGTTTAACTGTCATCGTCACCATTTTGGCCATTGATCACGCTCGACATCGCTTGACGACATCATAAGACAAAACATGCTCCAAACAATAACATCGTTTAATCGTGTCTGGGTCCTGACCTCCCATAGTGGGCAGGGAGGTACATACTGTGTCTTCTATCTCCTTATATCTATTTTCCAACATGCTTTCTGTCTTTGCTTGGAATGAGATTACTTGGCCCTGTTCGGAGTCCTGGCTGGGAGGGAAACAGTCGAATGCATAGTTATTGTTTTGGGAGATGATATTTTTTTCCTTGTAAATCGTCTCTCTGTTATGTATCATTATATTTATTTTTAATGTATAAAGTAAGCATTTGAGGGTATTCCTCTTGGATTTTGTGCTTGCGGATGAGGCTTATAGGTGATCTCAAACTAAGTACATTGGTGGTATGCTCTTGGAATCTACATCTGATCCCTATTTGTTCCTAGTTCCCCTTTTGTCTTACTTTTTCTTTTACTATCCCATTTTCTTCCTTTTTACTGGCGCTGATATAACATACATGTGTTGCAAGCGCCGTAAAACCCTTAAAAACAAACAAACAAACAATCCTGAGTCGAGGTTGGTTGTGTTCAAAGTGCCCACCTTACACAAACACACATGGCCGAGGCAGTTGTTTAACTGTCATCGTCACCATTTTGGCCATTGATCACGTTCGACATCGCTTGACGACATCATCATAAGACAAAACATGCTCCAAATAATAACGTCGTTTAATCGTGTCTGTTATCCCACCTTTGATTTAACCTGTTACATAATTCGATTCAATAGTCTGATATCGCATCCGCCCAGCAACCAGCAGCTTGGTTCTAAACAAAGGAAATCGGTCCTTTTTTATTTTTCATGCTGGCTAGAACTTTTTCAGATGTTATGTGATCAGAATGTATAAAATTCAAAACATGATCAGATTTATAATGTTTTTCTCCTCTGGATACACTTTTATGCTCGTCGAAGAAGTATTTCATAAGGGCGTTCGCTATTGTTCCGATATTTTAGAACCAGTTACTTAGTTACTATGTGTCACTACCAGGGAAGTGACGTCACGACTGTTGAAGCCTATTCCGAGCACCTAGACCTAGTTCATCCCGACCTAATACCGCTTTGACACGATGGGTTACATGTTTATGACTATCCTGTGACATTTCATTACGTGGTCTTTAATAATCTGTGTGCAAAGAGTCTGTCTCCGCGGTGAGTCGAGTCGAGTCGGGACTTATCATTCAGTCATTCAGTTATTGTTGGAAACAAATGGTTGAGAATAGATAGAACTTTTTTTTTTTTTGCCATCCGCGTCTATGAGTAATTCTCACTAATCTGTATTGACCAGACTATAAACGTTCATGGTTACACATAGTTTGTGTGTGGTGGTCCGTTATGCTTCCGGATGGCAATGTTGTGAGTTTCTTAGCCAAGCGCATGCTATCTATAGAGTGAATTTAGTTGACGTCTCTCTACTCTTTTTATTGCTTCTAGACCGTCAGTTGTGTGATTAGTTCTCACTGAACTACGTCAACGTTTAAGGTTACATAATAATATGGTTTTGTGTGCCGGCATGCTTCATCTTGTGGGCAAATGTGAGTATTTTACTTAAACCCATAGATACTATCTATAGATAGAACGAAGATGACGTCACTCAGGCCTTTTTTATTGTTTTTGCCATCCGCGTTTGTGAGTTGTTCTCACTAAACTGTATTAACCAGACTATACAAGTTCATGGTTACGCAGAGTTTTGTGTGTTGGTCCGTTATACTTCCGGATGGCAATGTTGTGAACTCCTTGGCCAAGCGCATACTATCTATAGATAGAATGAAGATGACGTCACTCAGGTCTTTGTTATTAGTTTTTGTCATCCGCGTTAATGAGTACTTATCACTATACTGTATTAACCAGACTATAAAAGTTCATGGTTACACAAAGTTTTGTGTGTTGGTCCGTTATACTTCCGGATTGTGAGCTTCTAAGCCAAGGCATACTATCTATAGCGCGAACGAAGGTGATGTCACTCAGCTCTTTGTTATTGTTGCAAGACAACCGTTTTTTGTGATTTTTTCTCACTAAATTCTATCAATCGGACTATAAACGTTCGTTATACATAGTTCAGTGTCTTGGTACGCCGAGTGGCGGATGTTGT
The DNA here is from genome assembly GCF_034508935.2 of Berghia stephanieae. Taxonomy (NCBI): domain Eukaryota; kingdom Metazoa; phylum Mollusca; class Gastropoda; order Nudibranchia; family Aeolidiidae; genus Berghia; species Berghia stephanieae. The sequence continues at coordinate 85,010,738 of NC_088361.1, read as the reverse complement.
GAGTTTTTTACCTAAACGCATAGCATCGATAGGATGGCCTCACACTATTAATGTAGTGATAAACGCTACGTAGCTTTGTTAACGACTGTGAATTATTTAAGAGAGCCCCACTTCGCATCCTAACTCACTGCGCTCGTGAACTTTGATCTTTACTTGACGTCTATTTAAAAAAAAAAAAAACAAAAAAAAAAAAACACGCCCATAAATTTCCCGATTCTTTGTCTAATAAAATAACCCGCCATTTTTCATCCAGCACCATAATTTAACAATAAATTATGCCCTGCAGTGTCAAATTTGAATTTGGATCACAGACAGCCATGTCAATGCTGACATCAGTAACATAATATTGTTTCCTCGCATCATATGTCTAATAAATTACGACCAACAAAAGAAAAAAAAAAAGAAAAGAAAATAACAAAAGCAAAAAACAAAAACAAAAACAAAAGCGAGGTTGTGGACGGACGATGAAACTCGTGTTTAAATCTTGTCGCTATTGTACAATTACAATGATAAATAGTAATGTTGTAAACAATTATACTTAATAATGCCGCCATAAAACCAATGAAGGAATTTCATTCTTTTCGTCTTATAGTAGTGTGGAGCCCGGGATTGCCAAAGCCATTCGGGCACCGGGTTGGATCTCAATTAAGTCACATATCATGGCGGGCCATTCAAGGCGCCCGCTTATAGGCCCGACATCCGGGATGAACTAGTGACGGTCAACCGCAATTGGATTCAATAGTCTGATGTCACGTCGCCCAGCAACGGCGGCCATCGTGGTTCTAAACAAAGAAAATCGGTACTTTTTATTCTTCATGCTGGCTAGAACTTTTCATATGTCTTGTGATCAGAATGTGTAAAAGTCAAAACATGATCAGATTTATGTTTTTTTTCTCCTCTGGATACGCTTTTATGCTCGTCGGAGAAATATTTCATAAGGGCGTCCACCATTGTTCCGATAGTTTAGAGCCAGTTACTAAGTTACCATGCGTCATTACAAGTGACGTTACGACTGTTGAAGCGTATTACTCCTTTGCCCCCGATATGCTCTAAGCACCCTCACCAACGGCAAGGTTGGTGGTCCATGGGATCGCGAGCCGGATGTCTGTCATACCACGAGATCCCTCAAGGATCGCATAAAGAATCCGAAATCACGTTCAAGTATTTAAACTTTCTCTTTCGGTCATAAACGGAAATAAAAAAAGATAATAATAATAACAAATTAAAAAAAAAAAAAAAAAAAAAAAAAATAATAATAATAATAATAATAATAATAATAATAATAATAATAATAATAATAATAATAATAATAATAATAATGCGTTTAAAAACTGTAAAAATATAAGTTGAAGAAGGGGTTTGAGTCCGAAACTTTCCGTGTTTTTTTTTTTCATTTTGTTCTTTTTTTTCTGATTCTGTAGTATTCAATAGACAAAAATAAAATAATAAAAAGAATAGTATAACATTTTAGATTTTAAAAAAAATGTTACTCGCCGAAGAAGGGATGAGCCCGAAACGTTCCATATTTTTAATATTTAATTTTGTTCTTTTTCTGATTACATTAATTTTTACAGTCCACAGCTTTTTTTTTCTGGCAGATTATTTTATTTAGCTCATCAGGCTCATAATTTGTTTTTTCTTCTTTCTCTTTCTTTCCGATCATCAGCACGGCCAGGCAGCAGCGCGAGAACGAGCCCATCGCCTGCCTTGGAAAAAGAGGTGGCTATGGTTGTTGTGTCTGACCAGGAGCAATTGTCCCACTCCAATTCTTCCACCATGAACGGAATCCAAGATGTTGACCACCCGGATTCTACCCCTGATACTGATAGCCCCAGAAATGGGAAAAATGGCGATTCCACGTACTTGAACGAAAAGATAGCAGTTCCCGAAGCTGACAGTGTAAGTTTTATTTTATTTTATTTTTTTCAGTTCACTAACTAGGGCCGTTAATTAATTGGTTTATTATTATTATTATTATTATTATTATTATTATTATTATTATTATTATTATTATTATTATTATTATTATTATTATTATTATTATTATTATTATTATTATTATTATTAATTCGTCGTCATCATCATCATCATCATCATCATCATCATCATCATCATTATCATCATCATCATCGTCATCGTCATCGGTGTCATTATATGATGATGATGATGATGATGATGATTATGATAATGATGATGGTGACTCAGGTGTAAAAGGAGTACCAGGTCGTTAACAGCGTTGTCTCTGTCAGAAACAAAAATAGTGTAATATCGCCTAACAGGCGTCATGTCTCGTTCTACATGTTACGTGTTGCTGTTGGCCAGTGACCCCCTGTAAAGTGCTTTGAGCACATTTAGTGGATATTGCGCTGGATAATAGCTCAAGTTTTTTTTTTTTTTTTTTTTTTTTTTTTAATATGCATTAGTTTCTTACGCGCAGTGCCACAATCTAGGCCACTGGTCCAAATTTTAATACCCTAATTATGTTTACCCGCATGTAGATGGCCTGTTAGCCAATTAATTTGAGTAGAGATTTATTAACAAAAAATTAACAATCTATTCTTTTTAAGAAATGGTGAAATAGGGTTGGAGGTTAAAATTGGACTTTTACAACCAGTTTTAAATTTTCGCTAATGAGCACAGTTATTGGTACAAAATCTAAAAATTAAACAACTATTTTTTTTACATAATACTGTTGATAGACCGTGTTTATTAAATTAAGGGCAATTCTATCACCCTTTGGCACAAATGATTATATCTGCTTGGCCATAGTGATCAGTCATCAATTATTGATGTTGGGAATCGCCATCTGGCCGCCCTGTTGTTGCCAGATTCATTTGCGCTCATCTACAGACTTTACTACCGGACGGATTTTGATCGTTGATGGCTCAAAAGATCCGTCTCGATGTTTAGTATGTTAATTTCCACAATACATTAGAATAAGAATTGATATAGACGATTGCCTGTACGTAATGGCCTTTAATTTTCGCTAAAAGTGCGGGTTTTCCGCTAGTTACTGTGAAAACAAGTAAGATGGAGACGACAAGGCTACTCGAGATGAAGCCTTGGTCAGCAGATCGTCCTTGTCATTGACAAGAATGCGCCGCTTGGTACTTTGATAAAATGTATGTCTCGTGATCGAGATGTTATTATTGTTGTAGTGTGGAGAGTTGTCGAAGGACTTTCGTATCCTCTGTGCTTGGTCTATCTTGCGACCTAATTATTGTTGTCGTTTGCATTTGACAAATGACGGTTTAATGCATATTTCAAGAAATTATCAATTAAGACATTGAAAACTGAATACACATTGTTGAAAACCGCGCGGCACACGCTGCCTTGTGGCGTGTTCCGTTTGTGTTGGATAGTAAAAATTTTCCTCTTCTTTTTTTGTTTCATCAAAAATTATGAACTCGCATATTCTATTTGCAATTTGATCAAAATATAAATTTATAAATGAAATTATTATAAAATCTAAAATGTAATTTGAACAGTGTAAAACATGGCCAAGCAAACCGTTTCAAGTATCCGGAACTGTTTCTACATTTGTTTGAATTTTTCCATGCCGTGCAAAATATCCTAGCCTGTAAGTGCGTTCTTTGTTTTGGGGTCATATTATTATGATCTCAGATCCATCTGTATTAAGATGATGTATATGAATTGATGTAGTATTTTCCAACAACAACCACTATTACCGCTATTTATCACAACCACCGTCGCTACCACCGCCGCCAACACCACGAGTAGTTACAACTACTACCACAATAATTGCTAAATAGTTACTCATTCACAACCAGTTGAGTGAGTTTGGGTGTCTAAGGGATTTTACTCAGAACATATAGATGGGCATAGGATTGTTGTTGTTATCCATCTGAAAGACGGGACTCGATCAGCCAGAATTAATATATAATTGTACAATGTATGTATTGAAGATGGATGTGACACAGCATGTTTTGCAACGGAATACATATTCCTTGTCATTGTTTAGTAACAACATTGTTATGAAAATGTGTGTATAAAACAGCGTAATTTGTTGTGTTGTTTGGTAACGAAATATTGACACCCCCCACTGTAGAACTGAACCAAATAGCCTTTCTCTCTCACGTGATGTCCACTGACTAGTATAAAAATGTAATGATATTAATATAAACATGTACGTTGTATAACGTTAAATACTCAAACCGTTAACGGCGAGACGGAATCTTTGACCTGGATCTGGAGCATGACTTGCACGAAACTCTATTTTGGCCTATTTTTGCAAACTGTGCAGTAAAAATTGAAAATACACATAGATCTAGATCTTATTCCGATACACACATTATTATTATTATTATTATTATTATTATTATTATTATTATTATTATTATTATTATTATTATTATTATTATTATTATTATTATTATTATTATTATTTATTTTATTTTTTTAAACTCATATCTGTACTAGGTGTATTGGGGACCAAATTGCAACGTCTTTAAGATGTCATGGTGAGAGCATAATCAAACCCCGACAGTGTAGGTTTAAATTATTCACTATCACTTAGTCATGCCGTCATCACGACTTGATCTGACGATAACACAGCGACCCAGTGTATGGTGTGTAGTTAATCTAGAATATCCACACACTTATCACTTGCGTCATGATGATTTGACACAAGTTTGGAAGAGACCGGCCATTTTTTTTTTTTTTTTTTTTTTTGGTCTTTAAAGTTTTGACATTATTATCTTGCGGTCAGCAGTCCTGAGCGTTGTGTATAGATAGAACGAAGTTGACGTCACGCAGGTCTTTGTTATTGTTTTTTTTTCTTTTTTTTTTTTGCCATCCATGTTTATGAGTAACTCTCGCTAAACTGTATTATCCAGGCTATGAACGTTCAAGGTTACACATATTTTTGTGTGTTGGTCCGTTATACTTCCGGATGGTAATGTTATGAGCTTCTTAGCCAAGCGCGTACTATATATTATAGTAAAATCAGTTATAAGCATGATTCATTCATTATGATAATAGAAAGATCGACAATGGTGTATTGTTGCGTGATTGTAGGCGTTTCTGGCAAGGTGTTATTGGCTCTTTGACCCCCCCCCCCCCCTCCCCGTCTGTCTGTCTGTCTGTCTGTCCATCTGTCTATCTATCTTTCTAAAAATAAATAAAGAAAGAGCGTATTTAAGATTTTGACCAGGAAACCCATCCTTCAAATTATATCCATCGATTAAAATGGCCCTCATGTTGTTAAAAACTCGCAAATCTGGGACTTTAAAAGTCCAGGTTTGAGAATTTTTTTGACGATTTGGTTTTAATCAAGCCATGACTTGGGTTTGTTGCTTCTTTGCCAAGAGGAAGGCAGACAGAGATATAATGAAATTTTTTAAAAATCAAGTTCCAACAACAACAACAACACAATAACAGCATTGACGACATCTACCACAAAGAAGGAAAAAGAAAAGAAAAACAATAAAACACAAACCCCCTTCCGTGTTTTCTCTCTCTTTCTCTCTCTCTCTCTCTCTCTCTCTCTCTCTCTCTCTCTCTCTCTCTCTTTCTCTTTCTCTTTCTCTCTCTCTCTCTCTCTCTCTCTCTCTCTCTCTCTCTCTCTCTCTCTCTCTCTCTCTTTCTCCCCTCCCCCCCCCCACTCTTTCTGTATTTTTTGTGTGTATACCTATCTATCTGTCTACCTATATATCTGTCTGTCTGTCTGTCTGTCTGTCTGTCTGTCTGTCTGTCCATCTGTCTATCTATCTGTCTTTCTATCTATCTATCCATCTATCCATCTTTTTATCTATCTCTCTTTCTATCTCTTTCTCAATATGTCTATCAATCTATCCATCCATCTACTATTTATTAATCTGTTTGCCTGTCTGTCTGTCTATCTGTCTATCTCTCTATCTCATTTTGAGGGATGACTTACTATATTATTGTTATCTTAAAACTTGCATTTGTTTTCACTCAGACAACATTCAGTTTCCGCAAACTATGGGCCTTCACAGGGCCTGGCTTCTTGATGAGTATTGCTTACCTCGACCCTGGAAACATTGAGTCAGATTTGCAGTCTGGAGCCACAGCAGGTTACAAGGTGAGAGCAGGGCATTGGTATCTATCTTGAAATTATCTGTTTAACTCTCTCTTTACCAGCTATTTTCAGAATTTTACCCGAAACTTCATACTCACCCAACACAAAAGTAGATTTTTCAAACAGAATAGTAACGAGCATATTCTATATTTTATTCAGAAAAAAATGAGCTCTGCAACACTGTGCTGAGTTTTTATCGCTATAACAAAATGAAAGCAGAATAAAAAAATTGTTGGCGGCATCGTAACAAATGTGACGATTTTCCTATGGGTGGTGAGGGGACGGGTTAAAACAGTATTTTTTGAACAGTTAAGAGAAGGTTTGGGTCTTATCTAAATAAAAAATATAAATAACCTATATTGGACGGTTTTAATCATTCTGTATCATCGTTATAGGATAAAAAAAACATCTTTGGTGAAAAAAAATACATTAGATTTGTTGATTCCTGATTTATGTCCTAATCCGGGGTCTGGCATCAAAATGTATAACAATCTTGTGGCAAATTTTCCGCACAAACTGATGAAGGAGTAACCTGCATATCATTCTCTCATTGTACCTTGTGTGTCGCCATAGAGGGGTTTTACAGCTTTAGCTTATGAGATTTGTATTCGAATATAACAAAGTTACGAATCTAAATATTATGACAAAATTTTTGTTAAAAATTTATAATTTGGATTTTAATTCAAAATACACATTCCCAGCAAAAAGTCTCTCTGTGGTGACTTAATCTATTATCTCTGTGATATCTGTGGACATTTTCAGACAATTTCATGAAATAGATTCAGAGAAATATTTGTCACAGTATCCCATACCCCTAGAAAAATGACATATTGAGAAAATAACAAAACTTTTTTCTGGTTTTCACATTTTTCTTAGTTCCTATACCTTTTTCGTTCATTGTTTTTTTCTTTTTTGTTTGCCTTTATAATTATTTTTTTAGAAATTGCACTTCAATAATATTATTTCTAAGTACTCGAGGATGAATGAGTAACTGTATGTAAACAGTAGTGGATGTTTCGAGAGTGCTAGTCTGTAAAGGCTGCCTAAAAGGGTTAATTTTACTGTTTGAATAGAGAATTTAGCTGCAATGGCTTTCTGGGAGTATAATTGAAACAGTATGAAGAACATTGAACATGGAATTGTGGGGAAACGCGCTAAACAAATATGCAAATATTTATATTTATCTACACATCCATCATATTACCATTTTTTTCCTAGTTACTATGGGTCCTCATGACCTCTACCATCCTGGGATTGCTGATGCAAAGGTTGTCCGCCCGTCTGGGAGTCGTGACAGGAATGCACCTGGCAGAGGTGTGTTACACACAATACAGCAAGATACCCCGTATCATTCTGTGGATTATGATTGAAATTGCTATCATAGGCTCTGACATGCAGGAAGTCATCGGAACGGCTATTGCTTTCTATCTACTCTCCAATGGGAAGTGAGTAGCTTTTTTTAAAAATATTTTCCAGAGACTTGCTAGAGTTCACATCGTGACTAGAGTTCACATCGTGACTTAAAAATTTTTAAAAAAATCTATGTACTTTTTATTAGTATTATGTGCAGAGTTTTAATAAGTTTACAATGTAAAACCCTACAAACTGTAGATCCTCCACAATATTGGAGGTTTCCACAAGAAGAAGAAGAAGAAAAAGACTCCAGATGTTCAAAGAGTCACAGGCGTTATGTCTTGTCCCATATTTTGTGCATATTGCTGTTGGCTTCTGACCCCTTGTAAATCACTTTGAGCATGTTTAGTAGATTTTTCGTTATAAAAGCTCAAGTTTTATTGTGTTTTGTTTTCTTTTCCATAGCTGATTTGTTACTACCATGATTGGTTTTGTTGTTGTTATTGTTGTTGATGTTGCTGCTATCATCATCATCATCGTCGTCGTCATCATCATCATCATCATCATCGAGAAGAAATAGGCTAATTGATTCAATGATCATAAATACAACATGCTGATCTTCACAATGTTTATGGGGTTATTCATTTTTCTTGAATCATATACCTATGATGTTCGCATGGGTGTACGATCCGATAGTGATGTCGTTTCTTCTTCTCTTTACTAGCCTATCCTGCTTCTTTGGTTTGTGATTGTATTTTTGACAGGGGATGTTTTTTTTCCTGTAAATCCTCTGCCTGTTTGTTCTTGGCTATTTATAATTTAGCTTATGATATCTTTAGGTTATGATTTTGATTGACATTTGTACTATTTTTGTTGGATTGCTTGTTTTTTTGTTTCAGCGGTCTCTCATATAACCTCAATTGTGTTGGAAGAGACCTAAAGCAACAAACAAACAAATATTATCTGTGGCCTGAGTTTGTATGCACGTTTCCTATCACATGCCTCCACGACGATCTATCCTCTGCCTCCCTCATTTACTCAGAGTTTGTTGGGGTGTTGCTCGTTCACAGCCTCAACCTGGTCAAAAGCGTCAACCTCTTATGACCACAAGATCTTTTTCCCTCTATGTAGCCACTGAGTGTTAAGCTTTCAAAGTGTCCTCGTCACCACACATGGCCCAGAAAGTCCATTTTTATTTAATAATTCACTCCATTTGCTCAAATGCTTTTGTTTCAGAATAAATACTTATGTTTGTATACATTTTGTGATCGTACGTCCAACAAGATACCATTGTGCCCTCTATCTGGATTTTAAGTGATGTCTCCATTTTTAAAAATTGTCTCTATGTTATTGGCTGAAAAAGGTCCTTGGGCCCGAAAAGTACCGTTTTTGGTATTTTGTTCTTTTTCAAAGCTGACATTTTCATTTTTGTTCATTACTTTTTACAGAGAGCAGCTTTGTAGCAGTTCAGTATCACTTTAACAATTGAAATATGCATTTTCTTTTTAGATCTTGATTTTATTCCTTTATGGGTAAACCAATATCGCATTTCAGAATTCCTTTGTATGGAGGTGTCTTGATCACAGTGGCAGATACATTTACCTTTCTGTTGCTGGACAAATATGGTCTACGTAAATTGGAAGCTTTCTTCTGTTTCTTGATCACTGTCATGGCTGTGACATTCGGATATGAGGTTTGTTTTACAATATTGTCTTAAAATATATATACAATTCCATGCATTAGTTGTTTTTGTTGTTGTTTGTTTGTTCTTTATTTATTTTTTTTATGGTTAGTTTCAAGGTGTTGTTGTTATTGAGATATATTTGAACATTTGTATGTAAATTAAAAAAAAAAAATTGAGGTTTTATATAGTGCAATATCCACTAAATGTGTTCAAAGCGCTTTACAAAGGGTCCCAGACCAAAAGCAACATGTAACATGTAGAAAGAGACATGACGTCTGTTATGCGATAATGCTATTTTTTTGCGACAGAGACAACGCTGTTAACGACCAGGTACTCATTTAACACCCAAGTATGGTGTGAGAATGTGAGTAAAGAACCTTTTCCAAGGACATAACTATGCGCCGAGCGAGGCTCGAACCCAGGACCTTCTGATCCGAAAAAAGTGAGCTGCACAAAATGGTATTATGTCTGATTGATGCTTCAAACTGAATTTATAGTTTTTAAAAATATGTTTGTTATTGTTGTTTGTTTGTTCTTTTTCTTTTAGTTAGTTTTTTGTTGTTGTTGCTGTTGTTGTTGTTGTTGAGATATATTTGAACATTTGTATGTGTGTGAACATCTCAAAACGGTATTATGTCTGAATCATGCTTTAAATTGAATTTATAGGTTAAAATTATAAAGCTTGAGTTGTGTTTTTCAATGAATATAAGTTAAATATTTATACAAATAAATATAGTTTCAATTAAATACTTAAACCCGAATTTTAGATTTCCTGAGCTGCCTACTTAAAATGTCCAAAATTCGTAGTTTCCAAGGGAAAAAATGAAAAAGTCACGAAAATAGCATTACAAATCAATTATTTGCCCTCAACATAATCAAAATGTGCTCCAAAGTCCTAAATACAGTTTTTAGGCAACCAAACACTTCTTTTCATAAAGATTTATGGAATCAAAAACGTCTATGCAGTTCTCTAGCGGGAGTCAAAAATTCGTAATTCTAAGAATTTTTTGTTGCACTAGGCAGGTTCTGATCCTTTTAACCTTTAATACACGTTTCGGCATCCACTTCACGAACATACAGTGCATCCAGTCATTAGTATTTTATGGAAATCTTTACTTTCTGACAATCACTTTTCCATGATTTTCGAAATAATTTTTTTTTTTTTTTTTTTTAATGTGAAGTGAAAAATGTGCAATTTTTTTTTCTTTCCAGCTCTAATTTGCCGGGCTGTTACTTGAAGTCATACCGAGTACAATTCAATAATCGATCATGTTAGAAAATATATTGAATGGCCCCCAGGTTCCTGGCGTTTTTCCTTACTTTTTGAACGGGTG
>NC_088361.1:84942806-84995306 GCF_034508935.2 Berghia stephanieae | reverse complement strand
TAATGAGAAAAAATGAGTTAACGAGTTTTGGAAAAAAAACAAATTTGCTTTGATTAGAACAGCCTATGAATCTTTGGCTTAATTTCCAGGGTTTCCTCAATCTGACATGGAAGAGATGGCAGCGAGTGTTGTTGACCAGATCCATTGCCATTGCCCCAACCATTTTAATCTCCATCTTCTCCGGCATGGATGACCTGACTCACATGAATGACCTCCTCAACGTACTCATGAGTCTACAGTTGCCCTTTGCTCTCATTCCCATTCTCACTTTCACTTCCTCCAAATATTTGATGGCAGATTTCAGCAATGGAAGGTAGTCAAATAAAAAAGAATTTGTATTTTCTCAAAGATGTTTTGATGGTTTTGATTGTTATATTATGATATATCGCATTTTTTTCTCTAATATTGTGTGATTGGGGCACATTAAATTAGATTTATAACCAGAAAATTAATTGATATAATGTAGACTAACCTTATTTATTTAAAAAAAATAAATTTACTCTTTTAATGTTGTTTTAAAGTAAAGCTTGAGTGTTGTGTTTGTGTTTTTAACAGATATTGCTTTTCCATGCTTTCCAGAAATAAGAATTTTCTAACCTATTACCTTCCACAGAATCATGAAGATTGTGACCGGCGTACTGGCTGTGGTTGTCATTTTTATCAACTTGTACTTTGTAGTTGTCTATGTCCAGCAGCTACCACAGTTATGGTATCTCTACCTCTTTGTTACCGTCATTGTCTTGCTGTATTTGGCCTTTGTTGTTTACCTGGTAAGTTAGAAATTTTGGATAGGAAGAGAATGCAGTTTGAAATCAAATGTGATTCAACTCTCTGGAGTATAACATGAATGGAAATGGACCAAAAATATAAAAAAATATTATTTGGAGGTTTTCCTATTCTTGAGCTTTCTTGATTTGAAAGTACACTAATCATTAATGTGCTAACATATAAGATTATGTAAATTTTCACTTTTTGTTTTGAATCAATCTGTTAGTTAATTATTTTTAGGCTACATGCATAATATTATTGTACAATAATTTTTTAAGTGATCTCTTCATATTTCCCTCTTTCAGGGTACGTTTTGCCTCGCATTCATGGGATTTCATTATGTCAACAAAATACCTGTAAGTTTTTTTTAATATGATGATATATTATTCTCTATATGTTTGTTTATACTAAGATACTTTGACATTTACTAAATCGTTAACCAGTTAACCGCATACTCTTGAAAGACATGTATTTAAAAATTTGGCCAGAAAACTCATCCTTCAAATCTTGATCGATTTAAATGACCCTCATCTTGGCAAACGCTCTCAAACCTGGGACCTCGCATTTGAGTGTATTTGCCAAGATGAGGGTTGTTTAAATCGAACAATATTTGAACGATGAGTTTTCTGGCCAAATTTAAAAATACATTGTCTTTCCAGAGTGCAGCGGTTAACTGGTCATTTCCTGTGACTCAATCAACAGCATCAACATGTTCTATAGTTAGTGGCTTGGCATGTCTGTAAACTTCTAACCTAACTTGATTTTGAATCATAGCTACATATGTCCTGGAATGTTTTTATTCTGAAAATTCTAAAGAGTTTATAGTCTTTATCACAAAACTGAGCTGTAAGCATTGCGCTGCAGAAGTATATTTTCAATAATTTAGTTAGTAGAAATATAAGTGATCAAATAAAAAAATGAAAATTTCATGAAGCCATTATAAAATTCTTAAAAATTCCTGTTAGAGAATAATTGTATGATCATTTTTAATCCTCTTTCTCCAATCCTTTACCATAAAGGGATTTTCTCACCTCACGATGTAAGTACACGTAACACATGTTGAAGTGTGTTCAGGAAAATAAATAAACAACAAATTTTGATGTTGTACGCCATTGCTGCATCATTCCTATTTTTCTAGAGCTAGATAATGCATGCCTTTTTACTAATATTAATTCAATTTGTCTTCATTATGCATGCTATATGTCATTTAAAAAAAAGAATTTCTACTGTAACTTATTTTTTCTTTTCTTTTTTTTTTTTTTTATAACACACATTTTGCAGTGAAAGAAATCTTAAAATTTTGCAACAGATTGAAAGATTGCCATGAAATTGGTTTGAGAAAAACACTTAAAATTATTCACTTTTAGTTTAGATGGTCACATAATATATGGCACATATTTCATGCATATTTTGAAGGAATTATGTTTCACTTTCTTGAAATTTATTAAATCTTACTGCTTTTCTTAGTGATGGCCATGTTAGTATATCGTTTTAAAAACCTATTATCAGACTATAGCAGTCTTTGAAAGCACTGCTTGTTAGAATAAATACCAGCTCTTGGAACATCTTGACCATTAGTACATTAAAATTATTTAAAATCCATTTTTAAGTCAATATTCAGATTAAATGAGACTGCGCTGTTAGCTTTGTAGATTAAGATAATAAAATTCTAATTTATTCATTGGAGTTTGGTTCCATTTCCCACCTGTACACTATCGGATTTATCATAATAACATTTGAACAATGGGTGATCATAAGCCAATGGTGTTTAGGTGTTCTTACACTGGTCCATTCAGTCATGTATTAGCAAACCCACTACACCTTGGATGTAAAATGAATCACTGTCATTTAGGTCTGTCATCTCTGCAATAGGACCTCCTGAATCTGTCCCTCTCTCTACCGCAGTCATAAACGCTGATCTAAATTGCAAAATTCTTGGCATCTTGCATTGGACGAATAGAAATGTCTTTATAGCAGAAAGCCGTCTGGTTTTTCCTGTTTTTCCACACACATACACACACACACACACACTCACACACACACACACACACACACATACAGACTTACTCCTTCTTTTATTAATATAGATTAAGAAACTCGAATGGCCTGTCTCATTGTCATGCTAATTTGAGTAAAAAATTCAATTGTCTTCAAATTTAAGGATAGCGGAATGAAGAAGACATTTTTTTTGTTTTTGTTTTTATTATGATAGTTTGTTTTTTTCTCAATCAGGCTTTGAAATGAAAAAAAGTAGCAATTGTCTCCACCTAAGAATTTGTTTTGTTTGAGTGGACTTTTTTCTTTCTCTTGAAATAGAGATTATTTTTTCTGTCCAATTTGTCATTCTGAGTGTCTTCAATAAATTTATTTTTTTCCCCATTATTTCAGCATAAGCTTTATTCGTTTTTGTCTTACCCGAACTATTGGTTAAATAAGGCACCGAAATGCACTGTAGGTCCAAATGAGGTGTTGGAAGCACTTGGAATTTTTTACCACCACTTCTTTAGGAAATAGGGAGTATCTGATATTTTCCCCCATATTATTGTATGAGTTGATGGTGACGAGAAGGTTGAAGTCAGTGGAGATTTAAAGATTGGTTACAATGTTATGTTCATGTCTAACGACTTCACTAAGATAAGAAATTTGTCTCGTTACCTGCATGCTTGTGAATGAAAGGAAATAATGTTGTTATCTGAATTAATTTTTTTTTTCGTCATGAAATTTATGAAACAAACTTATAGATAATTTATCAAGGTAGAGAAAGCATAATCTAGGAAATCAATTTTTAGCAGACTCAAATGTCAGATTTAAGATTTTAAAGTTAATGAAGTGCTTTGGAGAATTTCATGCTTGTGACTGAGTTCCTTGTAACTAGGAAATTTATAAACTTCAAAACTAAAAGAACGATTTTTTATTTGCCTTGACTAAAATGTTATGAGGAAGAAGATGCTAAGCTAAAACTTGTGTGGTCATATCACTATCAAATGCTTGCTCCTCCGTGTTAAAAATATTTTCTGTTTTCCTCAGAAAATTTGATACTTTCTGTCCGTTTTGCTTTTTTCACTGCTGAGTTAAATGTTCATGATGTTGATGCCTTTTGGCGTTATAGTTTATGGTATGGGGAGTTTACTATCTGGGAAGTGCGGTGGGGAAATTCACCCTAAAGACAGTTTGACCAGATTGGGTGGGTGAAGGGGGGGGGGGGGGAGGAGGAAGAGTACCTTATAGATCCACCTTTGCTGTGTCTGCTTTCCTGTGTATCATCTGCTCTTTTCATTTTGTGTTACATTCTTTTTCTAATGAGGTCACTTGGTTTTACAAGGCTGTGCCTGGTGTCTGTTGATGGGAGGGATATTGTCAGATGGGTTATCTTTTCATGGAAGATGAATTTTTTTTTTTTTCATGATAAATCATCTCTTCTTCTATACAAATATTATAGAAGATAAAAACAAAGATAATGCAATGCTTTTGTGACAGTCTTTGGCTGGTCTCATTGATTTTTTTTACTACAATCACTTGATCACTTATAGACTTGCTTACATCAATGTGTAATTATATACAGGTTGAGAGGTTTCTTGGTTTTAATTATACGCCAGTCTAATAATTATCGCTGTGTTGCTTTTCCAATCCACATCTAGTTAGTTTTCTCTCAGCTATTTACTATCTTGATATAACTCTATTGAAATGTGTGTTGAGTGTGCAACATGATTGTGTGTTTATGCAAGTTAGTTTCATTATTATTATTGTTATTATTCCATAAAGGCTCATTGCCTACACTTAAATTACACATAATTTTTTTAGGGTGATTTAAACATTGTTTTTACCTCATAGATGCTTTTGCTAGCACATTCAAGCATCATAATTATTCAAAAATATCCATTACACTTGTTTAAACGAATCATGTGTTCTCGTATACGATTATTTATGTAAAGAGAAAAGTTTTCGATTTTTTTATAAGCTTCTCTGCTTTGTTTCAGTGAGAATGTAGAGACTTCTCATCAGTTATCGTGCATACACAATAAATGTTTAATTGTGCATCTTTTGAGCATAATGAAGACATTTTAACTTGTTCACATTCCGTCTTCACTAGTTGTGAAATGTATTTTATTTTGTTAAGTTTGATAGTTAAGGTTTGAATCGACAAATTATTGATTCTTTTTTATGGCATTTACCATTTAATTTTTATTTTTATAGTTAATAGTTGTCTTGATGTATTACTTAACTAACTTTTTAAGGGTGATTTAAACAATGTTTTTACCTCATAGGTTATTTTGCTATCACATTCAAGCATCATGATTATTCAAACTATCCATTGCAGACAAACGTGTTAGGTTTATGTAATACACCAAACATTGCTGCATCAATGTGAGACTTTGAAATGAATCTGTTTCTGATCTCGGTCCAACCTGCCTTTTTGACTTTGTCTTGCATTTTACTTGTCAGCAAGATATAATTTTTAAAAATATATTCCACCTTTTCCCCTCTTACTTACATAATCCTCAGTGGTTTACAATCGTCACATAATGTCGACAGTGACCTTTGTCTTCCATCTGATAATTTTCCATTTCATCATCTCTCTCACGGATGTTGAATAACTTGATCTATAATATGTGATGCAAGCACTGTGGACCCCTTTAAGATAAATCAAACAAAATTTGCAATTAATCCTTCTTTAATAACTCGATCCTTCCGGTGCTCATGAGACATTGGGTTGTTTCAAAGTTCTCTTTCATAAGCAGCATCTTTAGCTGCTGTCGGTGACCACTGCTCACTTTGCAAAATCCTCACTGATACTGATAGCCTCTTGGCCTGACTTTATTAGTCTGAACTTTTTCCTGGCTTCCATTTCATTACAACTTTAGGAAATCTTTTGTCAGTTGCTTTTACACATAAATGGTTCCAATTTCGGAAAGTTAAGGATGATGATTATGATATGAAGATGAGAATGAGGAGGATGATGATGATCATTATTATTATTATTATTATTATTATTATTATTATTATTATTATTATTATTATTATTATTATTATTATTATTATTATTATTATTATTATTATTATTATTATTATTATTATTTTATATTATTATTATTATTATTATTATTATCATCATCATCATCATCATCATCATCATCATCATCATCATCATCATCATCATCATCATCATCATCATCATCATCATCATCATCATCATTATTATTATTATTATTATTATTATTATTATTATTATTATTATTATTATTGTTATTATTGCTGTTGTTATTATTATCTGTGTGGGGATCTTGACCTCCCATAGTGGGCAGGGAGGTACATGCTGTGTCTTCTATCCCCCCATATCCGTTTTCCAATTGTTTCCTGTCATTGTCTTGGAATGAGATTACTTAGTTTTGTCCTGATCCTTACCGGAGTTCCTTGGCTGGGAGGGAAACAGTTGAATGTATAGTTATAGTTTTGGGAGATGATATTTTTTTCCTTGTAAACCATCTCTCTGTTATGCATTGTATTATGTTTAGTTTACATATTATATTATATGATTGGTAAACATTTGAGTGTAATTCCTCTTAGTTGGGACCTGTGCTTGTGTCTGGATGAGACTTTTAGGTGATCTCAAACTAAGTACTTTGACGGTGTGCTCTTGGAATCTACATCTGTTCCCTATTTGAACCAATTCCCCTTTGTCTTACCTTTTCTTTTGTGCTTTAATTGTAATTCTAGAACTTTTTACTATCCCATTTTCTTCCTTTTTACTGGCGCTGATATGACCTTAATGTGTTGCAAGCACTGTAAAACCCTTAAAAACAAGAACAAAACATATTATTATTATTTAAAAAAAAAAGTATTATTATTATTATTATTATTATTATTATTATTATTATTATTATTATTATTATTGTTGTTGTTGTTGTTGTTGTTGTTGTTGTTGTTGTTGTTGTTGTTGTTGTTGTTGTTGTTGTTGTTGTTGTTGTTGTTGTTGTTGTTGTTGTTGTTGTTGTTGTTGTTATTATTATTATCATTATCATTATTGTTATTATTGCTGTGGTTATTGTCATTATTTGTGATACAGCAAACACAATTTTTGAAAATGCTCACTGTCTACCATATATTCCATTCCATCCCCAGGGATTCAGACGAATGTACCAGACCTCTCCTGCATTGATGAATGAGGAAAGTTACAGCTCATTCGGACAACAGACGTCGGCAAATTTTCAGTATAATAGTACAGATGAGATTATCATTCAGTAATTTTGGTCTTCCTCCTTCACATTCGTAGACTGTTCCGTCTTTCAAAGTAGCACTGCACCATTACTAAAGTCTAAAGTCAACCTTTGACGCAAGAGACTTGAGTAATTTCTCTGTGCCAAGAAAAATAGAGACTGGATTTTAATGTCTCTGAATTGGGGTCGAAATTGTAATTAATGAAGGGAAACAAAAATAGACCTTCCGAACCTTTAGGCCCATGGGACTGTAGTTGAGCATGGTTTGTATAATGTTAAACAGACAATAGCAATTACTTGCTACCCTTTGGATAAGACAGTTATCTATTGCAAAGTACTGTTTGCTAGATTTAATAATAAACCCGGCGACCTAATCACTGCTGGGTGGACAGGGAGAGGGATGGGGAGGGAGGGGGGTGTTAGAAAAAAAATATTGACTACACTCTGGATTGTGCTTGGTCCCTATATGTGAATGCCGAGTGTTCCACAAAGTGAGCTGTTGGGATCCCAAATACATGAAATTAGTATTCAAAATCCCTTGCCCAGATAATGAGCAGCATTATATTGTCTCTAAGCAATACAAATACCATTCTTATAGATATGATTTTTACCGGTTAAGTTCTTTTTTTTCTTTTTTTTTTTTAATCAGATATTGTATGGGGGTGTTTTTTTTCTCTATAAGATTATTTTCACCTGTTATATATAGATCAACGTTTTCCTTTGTTTAAGATAGCTCTTTTTCATCTACCTAACAATTTGATAAAATATGTTATATATAGATCAAAGGTTTCCTTTGTTTAAGATAGCTCTTTTTCATCTACCTAACAATTTGATAAAATATGATGTGATATTCAGACCATGTGAAATCGGTTAACTTTTAGCTTTTTAGTCTCTCAAACCCTTGTTTTGTTGAAAATACTCTGTGTAGAAAGAGAATACTCCTCCATCTATCCTTATTGATGATGCTTTTATCAGTTAGTCCAGAATAATTGATCATTGATTCTTGACATCTGACCTTAACCATGCATGTGCCAGATGCAATTCATAATGAGCTTAAACTTGACCATTGCACGATAGATGATAAATTAGGGAGCAGCACTGGTATATATATACATCTTTGTGTGTTTCTCCATGAAATATGATTTCTTCAACATTATTTACATAGGCAAAGAATGTCAATTTGGACTGGACCACTTTGATTTTCTGGTTGAGTGGGGTGTTTTGAACTCCCATGGTGAATAGGGAGGTCACATTTGCTATGTCTTCTATCCTATGTTTCAGTTTCTTGATTACTCTCTGTCTTTGTATTGGATTGAGATTATTTGGTTTTGTGCAAGTCCTGGCAGGAATCCTTGGCAGAGTGGGAAACAATCAAATGTATCATTTTCGGAGACGATATTTTTTCCCCCTTGTAAATCATCTCTATTGTGTACTGTTATCGTATTTTGTGAACATTTGAGTGTATTCCTCTTGGTGGGATCCTGTGCTTATGTCTGGATGAGACTTTTAGGTGATCTCAAGTACATCGATGGTATGTCCTTGGAATCTACTTCTGTCCCCTTTTTTAGCTAGTCCCCTTCGTCATACTTTTTTCATGGGGCTTTTTAATTGTAATTCTATAATTTTTTCCCATCTCATTTGCTTCCTTTTTACTGGTGCTGATATGATCTTAATATGTTGCTAGCGCCGTAAAACCATTGGAAACAAACTTTGTAGACTGGGATATACACTGCTGTCTATATTGTGCCAACCCTCTTTATACCTATTTTTTTTTCTCCTACAGCATTTTTTTATATCCTGTATTTTGTTTGTGTGTGTGTGTGTGTTTGTGTGCGTGAGAGAGAGAGAGAGAGAGAGAGAGAGGGAGAGAGAGAGAGAGAGAGAGAGAGAGAGAGAGAGAGAGAGAGAGAGAGAGAGGGAGGGAGAGAGAGGTTAGTCTTTTTAATTTGTACCATGTCACATACTTTATGATGTGTTCAAAACTTGGCTACAGCCACAAAAATAACCAGTTTTACAAGAACATTTGATTCATTCCCAGCAGTCAATTAATTGCTTGTAGTTTTTAATTAAAATTATAATGTAAATCACTCAAGTACGCCAATTGTAGAGGTACAGGCATGTAAATTAACTATTACTTATTACATTATAACATTTCTTTGAGACACATTTTGTTGTAAGTTGCTTATTTTTCTCTTTTCTTTTTCATTTAGGTTTTAAGTGTCTATGTATGTATGCATGTGTGTGTGTATGCGTGTGTGTGTGTGTGTGATTATGTGTATGTGTGTTTATTTAAATGTTGCTCGCGGGTGGTTGGATGGGAGCATCACCCTTGAATCATATACCTATGATGTTCGCATGGGTGTACGATCCGATAGTGATGTCGTTTCTTCTTCTCTTTACTAGCCTATCCTGCTTCTTTGGTTTGTGATTGTATTTTTGACAGGGGATATTTTTTTTCCTGTAAATCCTCTGCCTGTTTGTTCTTGGTTATTTATAATTTAGCTTATGATATCTTTAGGTTATGATTTTGATTGACATTTGTACTATTTTTGTTAGATTGCTTGTTTTTTTGTTTCAGCGGTCTCTCATATAACCTCAATTGTGTTGGAAGAGACCTAAAGCAACAAACAAAAAAAAAAAAAAAAAAAAAAAAAATGTTGCTCAATTAAACAAAAACAAAAATTTATTTGAACTCTACCACAAAAAGTTGGCTAAAATGGAGCCAAAGAACAAAGTAGTTTATTGTATTCAACGTTACTTTGTTTTGTTTATTTATTCATTCATTTGTTTATTTATTTATTTTTATGCAAATCTTTTTTTTTCTATGTCTCCAAGAAAATAATTTTTGAAATGCCATTTTTTCTTAGAGTTATAATACTTCTGTGGGTTGCTATAAGAAGAATGCCCTCTGTATTCTGGAAAGACCTCAAGAAGTCTGAGGTTTGAGAATTTTTGCCAAGATAAGGGTCATTTAACTCTTTAAGATTCAATTTGACAAAAACCGACAACGGCCAAATATTCATGGACGGGATAGTCAGTCAGTAAAATCCAATTGTTGTGAAAGAAATGGCAGGCCTGTCAGTTTTGCAGGATGTTTTCAGGTTTGATTTTTATAAATTTGCTGACAAATAATAAAACATGTAGAAATTGTGATTTGGATCCTGTTTTAGTTGTGGGTGGAAATGGTTGACATTGCACTTTGTTTCGTAAAAACGGGACAAAAATTACGACTTTGGTTATGAAAATGACATTGATGACAATTATTGTAAACTTTAAAAATTATAAATAATTTATAGCTCCCTTATTTGTGGGCATATTTTGTCATTCGTGATATCAATTTTATTGTAATAGGAACTTCTAAATTATTTTTTCTGATGTAAAATTATTACTTGGTATTATTTAGCACTGAGGTCTTGTAAATCATCTTTTTTATAAAATTATTGTTTGTTTGTTTTTTAAAATGCTCTGAAGAGAATATGTTGTGTTGCAGGATGGGACTTTTGGGTGATTTAAAAACTAGCGAGTGCTCTTATCAGCTAAGCTATCGTGACTCCCCATAGACCAGGAATAAGACTATCATATTATTATGTTAAAGTTAAAGTCATTACAAAACAAAACTACGCTTGATGACATATCGTCAACATCAAGCTCTATCCTTGTAAGGACAGACATCCTTTCTGAGGAAAATGAAAATAAAATCTGAATGCTTTCTGTTTACTGTGCTAGTGACCGAAAAAAAACAAAAAACATGGATATATTTATAATGACTTCTTTTATCCTTAAAATGTTTGACACTCCTCAATAGTGGGATAGCTGGTGGTGTGGTTGTTCTAAGGTTTTAGTTTAACCAGCTAATTATCATTTCCAGAAAGACATATAATTAAAAATTTGGCCAGAAAACTCATCCTTCAAATATTGATCTATTTAAATTGCCCTCACCTTGGCAAAGACGAGTTTTCTGGCCAAACTTTAAATACGTGTTTTTTCCAGAGTGCGGCAGATATTTGGTTAAAATGACAGAAATAGCCCATCTGACACTTACATAGGTAGTGTTGGACCTCGATGATATGTCTGAAGACAATAGAGAATAAAAAACTTTTGCGGCGGTGATGGGGTTTGAACCCGCGACCTTACTGGTACGACAACACCCGCCTGACCGGTGAGAGCGTGACTCTACCGTATGAGCTATCCACGATCCCAAAATAGCTCATACGGTAGAGTCGCGCTCTCACTGGCCAGCGGAGTTGTCGTACCAGTAAGGTCTCGGGTTCAAACCCCCATCACGTCCCCGAAAATTTTTTATTCTCTATTGTCTTCTGGCACTTTCCTACTCACTTCATCTCTTGTTGTTACCAACATAAGTGCCTGCTCCACTCACTTTTCTGATGATATGTCTATGATTCATATTTTTATAACTCACCGATGTATATAGGGAAAACTGTCATATTTACATAATGTTAACTTTATTGTTATCTCAGTGCCTTTTGAAATGATTATTTCTCAGGAATGAAATATTCATGTTTCTACTAAACGCGCAAACGTTGTATTTGTATGCAATTATTTTGATATCATCAGCATGTTCTATGCACTTGGTATAATCTATGAATGGTTTTGATTTATTCAAGTTTTTTTTTTTGTTTGTTTATTTAATGTATTATTTAAAAAGTGGTTTTGCTCATTGAGCAACATATATTCTCTTTTTATAAGGTACATGACATTGTATTTTTGTCTCATACCATGTCTAAATGAGACGTTTCTTTTATACCAGCTCTCCAACTGACACCCCCCTTCACATACGCCGACGCACACACAAAAACAAACACACACACACACATACACACATAAACAGACAGCTGGGTGGGGCTCCTGACCTCTCATAGTGGGTGGCGAGGCACTAACTGTGTCTTCTATCCCTCTTCAGCTGTTTTCCAATTTGCCTTCTGTCTTTGTCTTTGTCTTGCGATGAGATTAGTTGGTTTTGTCCTGGCCCTGGCCGGATACCCTTGCTGCGAGGGAAACAATCAAATGTATAGTTTTTTTAGTTTTGGGAGATTATATTTTTTTTCTTGTAAATCATCTCTCTGTTATGCATTGTCTTACATATGATTTGTAAACATTTGAGTGTGTTCCTCTTAGTGGGGACCTGTGCTTGTGTCAAGATGAGACTTTTAGCTTATCTCAAACTAAGTACATTGATAGTTTGCTCTTGGAATCTACATCTGTTCCCTATTTGAACCAATTCCCCTTTGTCTTACCTTTTCTAGGGTGCCTTATTTGTAATTCTAGAACTTTTTACTATCCCCTTTTTTTCCTTTCTGCTGGCATTGATTTGACCTTAATGTGTTGCAAGCGCCATAAAATCCCTAAAAACAAAAAACAACAAAAAACAAGCAATCAGTGCGAGCATCGGATAAGTGATTGTTTGTAGTATAATGACAAATGATACAAACACTATTTTTACTTTTTTAAAAATAATGTGTATGTATTTGTGTACTATTTATTCCAATTCAATTCATTGTGATATCAATGTGTTTTTGACAATTTATTGTTACAAATATTTATATATTCATTGTATGATTGGTTGTATATTTACACACACAAAAAGGTCGTGTTAGAAACGATAGTAATCGTGTCAAAGAACGTTATTCTCTCCTTTTTTTTTTTTGGTCATACTTTATATGACTGGAAATTTTTGCCCCTTTTAATTCCAACATGCGATTATACATTCTTTAGTTATTGTCTTAGCATTGCATGAAATTGAAAGCTGCAATTAATTTTTGTCTTATAATTTTATATATCAAAAGTTTCTACAATACGTTTATGCAATACTGATTACTAATGGCACTAAATAAAAATTGAGCATTTATATAGCGCAAAATCTACTAAATCCCCTCAATGTTTTCCAACGAACATAAGGAAATTAGTAATAAAAAATCGTGAAAAGAATAACAGGTCATACACTCTTTATTTCCATGTCATCATGCAGACGCTGCCTTGAAGAAATGATTGTAAAATGTGGATTGTGTATTTTTAAAAATACAATATAACTTAAATTTTTGTATTGGATTCTAAGAAAATGTAACATACTGACAACAATAATTTTCCCTATGAGCACATGATTGGTGTGTTTAAGCTGGTTTTGAAACCAAATCCCTTTGATCAAGTCATGAGTAAATCTGACAAGACAACATTGACTTTACACTGCTGAAAGCTTGTGATTAAACTTTTATAATTAATTTATTTTAAAAATTTCTGTTTACACACACCAAACACTCAAATATATGTGTCAGTGCGTGACATAATCAGTCGGAAAGTGAAAATTTTGGATTTGCATGTTCTGAAAGAATGTGCTCCCCAGAGCATTTTAATCTCTATTTGAAGTAAATCGGGTGATTTTTCACGCAGTTATGGTCAGATGTCTAGGAAAGGAATCCAGCAACTTTTCTCAAATTTCATATTTTCAACTTGACTAGCTGTAAAAAGTATTTAGAAGTGAAATTAAGCGTTGATATTTCCCGAAGATGTACAAAAATGATTGATTTAATCATTTATGACAAGAATTCATTTTTGATAAAAATTGACCTTCTAACTAAACTTGGCAATATCTCAGTTCAAACCTTTTCACCATCTGACTGATTATGTCATTCACTGTAACATATGGTCAAAATACTCTGAGCTAATAAACTGTTTCTGTTCTGCACCATCAAACCGCAAAACAAATAATATCTGTCCTTAATGGAAGTACCATTTTTAAACTAATGCTTGAAACAAACATATGATAAACTGATCTAATTTTTGTTTATATTCTGCTGAATAGGCTTTCAACTTCGTATGGTTCACATTTCATTTACTTTATGTAGACTTTTGAATTGATTTCTATTTTTGTTTTGGGGTTCCCTACCTCAGGGAAGTGGGCAGGGAGGTACTAGCTGTGTCTTCTATCCCCCTATATCTATTTTCCAATTGCTTTCTGTCGTTGTCTTGGAATGAGATAACGTAGTTTTGTCCTGACCCTGGCAGAAGTCCTTGCTGGGAGAAAACAGTTGAATGTATAGGTATAGTTTTGGGAGATGATATTTTTTTCCTTGTAAATCATTTTTCTCTTATGTTCTGTTGTTATTTTTTTTAACATATGATTTGTAAACATTCGAGTGTATTCCTCTTAGTGGGATCTTGTGCTTGTGTCTGGATGGGACTTTTAGGTAATCTCAAACTAAGTACACTGATAGTGTGCTCTTGGCATCTACATCTGTTCCCTATTTCAACCATTTCCCCTATATCTTACTTCTTCCTCAAGTCCTTCTAATTGTACATCTAGAGTGGTTTTACTATCCAATTTTCTTCCTTGTTACTGGCGCTGATATGACCTAAATGTGTTGCAAGCGCTGTAAAAACAAACAAAACATATTTTTGTTTATTACTCTACTTTGTATATTGTAATGTGTTTAATGCATAAGTACATTGATTCCAGTCCTTTTATGAAGACATTCATATCAGTGCCATGCATAACTACCAAATCATGCCAATTGGTAATGGGGTTGTCTCTAGACAATGAAGGAGCGGAATATTTTGCAAACATTCGATTTTTAATATTTTTTTTTTTTTGCGGAATCCTGCACTCATGTTTTTGTGGGACTTCTGGATTTGGATTATACACATGGGGCAGAGTGCTTCTCAAACCTTCTATTAATTTTCCATATTTTAACAAACCCCATTGTCTTGGTACTTTTTGACTGCATTAACAATTAACTCTATAGCTAGAGAACTCTGCTGTGGCAATTAATTTCCTTCAAGTAAACATTTTTTATGCAATGAATCCTGTCTATAATGAATCGGGTTTGAATCCGCTCACAACCAACTTTATGTCTTCTATTGTGTGTGTATGTGTTTTATTTAGATATTCTTTTGATCGAGTCGAGGTTATGAATCTCACTGATTCAATAATCATAAATAATAATAGTGTTGATGGTATTCCTCTGATCCGCGGAAATTTACGATTTTGGTGTCAGAGGAGGAATTTCCTCCTTTTAAAAAATAACATTTCCTCCAATTAAATGTATTGGCAATGGAACAAACTGGTGCAGTCTCCTACTCTCGAGAAGTTAGCTAGAGTATCAATGATAGTTTCAACAATGTTAAATCAAGCCCGTAATTGCGTTGACTTATCAGACTTGCAATTTAAGGACACATCGCTTATTTTAAATTAGCCTTTCGTCATCAAGTTTCCACAATAGTAACGAATTAGATCGTAGGTACTGGTGGTGTAAGGTAAAAATCTGAAAAGATTTGAGACAATGCCAGACAATGGAGAGGAGATAAAAAATACAAGAGAAAAAAAATCCCACTAAAAACAGTCTACACGTTTGAATGGTGATCAGGAGGCTGTACCAATAAAACTATGACTGGTTCACTACACAACATGTGCAATGATGAAATATTTTTCAATATTTATTTAGGGGTGGGGTTCCTGACCTCCCATAGTGGGCAGGGAGGTACATACTGTGTCTTCTGCACCCTATGTCTGTTTTCCAACATGCTTTCTGTCTTTGTCTTGGAATGAGATTATTTGGTTTTGTCCTGGCCCTGGCCAGATACCCTGGCTGGGAGGGAAACAGTCAAATGTTAGTTAATTTTGGGAGATGATATTTTTTTCCTTGTAAATCATCTCTCTGTTATGCACTGTATTATGTTTTATGTATTATATATGATTTGTAAACATTTGAGTGTATTCCTCTTAGTGGGGACCTGTGCTTGTGTCTGGTGAGAATTTAGGTGATCTCAAACTAAGTACACTGATAGTGTGCTCTTGGAATCTACTTATGTTCCCTATTTGAACCAATTTCCCTTTGTCTGCCTTATTCTTGGATGCTTTAATTGTAATTCTAGAACTTTTTACTATCCCGTTTTCTTCTATTTTACTGGCGCTGATATGACCTTAATGTGTTGCAAGCACCGTAAAACCCTTAAAAACAAAAACAAACAAATATTTATTTGTAGTGGGCTGTGTATATCATTCATTGTCTCCCGGAATATTTGAATCAAGGATGCCCTTTTTACGGCTAAAGCCGGAAGGAAAACTGGCTTTTTGAAATTGTTCGGCTGTCATTGGTGAGTATTGGTGAATTATTTTTTGAAAGGTCATGGTTGCTTAATAAAGGCAACAGTTAAGAGAAGGTTTATGGATGTGTGTCCTTTTCTACGATTTAAGGGTGATAACATTTGATGAAGAGACCCTTTTCACGAAATTTTTTCATGCTTTATGCAAACAATTTTCAGGCTTTTTTGTTGTTATAGGCTAAGGACATCCCTGAAGGAGATTATATTATATAATCGTTGATTGTTACATTTTTACAATGGTATGATTTTTGTTTTGTTTTTTGGATTTTTTTTCCCCTCCTTTTCTTTTTCTTTCTGTTTTGTCTGGCTTTGTGTCTTTCATACATACCTTTCCCGATTGTTACTCGACATAATACTGAATTTAGATGATGGGTCACATATAAAGTGTGAAAGAAATACATAATCAGTGAAGGTTTTTCCACAGTGAAAATCACCACACCTTTCAAACCTTTCGTGTATGTGTATGAAAATTATTTAAACCGTTGTTTACACTATGTTTGTTGCCTTATATGATTATGATTTTCAAGCGTATCATAAAATACATGATGCTTTGTTGACAATACAATATGAAGTCTTAAAATGTTGCGTGAAGCAGACCTGCCTACTTACATTTGTTTTTTAATCGTAATTTTTAGGAAATAAAAATAATTGTCCATAGCGGCCAACTTAGATAAAGTAGGAAGGACACCTAAATTATGCTTGCTACTGTCATGAACGTAAATGGCAGTATGTTCAGACTATCTATTATAAAATATATTTTAGTTAGAGAATGTATAGTTACTCCAAACACGTCAAAAAAGTGCATAGATACTGCAAAACTGTCCCTTAAAAGTCCTTAACATCCAACCCAGCTATCCAACATTTTTCAGTGATGATAATGGAAATTTGTCAAAAAGGAGTAAAATTTATCAGTCCATCAGCCAAACTTAAACCTAATCCAAAATGACACATTATACCATAAGTAGGTGATAATCATGTAATATACACTATTATTCTCACATCCATTCCAAGCATAAGATATTTCTAGGTGGGGTTCATGACCTCCCATAGTGAACAGGGAGGCACTTACTGTGTCTTCTATCCCCCTATACCTGTTTTCCAACTTGCTTTCTGCCTTTGTCTTGGAATGAGATTACTTGGTTTTGTCCAGGCCCTGCCCGGATACCCTTGCTGGGAGGGAAACAGTCAAATGTATAGTTAGAGTTTTGGGAGATGATATTTTTTTGTCTTGTAAATTTGTAAAACATTTGAGTGTATTCCTCTTTGTAGGGACCTGTACTTGTGTCTGGATGAGACTTTTAGTGATCTCAAAGTAGGTACTTTGATAGTGTGCTCTTGGAATCTACACCCGATTCTTACTTGAACCAATTCCCCTTTTTCTTACCTTTTCTTGGGTGATTTAATTGTAATTCTAGAACTTTTTACTATCCTATTGTCTTCCTTTTTACTGGCGCTGATATGATCTTAATGTGTTGCAAGCGCCGTAAAACCCTTAAAAACCTAAACAAACATTTTCAATAAGTTTGAAAGAATTAGAGAGGAGGCTCATGAACTTATGAATTTGGAACCAAAATTTCCTAATTCTAATAGTAGGCAGGTCTGAGATGTCAAGACTGATTTTGTTGTTTTATTTTTTTTTTAATATTTAAGAAAAAATGTTACATAATTATAACCATTGCATTCCCAAAATTTAAGAAACGGTCACGAGAAGAATAATATTATAATGTATTTGATTAAATATTTTCATGATCAAATTTAACATTTATACATAGTAGCTATTATGAATTTTTACACCCCCCCCCCCCTTCCCCAAATGTTTTTTTCTTTTTTTAAAAGTAAAGATTGAATTAGATTCATCTATGTCTGGACTACTCCATATCCTTGGTATACTAGTGAAAAGTGTGCGTAAAATGGGAGCATATGTGTAGATTTAAATGTGTAAATCGACAAGATTGATGTACACTGGGCTGCTCCTTCTTCTGACCTTCTATGTGGGCAGGAGGTTACTTCCTGTGTCTTCTATTTCCCTTTATCTGTTTATCGAGTTGCTTTCTATCTTCATCTTGTTGGGTGGCGTTCCCAACCTCCCATAGTGGGCAGGGAGGAACTAGTACACTGATAGTGTGCTCCTGGAATCTACATCTGTTTCCTATTTGAATTAATTCCCCTTTGTCTTAATTTTTCTTGAGTGCTGGGTGGGTTCCTGGTGGGGTTCCTGACCTCCCATAGTGGACAGGGAGGTACTTACTGTGTCTTCTGTTTCCCTATATCTCCTTTCCAACTTGCTTTCTGTCTTTGTCTTGGAATGAGATCACTTGGTTCTGTCCTGGTCCTGGCCGGATACCCTGGCTGAGAGGGAAACAGTCAAATGTATTGATAGTTTTGGGAGATATTTTTTTTCCTTGTAAATCATCTGTCTGTTATGCACTGTATTATGTTTTCTTTATATTATATATGATTTGTAAAACATCTGAGTGTATTCCTCTTAGTTGGGACCTGTGCTTGTGTCTGGATGAGACTTTTAGTGATCTCAAACTAAGTACTTTGATAGCGTGCTCTTGGAATCTACACCTGTTTTTTTTATTTGAACCAATTCCCCTTTGTCTTACCTTTTAGGGTGCTTTAATTGTAATTCTACAACTTTTTACTATCCCATTTTCTTCCTTTTTTAATGGCGCTGATATGACCTTAATGTGTTGCAAGTGCCATAAAACCCTTAAAAACTTGGGTGCTTTAATTTCTATAACTTTTAACAATACAATTTTCTTCCTTTTTACTGGGTGGGGTTCCTGACCTCCCATAGTGGGCAGGGGGTACATACTGTGTCTTCTATCCCCTTATATCTGTTTTCCAACATGCTTTCTATCTTTGTCTTGGAATGAGATTACTTGGTTTTGTCCTGGCCCTGGCCGGAGTCCTAACTGGGAGGGAAACAGTCAAATACATAGTTTTTGTTTTGGGAGATATTTTTTTCCTTCTAAATCATCTCTCTGTTTTGTATTATTATATTTGTTATTTTGAATTTATAATGTAAGCATTTGAGTGTATTCCTCTTTGTTGGATTTTGTGCTTGTGTCCGGATGAGACTTATAGGTGATCTCAAACTAAGTACATTGGTGGTATGCTCTTGGAATCTACATCTGATCCCTATTTGTTCCCAGTTCCCCTTTGTCTTAGTTTCTCTTGGGTGCTTTAATTGTAATTCTAGAACTTTTTGCTATCCCATTTTATTTCTTTTTACTGGCACTGATATAACCTCAATGTGTTGTAAGCGCAGTAAAACCCTTAAAAACAAAGCAAAACAAAACTGGCGCTGATGTGACCTCAATGTGTTGTAAGCGCTGTAAAACCCTTAAAAACAAAAACAAACTAACCATCCTCTTTGTCTTACTTTTTTTTTTTTAATTGAGCTTTATATAGGGCAATATCCACTAAATGTGCTCAAAGCGCTTTATAAGGGGCCCCTGGTCAACAGCAACATTTAACATGTAGGACGGGACATGCCGCCTGTTAGGCGATATTACAAGTTTTCGGACAAAGACAACGCTGTTAACGGCCAGGTACTCATTTTACACCTGAGTACGGTGAGAGAATGTGAGTAAAGAGCCTTTTCCAAGGACTCAACTATGCACCAAGTGCGAGGCTCGAACCCAGGACCGTCCGATCCGAAAGCGGGTGTCATACCACAAGACCACATAGCCACACTTTTTCCTCAAGCCCTTTTAATTATACATCTAGATTGTTATTACTATCCAATGTTCTTCCTTTTTACTGGAGCTGATATGACCTAAATGTGTTGCAAGCGCTGTAAAACCCTTAAAAACATTTTTTTAAAAACAAACAGATGTACACTGGGCCGCTTCTTCTTCTGGGTGGGTCTTCTGACCTCCCATTGTGGGCAGGAGTCCACCTGCTGTGTCTTTTATCTCCCTTTATCTGTTTTTCTAGTTGCTTCCTTTGTTTTGGAATGAGATTATTTCATTTGTCCTGCCTCTGACCAGAGGCCTTGGCTGGGAGGGAAACGGTCAAATGTGCAGTAATGGTTTTGGGAGATGATATTTCTTCCTCGTAAATTATTTCTCTTGTTATGTGATGTAATAATTTTTTTGTTTTGAATATCACTTACTGTGTCTTCTATCCCCATCTATGTGTTTTCCAACTTGCTTTCTTTGTCTCTGTCTTGGAATGAGATTACTTGGTTTTGTACTGGCGGCCCTGGCCAGGAGGGAAATAGTCAAATGTATAGATAGAGTTTTGGGAGATGATAATTTTTGTCGTGTAAATCATCTGTCTGTTATATGCTGTATTGTTTTGTTTGCATATTATACAGTTGAGTGAATTCCTCCTAGTGGGGTCTTATGCTGGTGTCTTGGTGAGACTTTGAGGTGATTTCAAACTAAGTACACTGATAGTATGCTCTTGGAATCTACATCTGTTCCCTATTTGAATTATTCCCCTTTGTCTTTTTCCTCAAGTCCTTTTAATTGTACATCTAGATTGTTATTACCATCCTTTTTTACTGGTGCTGATATGACCTAAATGTGTTGCAAGCGCTGTAAAACCCTTAAAAACAAAACAAAACACCCAGAAGAGTACACATGTAAAATCTCCCATGCTGGGGGATTTTCACCCACAATGACAGATGGTTTCAAACACACAATCACACAGAAAAGGTCGGACAATATTATTGCACAACAAAAAGGATGAGAATGCGACATAACTTAAATATGGCGTTTATTACAATGAGAAAGGAGATGTGATAATCTTTGTAATGGTAAACTATCACAAATCCCAGTACAATTCAAACATCATATCATTGTAAAAATGTAACCGTGATTTTATAATATAATCTCATATTACCAAAGATTCCGGGAGAAAACGTATGATATACACAGCCCATTACAAGTTCATATCTATAAATAGTACATCAGTGCACACGCTGTGTAGTGAACCATGCATAGTATTATTGGTATATAATCAAATGTTGGTGCCGTTATAGTTATGGCCCTAACACAAATTGTAGAGCCTACCAGTAGACCCTCATAGGTTAAAGACGCAGGGGAAATAATATACTGTTTTTAAAAAAATATTTTTAATTCTATTGTCATCATTACAATAATGTTGCAGTTTTCCTATATTTGAAAAAGTTGTGACACATATCTTTAATTTAATTTCAATAAAATAGCACAAAGGACAACTGGATTCAATAGTCTGATGTCACGTGCAACCAGCAACTTGGTTCTAAACAAAGATAATAATCAGAATGTATAAAAGTCAAAACATGATCAGATTTATAATGTTTTTCTCCTCTGGATACACGTTTATGCTCGTCAGAGAAGTTTTTCATAAGGGCATCCGCCATTGTTCCGATAGTTTAGAACCAGTAGAACCAGTTCCTTAGTTACAATGCGTCATAACAAGGGAAGTGACATCACGACTGCTGAAGACTATTGTGGCTGAGTCAGACCTGCCTACTGTTATGAAAATTTCACAGAATTACGAAATTTCAACTCCAATCTCAGAATTTCATGAGCATCTCTAAGTCATTAAAACTTATTGAAAATTTAAAGGAATTTAAGGTGTTATTTAAACCATGTGAAAGTAAATTATGGATTATTAAAGTTAACCATGGCAACTACAATTTTTATCTCCTAAAAATGACAAATTTTAAAATTTCAAGTAGGCAGGTCTGGTGAGTTCGCATGCCAGTCACATTTTTAAAAAGCCCACCAAATCTGGCGAATGAAATAGTAAAAAGCCAAGCCAGACCCATTTCTCACCCCCTTTGAAATACACAAAGTCATGGTAATCGTCATAGATTGATACTGTCACCAACAGCCTCTTTTTTCATGAAATCGTCCTTCTCAGGATACCCGATATTTTCAAAGTAACCCAAGTTAGTTTTTTACTCTTTCCCATTACTAAGTTGTAATCCAAAACTAATGATAGGTCTACAATGACAATTAGACTATAAAAGAAACATGATAAAAAAAATTAGACCCTCTGGGCCTGGAGTTAATTTCATTTTCTATGAGAGAAGACACAAGTCCAATGCAAAGTTTTCACTAACAAATCACTGCTGGGTGGGAAAAGAGATTACACCAACCCTCAACTAAACCGCACCCCAGAACTGACAAGAGTCCATTTGCTTATGAAATGAAAGCTCTACCAACTGAGCCATCAGGACCAACTCAAAAATATAATGGTAAGACCAAAACTATAATGGAAACAAATTTTAAAGAAACAAACAAAAACAACAAAAAATAGTTATATATGTAAATGTAATAGTGGTGTACAAATTCATAATTTTCATCATGATTAGCTTTTGATAATTCAATGAAACAACTCTCCAACTCTCAATGTTTAAAATAAAACAAAAACCAAAGGAAAAAAAATAGTTTTTAAATGAATGTTAACAATGTTGTCAAGTTGAGGGTATTGAACAGTGTATAGTTTATTAAAGTCTGCAGTTGACTGGAGTAAAATATAGGTCAATATAAAACTAGACAAATAATTGTGACTTTTCTCGTTCTCTTTGTCATCCCTTTTGCAGAATTGGCCCATCAAACAGAATTTTATGGCAAGCCAATGATTAATAAACTCAAATTATAATTTTAAAAGTTTATGTTCACTCGGGGATCAGCTTTATTTCCTTAACCAGTTAACTCGCGAAGTTTGAGAGGTTTTATTTTTCCAAGATGAGGGTCATTTAAATCGATTAATATTTGAAGAACGAGTTTTCTGGCCAAATTTTTAACTACATGTATTTCCAGAGTTCGGCAGTTAACTGGTTAATTGTGATGACTTCACTGATTGCATAAATGAATTTAAATGAGATTCATAACCATGACATGGGTAGACTATGACCAAAAACTTGAATAGTGAAAATTCTGGCCCGTGATAAGGGACAAACAATCTGCCTCATGATGGGGGACAAACAATCTGGCCTGTGATAGGGGCCAAAAAAAAAAACGAATTTTCTAACTTTAAAAATCTGAAATACCATATTATTTAGAAACCTGTACCAATCCAGGAAACACGATCGGGATGATAAATAAATGGATGCATATTCACATTTACCTTTTTGGAAAACTTGAATCGAAGATAGCATTGCTTCTACATAAAGAAAAAAACAATTTGAAACTCCAGATTTTTTTCGCTAACTCACTCAACCC
Source organism: Berghia stephanieae (assembly GCF_034508935.2). NCBI lineage: Eukaryota > Metazoa > Mollusca > Gastropoda > Nudibranchia > Aeolidiidae > Berghia > Berghia stephanieae. The sequence goes on along the minus strand of NC_088361.1, from coordinate 84,972,031 downwards.
TAACACCGACTATTTCCGTAGTTTACCCGGGTTACTTTTACCCCATGCCTATTTATTACATTTTTCTGAGACAAATTATAGTCGTACTATCAAAGCTATTGTTCTTTATTTTTACATGTTAATGGTAGTTGAATAAAACTATCTATGCACATGATCATTTTTATCTCTAGGATTGAGTGAGTTGAGAAACAATTTAACCTCAAGGTCAAGTTCATAAACAATATTAATTTAAATCACTAAACTTCGATTCGGTTTGGATTTATAAATGAAAAAAAAAACGTTTTCCTTCAAAACAATCACAGCTAATCTACTCAGATGCGAATGAAAGTAGACACATTTGGTTGGTCTGTTCATGTTACCATCATGTACGGGACAGTCTTTAATCTCCATAGATCCATTTGTGAAATTATGTTCAGCCATTCTCCTTTGATATACTGATACAAAACTACAAGTAGAGTGGTAAAAGTTCAAAGTTGGCCACATTGGGGGGGGGGGGGGGGGGGTTACATTTAAATAATAAATTTAATTTCTTATCGTTTTAAATGGCAGTTTTGAAATCTTAAAGGCATTGCATCTAATATGTAACAAACCATGTTTCAAAATGTAGGCTATTCCGTTAGAATCACAAACTTTTGGTGACGTTTTGAACATTTTAAACAAATCACAGATGAGGGGGTTTGAATAGAAAGAGAAAAAAAAAATAATTTGGTAAATTGACAAAGTCCAGAGAAAAATAAAATCCATCACATATTCAAGAAAGGCAAACATGTAGGTAGAGAATCAGATACTCAATCAAGTAAACAAATTAGATAAATCAATAAATACAAAAATAGAATATATTAAAAGTAACAATGACATCTTTATCAAAAGACAACTCTCCACTCCAGTCAGCATCTCAAACTAGTGTAGTAGATTTCATATCCATCATGACAAAAACAATAACATAATATCAGATTATTGAATTGTTCATCGCAATCAATTTATGAGAATACCAAACCCCAAAAAACAATATACACACACATAGGTATTTACATATTGAAGACTCAGTCAGTGCTTGTATAGCCTTTCGAAAGAAATTTGGTTATTTCTTATTTACAAGAACTAAAAGTCACAGACACAAAAAAGGGAGGCTACAAATTTGGAATACAATTGCTCAGAATTGAGTCGACTTCGAGTAACATTCAGATTCGGATTCAGACTCTGACATAATTCACAATTTTCGTACTAAATGCAGCACCGTTTGCTTAAGACTAACACATGAGATCTGTAAAAATTGACTTAAAATGACGTTAACATCATACCTTTTGAGGGGAATAGATATGTGGGGTTCCAAAAAAATATGTAGCAACCAATAGTCAAGCTCATGATAGTCGACATTGACAGTGAGGTTACAGAGATTCTTCTCAAAAGAGTTATGATAAATTTGAGACCATTTGGAAAAAGAATGACAATCATAATAGGATTCAGTAGTCTGATGTCACGCCGCCCGGCAACGGTGGCCATCTTGGTTCTAAACAAAGAAAATCATTACTTTTTATTCTTCATGCTGGCTAGAACTTTTCATTCCCTTTTCATATGTCTTGTGATCAGAATGTGTAAAAGTCAAAACATGATCAGATTTATGTTTTTTCTTTCCTCTGGAAACGCTTTTATGCTCGCCGGAGAAATATCTCATATGGGCATCCGCCATTGTTCCGATAGTTTAGAGCCAGTGTTACTAAGTTACCATGCGTCATTAGAAAGGAAGTTTTTTTTTTTTTTTTTTGTTTGTTGCTTTAGGTCTCTTCCAACACAATTGAGGTTATATGAGAGACCGCTGAAACAAAAAAACAAGCAATCTAACAAAAATAGTACAAATGTAAATCAAAATCATAACCTAAATTATAAATAACCAAGAACAAACAGGCAGAAGATTTACAGAAAAAAAAAATATCCCCTGTCAAAAATACAATCACAAACCAAAGAAGCAGGATAGGCTAGTAAAGAGAAGAAGAAACGACATCACTATCGGATCGTACACCCATGCGAACATCATAGGTATATGATTCAAGGGTGATGCTCCCATCCAACCACCCGCTAGAAAGGAAGTGACGTTACGACTGTTGAAGAGTATTGACTACCTTATATTATAATTAATGATGTTAGTTTGAAAAGCTGTGCACTAGGTAATGTTGGCAATTATAGGCTATATCATAAATATTTTCTATAGGTAAATGGAGGTTAACTAAACAACTATCTTTTACATTTAATGCTTGTCTTATAAATATTTGAAGACAAAAAACATCCAATAATAATAATAATAATAATAATAATAACAAAAATAATAATAATAAATAAATAATAATAGTAACTCTATCATGTAAATAAGTAAAAAATAATATCGAAAATAAATACAGACAGAATTATGCAGATAAAAAGATTTTTCCTCCCAAACTGAGGCAATTTCGAAATATTGTTGGAAGCATTTTCATTAAAATGATATCCTTTCTGCATTCTTAACCAAATTTCTCTTTAAATGCATATGAAAGTGTGTGTGTATGTCGGTCCAATGTAATGCTCAAGCACCGAGAAGATTAGTAAATAAGTTTAATTAGTATGTTGTCTATTCATTATATTATTTCTAGTGCAACACTTACAGAATCTGAATTGTCAAATAAGCATGTTTATTATCTTTAAAATCCTTTAAAAAGCACTACAGCTTGTAAAAGAAGCACTTGGTCATTCTCAATGAAGTCCAGTCAAACTTGTATTTAATGACCACTTATGTTCCATGGAGAAAAGCGATCACCACATTGAATCGCTTACTTAGCAGTCAGTGAAAGTTGAATATCTGGACAGATTGTCGATTCATAGTTGTTCAAAACAACTCCACCCCTAGAGCCTACGGATCTTCAGATTACACCACTTTTGTTGTGTGTGATGATATGTATCATTGCTTGCTCCAGACAAAGACATAATATGTTACTATAGCATGGAGAGAAGCGATCACCACATAGAACTGCTTAGCACCCAGGAAGGCTGGTTATCTGGACAGATTGTCAATTCATACAGTTGGTGAAAACAACAACAACACCCACAAGAGTTTCAGATTACACCAAGTTTGTGGTGTTGGATGGCATCAATCTTTGCTTGCTACTACACTCTGCTAGTCAATGTTGTAACAAGCAATCAAATCAATTCTGTGAGAACCGGAGGCTATTTAAAATCCGTATTAACTTTATATACCAGTTAAATTTTGAACCAGATATGTTTGCTTGCTTGATGAGCACTCTTGACTGAGCAACTACCCCCCCCCCCCCCCTCTGTTCCATGACAAGTTCTACTGTAAAAACATTATGACTAATGCTATTAGCAATGATTAAGTACAAAATAGATCACTTTTAATCAAAAACATAACATTTCACTTTTACACCGGTAAGAACCCACTTGCAAATCATACTCTCTGTTCAAGTCAAATCACACTCAACACATTTTAATCTACGAAAGAAAAAAAAAATACAATTAAATATTTTAAGCTGAAGTATGCATATTAGGGTGACAGGAAATAATTCAATTGATGTATCTAATATCTTTTAAAACTCTCGCTGAAATTAAAGTAGATGACTTAATCTGTTGACAAAGAGACAGAAATAAGAACGAATGTGTCCACTGTCGATAAGCTTAAGGTCACATGTAATTCATAGATTATTGTGATATAATAATGTCATGATATTAGATGAAAGTGGAAAATGAAACAAATCTTAGATATGATAACACGTATATACATCATAGTAGAAATAGTTCCAAGATCAAGTCACAGGTGGTTTATATATGTATGTATAATATTGACTGAATGCGTTTGCTACTCTTTTCAATAACTTGAATAGGGACCTTTGCTACTCTTTTCAATACCTTGAATAGGGACCTGATAAGGGATATAATGTGACAAATGCACTCTCCTAATACAAGAATGGAGAGGGAGTGGGGGGGAAACAACTGAGCTCAGTTTTCATGGAAAGTGAATCCAACTTAGATGATTGTTTATGAGCATGCCAGCACCTTGACCAAGTAAAAAGGAATATATAATTTAAAAATTAAAAAAAAAAAAAGAAAGACAAATTAAAAAACAAAACAAAACAACTTAATAATAGCTAGCATCCATACTGAGGTCTTAAAGTTTATTGACAGATGAATAATGGAGTAAATGATATGAGAAATTACAGTCGAATTTAAAAAAATAAAATGATTCAAAAGCTGACAAGTATGCCAAAAACTGAGAAAAAATAATTAAAAAAAAAAACAAAATAAAATAAAATAGATAAAGCAATTTCATTTTGAAAACACAAAATGAATATAATTAATTAAAAAAAAAAAAACTCATTTGTTTATTCAAAACTACCTGCATTTGTGTAATACTTTATGATTTGTATAAAATTAATAAATAAAACGATTTTCCTTTACAATGGAGTCAATCAAATTCCAATGAATCCCCTCTTAACCTTTTCCCTTTGAAAGTTTTGTAGTTATTGTTGTTGAAATCTTGCAGTTTTTGTTTTCGGGGTTGGCTTCAGTTATAGTTGTGTTGTTGATATTGTTTGTGCATTGCCTTTTTTTCATCAAATGAAAGTGGCTGAAAATGACAATGACAAGTCCATCCTGAATTGAGATATCTTGTACAGACAATGACGTTATATCATAAGGGTGAAACTAAGGTGCTTGGATAGCGATGACTTGTTTTTCATACAAATATGTATATATATTCCTTAGATAGTCGACTACGAAATGTTAAGATCCGACTTTAGATATCAATTCATCACAGATTGCTGTCAGTTCCTGGTTTTCTTTTTCCTGGAAATGAAAAGAAAAAAAATAATAAAAGAATGAACAACTGGGGTAATATGTGAACTAAAAAGAGCAAAATACAAGAAACCAAAAAAAAAAAAAGAAAAAAAAGAAAACCCACAAAAAAATTGAAAAAAAAAAAGAAAGAAAGAAATGAAAAGAAAAAGTAGAAATGAAACCTACAGACAAAAAGAATGAAAAACAAGTTTTATAAATCCCTTTGAGCACTAATCAATTTGTATGGCTTTCAGATTCACCAGAATATTCTTTTATTTTAAATTCAGTTACAGGGAAATTGAATTTAATGGAGAAAAAAAAGAACTGGATTGTATGTCAGCAAAATCAATGCTGATTTAAAGAAAAACAAAAAAACGAAACAAAAAAGAAAACACAGCAGATTTCATTGTGCTTTTTTTCTGTAGGATTAAAGATCTTCATGGTGGAGACATTGTAATGACTACTACAAAAACATTCTTGATATTACTCAGGAGGGATTGCAGTTTCTGCCAATTGATTTAATCATGATTAAGTCAAAGTCAACATGGTGCCTTTACGGCTATTGCACTTTCTTCCAATTGTGAACAAAATTAGCTCAATTCCAGGTCAGCGAGGACTTTTTTCTCAGATTATCTGTTCACCCAGCAGTAAATGGGTATCCAGTTCTCCCTAGCTTTAGCATCAGTGAATAAAATGAAAATGAGGAAAGCAACTTGCCACCCGATGACACTATGTCACTCCCCCCACCCACCGGCATCTATTTCAGGCAATGAACTCACTTGACATGTTTTTAGTCAAAGAATTATTTATAAATTTTTATTTTTTTTAAAAACATTTTTTTAAAAGAACTGTCAAACTCACTTTTCTTGATAGGGCTTCATCTAGAGAGGAGATGCGTAGTTCTGATTTCTTCAAGGCAGCTTCAAGACGGACAACTTCCCCTTTTGTTGACTTTTTAATTTTGTCGATATCTTCATTCGCTCTGGTAGAAAGTGAATTATAGAGACCACCAATATGCATAAACGTTATTTAAGCATAAGCAACTTTCATATCATTTTTGCAATTAAAATGTTTAGAATGTTTCAGGTTTCCCCTTCATCAACAATATACAGAGATTGAACCATTTAAAGATGATTAAGGGATGTTTCAGGTTTCCCCTTCATCAACAATATACAGAGATTGAAACATTTAAAGATGATTAAGGGACATGAGGATGGCATTGTTTATGTGAACAAACAAACATACAATGTTTTCAGAAGACCCCTCCTCATGATCTAAATGCTTTTCAATTCATATTGTTTGTTCACCTAAACAACACCATTCTCTCACTTCTCCTCTGTCATTTGAGCTTTTTTTATTTAAAAAAAAATTTTTTTAGCCTTTTTAAAAAAATAGTGCAATATCCAATAAATGTGCTCAAAGCACTTTACAAAGGGTCTCTGATAAACAGCAACACGTAACATGTAGGACGAGACATGACGCCTGTTAGGCGAAAATACTTTTTTTTTTCTGCAACAGAGACAAACGCTGTTAACGTCCAGGTACTCATTTTACACCTCAGTATGGTGAGAGAATGTGAGTTAAGAGCCTTTTTTCCCAAGCGAGGCTCGAACTCCGGACCTTCTGATCCGAAAGTGAGTGCCACAAGACCACATAGCCACACATTTACACATTTGTCATTCATCAGGGAAACCTGAACCATCCACATTAACTGTCTTTGTAAAACAGATTGAAGCTTCCAATCCATTGGGGGTCCCAATAGCTCAGTTGGTAGAGCACTCGCTGCACACGGAAACGGACCAAGATCAATCCTGGGTGCAGTCTAGATTTTTTTCTGAACCCCCCCCCCCCCCCCCCCTTGTCCACCCAGCAGTGATTGGGTAGCTGGGTCTGTCAGGTCAGATCGGGTGAAAAGTACTTTGAGATAGACTAGCGTCCTATCCAAAGGGTAGCAATAAATTGCTATTGTTCATTTCACTCTATAACAACCGAGATAAACTCCAGCTCCATGGGCCTAATGGCTCTTTATTTTTTCTTCCATTCCATTTGACTATGGTTATTAATTTTTCATGCTTCAACTTCAAAAGCAGCAACATTTGCATTTGTATAAACACCATCCACCCATAACGACAACCTTGTTTCTATTTTTCATGTGCCCATAGCAGCTATAACTTGTGACAAAAATCTTAAGCCTCACCTGTCAAGCTTTTCCTCGCATTGAGATTGGATAGACCTTAGCTTGGATTCTGATTTTTTCAACTTCGTTTTTAAATCTTCCATGCAGTCTTTCAGCTCTTCCTCATTCTGTGAACAATAATAATAATAATAGTATAATAAACAATATCATCACAGCTATTACACATTAACTCACTCAACCCTAACACTGACTATATCAGTAGTTTACCCGGGTTACTTTTACCCCATGCCTATTTATTACATTTTTCTGAGACAAATTTTAGGCGTAGTATCAAAGCTAATGTTTTTAGTTTTTGCATATTAATGATAGTTGAATAAAACTATAAATGCACATGCTCATTTTTAATACATTTTTTTACAATTTTGAAAGGTAGCAAAAATCTCTAGGATTCAATGAGTTAAACTATAATGACAGCACAAAAACTCATCAATGAACAATGTTAGTAATAATAATAATTACAATGATAATAAGGATCACCACAGTCACAATAACAATAATAATAATAATAATAATAATAATAACAACAACAAAAATGATATGTGACCATCAACTCAAAACAGTATCATGTCACAATGATTTAGATAGACTTACTGAAAATAAAATTTATCGGAGGGAAATTATCTAAAATTTTCTATTTCAGATCATTTTTACTTTAAATACACTTTTTGTGCGGCTATGTGGTCTTGTGGTATGACACTCGTCTTTAGATAAAAAACTCCTGGGTTCGAGATATAGTTGTGTATAGTTGGGTCCTTGGAAAAGGCTCTTTACTCACATTCTCTCACCGTACTCACATGTAAAATGAGTACCCAGTGTTGTCTTTGTGTGAGTGAAAAAAAATTGTAATATCGCCTTACAGCTGTCATGTCTTGTCCAACATGTTAAGTGTTGCTGTTGGCCAGGGACCACTTATAAAGTGCTTTGAGCACATTCAATGGATATTTCTCAATATAAAAGTTCAAGTTTGAACATGTAGCTCTTTCCAATTAAATATCAGATTGGGACAGAGGGTCGCATATCAAGAATACTAATAATGTTCTTATTGCCACTTACTTTTTTAAAACCCTCTATAACTATTTTGCTTTTCTCATATCGGCGGTGGAGGTCTGAGAAGGCATTTTCTACTGATGACAGGTCCTCTAAGGCCTAAAAAGAAAAAGAAAAAAAAAGTATTCACGAACAATGTTCTTGTGTAATTGGCTTTTAAATGAAAGTTGTATATACCTTTTTTTCTTTTTGTAGTAGTAGTTAGAGTAGTAGTAGTAGTACGAGGGCTCTTTCATAATTAACCGAAAAATGCCTGTAAAATCCGCGTTTTTTATGCTATCAACAAAATTCTTGCACGTGTTCATACCTTGACTCCTCCTTCATTTCTCTACGTAACAGTCAAGTCTGTCGACACACTTCTGCCAACGCCGCACCATGGAATAGATACCCTCTCGGAAGAAATTTCCGTCAAGGTTTTGTAGCCATTTCCGCACATGGTCAACAAGCTCTTCATCGACATCAAAGCGCTTTCCTGCCAGCTCCCGTATCAGTGGCCCAAAGAGGTGATAATCAGATGGTGGGAGATCTGGACTGTGTGGTGGGTGTGGCAAAATCTCCCATCCATATTTCTCTAGTCAACCTTGCGTCACTCGTGCTGTTTGGGGTGTAGCGTTGTCGTGTTGCAAAATGACCCCGTTGGTCAACTGCCCTGGGCGCTTTCTGCGAATGGCCTCCCTAAGCTTGTCAAGAGTTTGGCAGTACCTTGCAGCATTGATTGTTTCTCCAGGTTGAAATGTTTCGAACAGAATAACACCACGACTGTCCCAGAAAACAGTTCCCATTATTTTCTTTGCTGACCGCATGACTTTGAATTTCTTCGCGACAGGTGAGGATGGATGTTTCCATGTCATCGAATCTTGCTTTGTTTCTGGGGTGCAATGGTGCAACCAAGTCTCATCACCGGTGACTATGCTGTCAAGAAAAGTCACATCGTACCCAAGAAAGTCTCCGCCGGCGTTGGCAGTATGCCCGTGAACCCTGCGTGAGCTCTTGCTTCTTCTCAAAATTTCCCTGCAGATGTCCAATCTTTGTTCTTTATGATTGTCTGTCAATTGCTTAGGAACCCATCTTGCGCTGACTTTTCTGTAGCCAAGTTCATCAAATACAATTCTATGGGCAGAAGTTTCCGAAATTTCACGACTGCTTGCGATTTCATGAAGTTTCAAACTCCTGTTTTGACGAATAAGCTCATCAACTCGCTTAACATTGTCTTCTGACGTCGCAGTTATCGAACGCCCTCTCCCTTCCCTGTCTGTCAAGTCGGAATGGCCGGCTTCAAACAAATTACACCAGTGATAGACTTGTGTACGGTTTATAACATGCTCACCATATACACTCGGAAGTTCTTTATGAATTTCGGTAGGATTCAGACTTTTGGCGTTCAAAAAACGTATGACAGCTCTGATTTCCTCCTTTGACCAAGTTTCAAGGTGGGCCGCCATCTTTAAAATCGTCTAGAGATTCATTGTGCAAAATGATGCACTTCATAATTTCTGGGAATATCCGTAAGGAAATAAGGAATATCATGTCGTTTACAGAATTAAAAAATCTCCACTGGTTGCTGAGCAATGGGCATTTTTCGGTTATTTCTGAAAGAGCCCTCGTAGTAGTAGTAGTAGTAGTAGTAGTAGTAGTAGTAGTAGTAGTAGTAGTAGTAGTAGTAGTAGTCGTCGTCGTCGTCGTCGTCGTCGTCGTCGTTGTAGTAGTAGTAGTAGTAGTAGTAGGAGTAGTAGTAGTAGTTCGTGCGGCTATGTGGTCTTGTGGTATGCTGTTGGTCAGGGACCCCTTGTAAAAAGCGCTTTGAGCACATTGAGTGGATATTGCGCTATATAAAAAGATCAATTAAATTAGTAGTAGTAGTAGAAGTAGTAGTAACTGTGGAACTGTGTCAGGCAAGCAACTCGAGTATAACAACTCTCACCTGGTTTCTTTCTCCCTCCAAGTCCTGCACTTTCTTTCCAGTTTCACTTTTCATCTTCTCTTTGTCAGCTGGTTGGTGATAAAAAGGAAATAAAAATGAATAAATAAAAAAAAAAAAAAACCTAACAAAGCAACTATGTACATTTAAATAGGTCATTTTTACAATCTGTACCGTGAACCATGGAACCAGAATATCCATCCTACCGAATACAAACCAGTTGTTAATATCAATTTGTTCTAGCATTTTTAAACAATAATAGTAATAATATCCCCTGCCTACCAACCTTCCCATCTACAGAGTTGCCAACTGATAATACAAAAGTAAAATAGGATTGGACTATTTAAAAAATAAGTATTTAAAAAACAAAAAAACAAAGTCCACAGTAATAAAGAAAAAGATTTTTTAAAATTATAAAATTATAAACCTTCCTCACAAAAGGAATAGGAATATCAACATATTTCTCCTCAAATGCTTCAGGAATAAAAGATGGTAAATCAGTGCTGAAAAAGTAGGAAAGATTTTGAACAATTGCCTATTAGCCTCAATTTTACTGTATTAAACTCCACCTTTAGAGCAATTGAGATGATAAATTATCATTGATATTCTAGCTTAACTTCTAAAGGGTGGAAAACCGGACCTGTATGTTCCACCATACATCGATTCTCTCATTGCCAATACACTGAGATTTGTGGGGGGGGGGGGGGGGGGGGTGTAATTTTTTAATAAGTATAAGAGGAGGAAATTGTGGATTTCCGCGGATCCGAAGCACTGATAAATACCAACCTCAACAAAAGTATTAATTGATATGTAACAGTGACATATTAATAATAATTTTTTAAAATTAGACAAAATTTAACATACATTGTAGCTGTGCCATGGACTTCTCAAATTCTGTGACAACAGTTCTCATGTCTTCCTTGGTAGCCTTCAGCTTCTTGTTGGACTCTTCAAGACTGGAGATCTTTTTGTCCCTGTCTGCCAGCAGACGGCTCCAGTCCCGTTCTTTGTTCAACAAGGTCGTCTGAAAGTTCAGTTCCAACTCCTGCTTCATTTTATTCCAGTCTGTTTGGGAATACCGAAGTACCTAGTGAGAGAGAATGGCACGGATGGTTTTATTTGTCTGTTTTTCTGGGTTTGTTTTGTTTTGTTTTTTATTTCATGAAGTTTTTACCTTTTGAATAATAAAAAATTTAAAAAAAAGAAATATATATGCTTCAGTGTTTATGTACACACTTACTTCATTTCAATCAGATGTTATTTGGGGTTTATAAAGAATAGACAATTGGATGATATAAATGAACCGTGAAAAACGTATCTTTAGCCTTTTGTAAGGTAAGCTAGTGCAGAATATATTGAGAATGATTGCTCTAAGTTAAATAACCTTCCATATCAAACTTTCTTTTGAAACAATAAATCAAGTCAAAATACCCCTATTCACATGCAAAATATGCTCAACCCGGAATCAATCAATGAGAAAAAAAAAAGGTAACAATTATTACAGCGCTGATTGTTTTTAAAAACATTTGAGACAGTCAAAGTAGGTTGATTTCTTGGGATATTTTTCTTTCTTTCTATTTTGTCTGCATGATCTCATACATACCTTTTAAAAAATATTTATCTTACTGTAAACGCTTCCTAATTTGTCATTTTAGATCCCAGAGAGATTAAAATCATAAGAAAAAATCAATATTTCTCTCACAGGAATAAAAGATAGCAACCGATTAAAGCGATTTAAATAAAATGTTAACATTTCCTTTTTTTTTTTTATTCCAAACCAGAATTTTAAAATATCCTTAAGATTAAAAAACATTTATCAGCTCTGTAATACTGAACTCCACTGTAAAAAGGAACTTAAAAGCATTTTTTAAAAAAATTACACAAATAACCTTACTAAATTTATAGCATTTTATTAATTCCAATTAAACCGCATCACTTCATCATAATATGTGTGGCAGCCTGGAAAACCTGATCACAGTTGCATGAAATGAAACCGAGATACAGGGGACAACAGTTGGAATTTCAGTTGAAAAATTATCCAGGAAATCTTCATTACCGATTAAAAAAAGCAAATTTATTCACACTACCATCGCATCCAATAGAGAAAGGCAAGGAAGAAATATTGGAAAATATGTCGACCTCAACTCAAATTCCATTTTTGAGCCAAGAAATGCATGTTTGGTCTCAATATTTCGGTCAAAACAGCACCTACTAGGTGAAACATAGCCCGCATGAATTTACAACACATTCAATGCCTGAGAAATATGCGCATTGGTCATAAGAAATCATAACAATAGTTCTCATACTTCCACACCCCATTTTCTCAATTTTATGTTTTCTCACCTGTGCGTCTAAGATATCAAGACAGAATAAACTTCAAAATACTCAGCATTGCATGAGATTTATGATGCGATTTATATCTTATTTTCATGGTTGATAAGTCTAGTTGGGTTTTCCTGGGCCGCCACACATATAGTCATAATGAACTTAACAAGACCAAACAAATCATGCTGTGTCAGTACTACAACAATATACTAACTAAATGGATTATCATAGACAAGTCATGCTTCTCTGACAACAAAACAACATCTATCGTTGACTATTATATTAAATATAAAACCAATGCAAACAAATATGACTTGAAAATGCTACCACTGTAAATATCAAGATCAAAATTAAAAAATATATGTAAGTGTAAATATATTTAAGATTCTTGATTGATAAAAAGATGAAAAAAAAAACAAACTGAGAAGAATCAGGGCAAACCCACACCGGAGACTGACTCCGATGACCTGGCACTGTCGTCCTTTGCCGTCTTCCTGATAAAGAAGTCGGGCACAGAGAGAGTACTAAGAATAAAGAGAAGAGCTGCTAGACCTACTCATACCAAGCTCGAAAAAAACCTGGAAGAGTACTCGTGTGCTTGCTATGGGTAGGTCTAGCTTCTCTTCTCTTTATTCTTAGTGTTTTGTCCGTGCCCGAAGTCTTTATCCAGAAAACGGCAGAGGATGGCAAGTGCCGGGTGGTCGGAGTCAGTCTCCAGTGTGGGTTAGGCCTTATTTTGAGACAGCCAAAAATCAATTCATTTGAGGACTGTCTATCCTCTTGGAACACATTTCCTTCTGACTGAGGGTCAGATCTCAATAATTTAGGTGTCCTGGTTGACTTGTGAAATACTATGTGGAAAACTGAAGAGGTTAGCATACGGATAGGCTTGGTTTAGCATTATGCTCTTTGCCTTGCACCTGAAAGGTATTGAATTGGATTTACTGCCACGCTGGGTGGTTGTGAGTAAGTCACGCCACCTTAGCTCACTTTGCAGTGCTGCACTGCAGCTGATGCCTGCATTATTCCAATCCTCCCATGAAATAGACCCTAAAGACAAATTTCTCCTTGGGGATGAATAAATGGAATTTATTTATTTTTAAAATGTATTTCGGCTTTAATTGACTCTATGAAGTAGAATACATAAATTATCTTATCCGACAAATTACTTTGTAATCTGTTGTTTATAGATGTTTTTCTGCAATTGCAACACTTTTATATCATTTCACCACTTTTATATTTTGCAACAAGTGACTTCATATCAATATCAAGTGTGAGCACTAGAATCTGTATGGTCCCCTACGAATTATGACATTAATCAGTTTAAATATTATTTTCTTTGCACGCGTCCACTTCCTTTGAAAAAATGTTGAAATGTTTCCCTCTCTTTTCATAAATGTTTTTCTTTTGATAAAGTAGACCCATATTAACACAAATCTCAGCTGATCTGGTACTTTATTGTAATCTTCAAACCATCAAAAAAATTTTCAATAATTGCTTTCCTGTTTTAAGTCTCAGACTGCCTCAAATTCTTTTCTTCCTTCTTATGTTTCTGGTTTGCAGGAATGAAGCATGAAGCATCCTGTAGTTCTTTGACGCCTCTACAGCAACTGTAGCAATTCTATATGAACTGGCGCCATTCAGCGGGTTTCTCAGGAAAAGTGTGGAAAATAATAGAATGCAACTTTTTTCTCTTTCATTGCATAAGAAAGAAATACCCCACGCCAAAAGCAGATAGAGTTTTGAAAAGAATATTGTATATTCCGATTGAAATTATTATACAATGTATTGCCAAGCCTTGCATACTAAGGATTTGCGAAAGAAAATATGCCAGACATCTTATTTCATCAAATAAAATTTGTCATTTTGACTCAACTCCTTAAAGATACCGATAGACTTATTAAGACCTTGCATTACTACTTGAGTTTTATTTTTTCATAGTATATCATAGCTGTCACAGTATCTAATTGATCTAAAATATTGAAAATAAATTATACCAGTTGATTAAATGAGGAAATATTACAGTACCATGGAATGAGGTGACAAAGGCCGGTTGGGGTGACGAAGACCAGACCCCAAATGTGGGCTAAAATGACCTTTAATATAGCGCAATATCCACTAAACATGCTCAAAGCGCTTTACAAGGGGTCCCTAACCAACAGCAACACGTAACATGTAGAACGAAACATGACGCCTGTTCAGCGATATTTCAAATTTTTTCTCTGACAGAGACAACACTGTCAACGACCAGGTACCCATTTTACACCTAAGTATGGTGAGAATGTGAGGAAATGGCCTTTTCCAAGGACTCAACTATGCGCTGAGTGAGGCTCGAACCCAGGACATTCCAATCCAAAAACGAGTGTCATACCACAAGACCACATAGCCGCACTGGACTGGTCTTAGTCACTCCAACTGGGCGAAGTCACTCTATTCCATGGTATAAAAATGAAAATGTACCTTCAAGTGTTGGATCAATTATTATTATTATTAGATGTCAAAATTGAGGCGAAATTTCAATAAATTACAATAACCAATTATAGTTAGTTGTTATATTTATAAAGACTTAAACCTATGAATTGACAGAAGCAAACAACGTGTAATTTGCTTGAAATTAAATTGTAGTGTGTAAATCTAGACCTTAGTGTTTATGACACCAGTTAAATGAATGCAGATGGAAGAAAGAACATAATATAATTATGAATGTCTTTCAATGTGAAAGTAAACCACAGCCCAAACTTGTATTACAAACAAAATAAAATCATGAGATAAAGATTAATCTAACTTAAAATAAAATAAAAAAACAACATAATTCACAATATTAAAAAAAAAAATCAATTAAGCTATGAAGACAATGAAGAATCGTCTATGATGGCAAAATTGTTATAAAATACCATGTAGTTTTGAACACCAACTTTTTTTTCTTTTTGGAGGAGGAGGAGAGAGGCTGTTTGCTGTCAAATTGCTCATTTACATCGGTAAGCATTTGCCTGAGAGTATCTACTTATAATAAAGAGATCAATCTGCATGTCTTCATAATGAGGAGAATCAACTGCTGGTGAGAAGTGACTATGTATGCTTGTGTGTGTGTGTGTGTGTGTATGTAAGTGTGGAATGTTTATTTGTATGCATGTGACAGGGAAGTAATTGGAGTGGTTGATTGGGACAATATCGAAAGTTAAATTAAATTTCCATCGCAAAAGGTTGCAATTTAAAACAGAAAGAGCAAAACCATACTTTAAAAATGTATTAAATTTATTACTGGTATAGCGATAATGCAATGACTTTTGAATTCTAGCGGTATGAATGCTGTCAAAATTCCTTTCCATTATATTTCCTCATCACACAATATCTTACACTAGCATAGCAGGAGGGATTTGAAATCTGTCATTGAGAAATTATGCAGAGTGGCAGCAGTAAAACAGACCAGCAACTGATCAAAGATGAGTCTCTGACAAAAATGACTTTTCTACACAGATGTGCTAAAGTTAAAAAAAAAAGAAAGAAAATAAAGGGCCAAGTGCAATTACGATAGTATTCTGTAATCAGTTGATTCAAACTTATGCTTAGGTCATTGGTAGACAAGGAAAGGATGTTCTTAGGAAGATATCGCTGTAAGACATCATTTCTTGATTTGAAAGAAAACAATACAATTTTCAAAAAATCTTCTTAGTTACCAAAGATTTTTGTGCAATTGTCTTTAAAAAATTGTTGTTGTTGTTGTTGTTGTTGTTGTCCCTCCATTTTACATGCCTTTTGGATTTCCAATTTTTAAATCATTGATTTAATATATTTTTTTGCATAATATCGCAGCAGCTTTCTTTCCGTTGTTTCCCTTCATTTAAAATTATTGGCATAATATTTAACAAAAGAGATTGGTGCTGGATACGATTGCAATTTTGCAACCTGTTTCCTTTATTTTTATACAGACTGAATGCGCATACTGCCACAACATAGAATGGGCTTAATCAATACAAATCAAATCATCTATTGACAAAAATAAAGGAACGAATCTAAATTAAACCCAATATTAGCCTGTTATTTCACCACTGTCATGGGATTATCATTTCATGTAAATAGCTACAATTATTTTCTTAGTCAATGTTATGATAGATATGACGGATAATCCAGCATTCAGACTCAGCTGGCTCTTAATGAATGGACATGAAAAATATTTTTAATGAGTAGTTTCATCGAAATGATAGACCTCAGGACTAGGCTTGATGTGAACATTGTCTTCACAGGTTTATTGCTTAAATCGTTTCATTGGTATTTGTTAAGAGTGCAAAAAGATCAAATTGTGCTGTTTAGTGGTGTCTTTTTTGAGGGGAATTCAATTGATTGAGGGGTGGTTTATAAAACAAATTCTCTTTGACATCAATGCCAAGCTCTAAACCAGCTTGAACTGCTAGACGGGGACAACTGCTGACTGGATAAGACTTTAAAATCAGAAATTTAAGCATTGACTTAAAAAGCACACAGATCAACGATTTGTAAAGAAAATTAAACCGATTCTATTATTACCTTGACTACTGATGCCATCAATGTCATGCCAATAAATTATTGAATTAAACAAAAGTTTTATTAAAACATGACCAAATCCATAAAATTTGTTAGATAGATCGTTATATTTTGCAAAAAAAAATCAATCCCATTCTGTTTTTCACAAGTAAACAAATATTCACTCTAACGTGCATCTCATTCTGCCATTTCTAATGATGTTTCAATAACACTCTTGGTCAATTATCAATTAATAATGAAACAAAAGATGTAAATGTTGGATAGAAAATGGGGTGAGTCAAACCATGATGGTTATTTAATCAATTGGGTTGAATTAAAAAGATATGTAACAAAAAAAAAAGAATTTAAAAGATGCAAAAGAGGTGATAGTGGGGTGGGGGGGGGGGACTGGACACCTAAACCAGTACCCATGCAAAGTGATTAATACTATTATAATCATCATCATTATTTATTAGAAGACCACAATATATAACACAACCAAATCAGGTGTAGTAGTAATAATGAGATCAGACTGTAAAATCAAAATGGCGGCTCTGGGTGAAAGCCAGACATTACCTGCCCATAGTCAGATTCCTTGCAACAAAAAGAAAAAAAAATAATATGGGGGAAAAAAAGATTATAGAAAGCAAACAATAGGGTAAACTCAATAAAGCAAGAATTGCAAGATTAAAAAATAAAAATATTTCTTCACGACTGAAATCAAATGGTTGATAAAAAACAAATAAAAATAAAATTGCTATGCATTCTTCCTTAACATGTGGGAAACATTAAATCATGCATGCAATGAGGAACCCATGACTTAAAAAAAAAAATACCCAATCAGAACCAAGAATAAGTGTAAATTTTAAACCAAAAAAAAAAAATAAAATAAAAGAATGTCAACAACAATTTATATACATATTTTTTAATAAGAGAGAAAATGAAGAAGAAACTGATAAATTTTAAAACCCTTGAACAAATAAAACTGAAATGAATTTGAATTATAATACTATCAACATTGTACAGCTTTGTCCAACAATCGCAACAGCTCAACTATAAACATTACCTTCTTTGTGACTCTGTCATTAAAGAATATTGGTCTCATCTTTCTCTGATTTAAATGGTATTTATCATAAATGCAATATTTTGAGGCTGGCATCATGTGTGTTAAATTGCATTTCTCTGCCTGATTTTTTTTTTTTTTTTTTTGATTGACATATGTATTAAGAGAAAATTTAATTCCACAAAAACACACATGTAGTAATTACAAATCAGCATCTAATGTTGATAAATCCACATTTGATTATTTAATTTTTCGAATGTCTCAGGGTGTCATAAAAAATCTCGACTGCACCCGGGATCGATCATGGTCAATTTTCGTGTGAAGCGAGTGCTTTACCAATCCAGCTATCAAGACCCCCAAGAACATGATAGAATAATAATTTGTCAAAATGTTTGTCGAAATATAACAGCATTTTGACCGAGTCATTTGCTATATTGAAAGATGGAATATTTATCATACATCTCTCTCTCTCTCTCTCTCTCTCTCTCTCTCTCTCTCTCTCTCTCTCTCTCTCTCTCTCTCTCTCTCTCTCTCTCTCTCTCTCTCTCTTCTTTTCTTTTTATGGAGTTTGAAATTACAATAGCCTAGCAAGTTATCAATTTGAATACAATTATAACTTTTGTTGTTTTCTTGTTTGTTTTGATGTGGAAAAAATGAGAAAACGTGTATAAGAAAAGAATGAGAGGAATAGTTGTAAAGAATGACTTTAAAAATTCACACCAAAATTTAAAATAAAAAAAAAAACAACAACTAAAAACAAAGACCACGATGGGATACTTAGTAATATTTTTGAAACAACACAAAACAATCACAAACATTGAGGATTGCATATCTAGATCATTTATCTTTTCAAAATACTAAAATCATAGTTTATTATTAGGCCATTGTGCCACAACAGCTAAATAAGTACATTATGTTGATTAACGAAAACAATGAGGGCAATTTGACTTAATTAAGGTAGAAGCATAAAAAAACAACAACAACTTTGAAGCTGAATGTAAAATTTAAAAAAAGTGTGTGATTTTCATATCTTTCTCAAAACAACAGTTTAATAATGTTGTGATCCCAATCATTGGCAGATATAGTTATAGGCGCACACAAAGCACACCAACACTGATACAACACAAGGATAAACAGCAGAAATCTAACACTTTCTGTAACTGTAGCGTTGTGAGTAAGTTATTTACAGGGACACCCTTTGCTAAAAAATTATTTTTTAAATTGAGCTTTTATATAGCGCAATATCCACTAAAGGTGCTCAAAGCGCTTTACAAAATTGTTAAAAGCCTAAAAATTTTCCTTACAAAGACCATATTATGAAAATATTTCGTGCAAATTTTCTCTTCATTAAATCTTATCACCCTTAAATTATAGAAAAGGATGTATATCCATCTAGTTTCCCCTTAACTGTTGCTTTTAATCAACAAATACTTTCATCTTCTAAAAAATCAACTCACTAATACTGACCAATGTCAACAAGAAAGTTTCAATTATACGGATTTCCGGTTTTCACCGGAAAAAGGGCATCCCTGATAGGGTAAAGTTTAATAGCAACGATATACATTATATATTATGACGGCTGACTGAAATATACCAGACAAGCGTGTAAATACAATCAGACAATACCACTATGGGGCGATAACTTACCTGGACTAATTGGACAACGGTGCCTTTGTTCTCATTGGGATCCATGTCTCCTTTCTTGTCAATGACACTCATCTGGGGGGTAAAGCAAGGGAAAAGAAGAATCGTGAATAAATCTTTAAGTAGGTGACTTAAGAGAAAGTTTATTTTTGAAAGAAACAATAAGACATTTCTGCTGTACTCTGAAAAATACATTAAAAAAATTTGGCCAGTAAACTCGTCCTTATAATAACTTGCTTTTGCCAAGATGAGGGTCTCTTTAATCGATCAATATTTTAAGATCAACTTTTCAGGCCAAATCTTTTTTTATGCACTGCTTTTCTTCAGAATACTGCAGATTTGGCCCATACTGCATTTCTGTAAAATTGTGATTTGAACTGCAATCACCATGTTTTCTTGTCTTCAATGAGATTATTGTGGATGTTGAACAATATAGCAAACACTTTTACATTCCAATCCTTTATTTTATTTTTATTGACTAACCAAATCTTCTCCATTATTTTATTGAATCCATACTCAGGGGTGGGACTCCCCAAGGCCAATTTTAATTTTAGAGAAAATTTTGCCATCAGAAACAATCTCAGACGAAAATTTTGTGGGGACAGCAAAAATCAGGACTTAAAAGATAGAAGAGAGAAGAAAAGAGAAGTTCTGACCAAAGATTAAGACTAGTCTACTGACATAGATCTGGGATTTCCCTGTCCTTTTCTGATGACTGAAAGCGCAAAATGACTTCAGAGGATTTTTTAAAAAAATATTTCACAGAATTCAGCGAAGAATCCCACCCCTGATAATTTCCTTTCAACAAAGACTGATACTGGCCATGAGCACACAACTGTGGCTTTTTACTCAAATAACGAACAATAAACTGTATAATATTATTCATAAACAGATTGTTGCATGAGTGAATGTATTCAAAGTCGTTTAGTTCATTTTCTTCTCTTATTCTTTCCAATTGTCTGTATTGTTTTGTGAATATTTCCTATTAATAGAAACACTATGGCAAAGTCACTTTCCACACTAGACACAAACACTTCAAAAGCTGAATCACAAAAAATAATTTTTTTTTTTTTAAAAAGGCCTCCTGTTAAGAAAATTGATACTGTGCAGCATTACTCTTAAATTAATGGATAGTAATGTTTGGATCTAATATTCAACACACACACACACACACACACACACACACACACACACACAGACACTCTCTCTCTCTCTCTCTCTCTCTCTCTCTCTGTCTCTCTCTCTCTCTATCTATAGAAGATGACCATATTAATCATTAATATTAAAAACTTTTCACCCAAACACAAATATATCATTATAACTACAGACCTTAAAGGAAATAAAAATGATGGTAACTCTGACTTCATTGAATATCGTCGTTGTAATTACTCTCTTTTAGAAAAAGAACATAACAGGATAATATTTGAATAAACAAATTTTTTCAAAACTTTTAGCGAAATAAAAAAGAATTTTAACAGAGTCAAATGTAATATTGAAAGATGGAATAAAGTAAGACAGGATGGCAAGCTGTTTTTCCTTATTTTGAATTTTTTTACAGCCCTTGTGACTTTTTTAGGCCATTTCAGCTCCAAATGTTACATATACCTACTCCTACACAATGTAACTTGGTATAACTTCCATACTCTTCAATAAAACAAAACTTATTTCAAGTCTCTACAAGAAAAATTGAAATAAGTAAGCTATAAATTCATACATGACAATGGAACTGGATTCCTTTTCGTCATTATTATCAAAAATAACATTAAGTATATAACGCAATAAAACAAGATAGAGTTAGACAGTAGAGACAACTCGCCTTAAAATCTTAAATATATGAATAAGATAGGTAATCAGTAAATTCAAAGATAAAATATTGTCAGCTCAAATTGTTAATAAGGCCATTACAGAAACTGAAAATTCATGCAAATATAAAATGTGACTTATTCTCTCAAAACGGTATTCTGTTGGGGTGACCCAAGTGTCCTAAAGTGATTTTATAGAAGAAATGAACATAAATGTGACCCATTGTCTCAAAACGGTATGGTCAGGATGAATCCGACTCCATAAAATGATGAGAAATACGAACATGTGAGTTTTCCGCAATGCAAGAAATAGTATTTATTTTCCATCCTTACAAAGTGAAATTAAACCCAAGTCTCATATTTGTCGCTATATATTCAAGTAGAATATTGTACTTTGGACAACGTGTAAGATTCCTGTTGACATCATACATCTTGTTTGATGGATTATCTATATTCCGGAGGGTGCAAGGTTCGAATCCAGCTCTGAGTGGAGCTTAGTTGAGTCCTTGGAAAAGGCTTTTTACTTACATTCTCTCACCATTTTCAGGTGCAAAATGAGAACCTGAAGGTAAACAGCGTAGTCCCTGTTGGAAAAAATGTAACAAGGCCTAACAGGCATCATGCTTCGCCTTACGCGTTAAATGTTGCTCTTGGCTAGGGACCCCTTGTAAAGCAATTTGAGCATGTTTATAGGATATTGCTCAAGTCCTTTTTTTTTGGTGGTTATTATTTTAAAAAAAACACCCCTGACATAATACCGTTTTGTAGACGTTGGTCACAAATGTAATTTTGAAATACAGAATATGATTCAGTACATTGATTGCCTTTAAGTTTGTTTAATTCTAAAAGGCTGAGAACATGTATTTGAAGGATTGCAGAGTTGCGATATATAAAATAATAGCAAACATAGTATCCAAGCCAAAGCTAGTAAGGTGGGAAAGTGTACAAGCCAAGACTGATTTCATTTCACATTAAATTACGGGTAGCATTTTCTCCGGGTAATTATTAGTCAACAGAAGACTTCACAAAACATGAATGACTAGCATTGATTTATACACATAATGTGGTGTATTTTCTACCTTTAAAACATTTGTACAGTGAACTATGCCGTCAAATAAAAGCCATAAATTGGGAATCAACTGCTGTATGATAATGACAATAAGGATGATGATGATGATGAAAACAGTGATTAAATGAAAGAAATAGTGGTGAGAACCTCAACTCAGATGACAGGAAACAATATTTTACTCGTCAGAATATCCAGGGGAGTATCTGCTAAGTTTTGAATTTGGACTTATAATTTTCTTACAAACAGAAACAAAACTGAAGAGGCTAAAGGACAGACAATTCAATTTAAGCACAATCAAGTAATCAGGGTGCATTGGCAGCAACAGTCTCCAGAGTCTTTGAAGACAAAACATTGAGTATGAACGTGTCACTTTTCAGCCATACAATACAACAATATTGGATTGAATCAACCACTACAATCTAGATGACTGTTTACGATCATTTAAATTACAACTTTCAGTGCAGCCTCTACATCTGGAGTTTATTGAGTTCTGTGGAAGCCATAGGTTTAAATATAAATGCTGAAAAAAAACAACTTTTTTGCTGTTTGTTGTTTGTTTTGTTTTTTGTTTTTACTAGAGACAGTTGATAGATGATCATCTGAAACTATTTGAAACAATCTGAATTGTAAAGTTAAGAACACTAAAAACTAAACCATTCTAATCTTCACAATGTCAATGCAGCATTAACTTTTAACACTAAAATTGTGAGTGTATTGGATTGGATTGAAAAATATCAAAATGAAAAAAAATAATTGTAATAATAATAAGGAGACTAAACTTCAGTTATACTTGTCAGTTGTAATTATAATAACAAGTTAGAAAAATTGCTTAGTTGATTATGAAATAAAATAGAACATAAAAGAACTCATGAAATAAAATAAGATACAAATCAATCACAGTTAAGTGCTTGGAATATTATATTGATATCACACCATTAAAATACCCAGCATGCTTTGAGAAAGGTTGTTTGTTTTGTTTTTTTACAGCAGGAAAAAAAGCAATTTTATTGGTACTCATTAGTACTCAAATACCTGCTGCTTCCCTATCCCACTAGAGCCAGGGGCTGATGGGAAGGCATAATCAAACGCGTCGTAAAAAGGACCCTCCTCTGAACTGGACTCATACTTAATAAACACAGAAATTGCGGAATATTAAATAATGAATAACAAACTGAATTACATTTTGTAAACATCATGAGAGGAAGAACTGGTAAGAAGGGATAGGCATGATCTCCATTTCCAAATTTTGAGAGGACAGTTCAAATTCGTTATAATATTAACCATAGATTTGATACACTTCAAATATATGTAAAATCCCAGATAGTATAGGATTTGAGTAGGGTAGGTTGCCCCAAATCTGTACGCTTTTTCAATACCTCAAATTCTCACAGCTCTAACTGTAGATTGAACTCTCCACTGTTTATCAACTCAATTATTTGATGTCTTTTGATTGGTTTGATGTAAATACGTACGAGGTATTATCGGTTAACCTGGCTTTAAAAAAATGGAAATAAATTATAATACCCCCCTCGTCCCAAATGCATACACTTATGCCAGAAACCTGTAAATGGCTTTAAATTCATAGTCATATAGCCTAATCTAAAATTCAAATAAAAACGTTATATGACAATGACACATCATTGACCATCAATTTTTGTGAAGGTTAAGATCGCCAGAATCATAGAAAATTTCATTCACCCTGAAAAAGTGAGTTATATAAATCAACAGAATGGTTTTATGTGACTGTGACCCACCCTGAAGCGTACAGATTTAGGGCAACCTATCCTAGGTTAAGTGTAACATTCCTACACAAAGCTGCTACAGGCATTCGGCATAAAAACCCTATAATTTTTAATTACATTTTAGGGCAAATAATTGAAATTCAAAAAAAAAATAATGTTTGCCTTCATTATCTCTCTGAATTTTCACTTTAAATTGCTTTACAGTTCACAAAGTCCTACCAGCCACAAGACATTTCAGGAAAATTATGGAATTTCAAGGAAAAAGACGACTGCATGAATTTTTAAATTAAATCATAAATGCCATCATCATATCTTTGAATTTTCACTCTATATTGCTTTAGAGTTGTCATAGTGTGGTACAATTTGATCGTGTACACTTCTGACAGAAACATCAATATATTTCATGAATTGTTCTTTTTTTTAATAATGCAAATGTTGGAGCTTGGAGCTCGTCGAAATAAACAACAGTAATAAAAGGGAATAGAAGCTTCAATCTAATATTTACAAAAAAAAACAGATGATGTAGACGTTTCGGGTTTCCCTCTTTTCAACAAAACATGATGAATGAGCCATTAATGGTGAATGAGAGATGAGAGGATGGCCTTGTTCAGGCGAATCTCAATTTTATCTCATTTCCCATTCATCATTTGAAAATTAAACTGAAGCTTCTATTCCCCATTATTACAGTTATTGAAAAAAAATCAGAATGTGGAGAAAATAATCCAAATTTGACCAAATTTGGCTCCCACAAATTTATTTTTTTAAAAATCAATATACATTGGTTAAATCTGTATAGGTAACAGGTCTACAAATGCAGCGTTGTGATATAAGCTCACAGAAAAATTGCCTGCTAAAATTTGAGCGAAAATATAATAATAATAATAATAATAATAATAATAATAATAATAATAATAATAATAATAATAATAATAATAATAATAATAATAATAATAATAATAAAATAATAATAATAATAATAATAATAATAATAATAATAATAATAATAATAATAATAATAATAATAATAATAATAATAATAACAACCAGGACTACATACTGACTACAGACCTTTCTTTTAGTAACATCACGTGGCTATCGTGTACTCCAATGTTTATATACAAAGAGCAATTGGCACCCAAGCCAGATATTTTTGAATGTCTATGGTTTGCCATATAAAATAAGCCTTTAAGTAAGCAAAAATATTTGTTTATCTTTATGGAGAATGATATAATATCATATTATACTTTCATCTAGCAGACAAGAAAGAGATAATCAAAACATATCTGTCACGTTAACAAATGGATATTTATGATTTTTGTGTCATCTACTTTCACTGAAAACTAGAGGTGCCTAAATGAGTCAATAAAATGAAGAGAAAGATAAAGGCAGTAAATGTGACTCATAAATAAGGTAACAACACAAAACATACACACACATATACACATACATTTTCACCTATATTACTATGACAATCTAATAAATATATATATATATATATATATATATATATATATATATATATATATATATATATATATATATATATATATATATATATATATATATAGATATATTGTGTTTACTTGATAAAAGGTCAAAGGCCGAAACGTCGTTTGTTTTGTAATGTTCCCTTATTTATGAGTCACATTTACTCCCTTTATCTTTCTCTCCATTTTACTCTCACTGAAACTGAGACTAACAAGGTCTATAAAGAAGGCAATGTAGCAAGATAACAGACCATCATTGCCTTAAAGTTTAGTCCATATTTCCTCACCTTTCCAGTGGGGATTGGATCTTCTGCTTGCGCGGCTTGTAAGGCACGGGCGGCTGGGTGTTTCTCTTTGATGAGATCAGAACTAGTCGTCCCTACTATCTCATTTTCACTGAGACATAAATTGAATAGGACAATAAATCAATTAATCAAAACACACAGATGAGAACGATAGACATCAATAAAGGTCAAAATTATCAAGTACAGAGGAGGTTTCAATAACTCAGTTGGTATAGCATTCGCTTCACACGCAAAGGAATTGAGATCGATCCCGGGTGAATTTGAGATTTATTTTCTGACCCCTCTGTCCATCCAGCAGTGATTGGATCTGTTGGATCTGGTGAAAAGTAATTTACAATAGACTAGCATCCTATCCAAAGGATCACAAGCAATTGTTATTTCCCATTTTCTGATAAACAAACTGTGATTAACTCCGGCCCCATGAACCTAATAGCTCTGAAGGTCTATATGTTTTTTAAAAATGAAGAACAGAGGTGCTTATTTTCCCCTCTTTATTTGGAATAAAACAAGACATATTTAACTAATTGTAACCCAATAGTGCTGAACAAGATAAGTTACTCCTTTTAAAGAAAAGCTTTCATCAAAGTCTAAAAATAAAGTAGGATTATTATATTTTTTCAATTTTCTATCTGATTGTTGTATCAACAAAATATCTCACAGGCCATGCTATATAGTGTTTAAAAAATAACAAAAAAAAAAAAACAAACAAAAAAAACAATAACCCCCCCCCCCCCCCCCCCAAAGAAAAAAAAAACAACAAAAACAAAAACAAAAACCCAACAATAATCAATTCTTTCTGTAATATCTTAATCTTGTTAAGTTGTTTATTTTTAACAAATATCTTTACTATTCCATGCCCTGATTGATAACCATAATATGCTAAGATTATAATTTTAAAAATAAAAGATAATTTATTCAATTAAAATCCGTATTTACCTTTTCTTGTTTGACTTAAATGATGAAGTTTCTTTACTGCTTTTTTCTGGAGAAAAAAAAAAGAGATGGAGAAAGAGAACAAAAATTAAATTTTAATAACAAGGCGCTTGCCCCAATCATTTTTCTTTAATCTTTTCAGTTTTTCGTCTCATAATGAGAAAATCATGTGTCAAAACTCAAAACTTGCAGATCGACACCAGCAAAATTATTGCCTCCTGTCAATGCCGACATTGAGCTTCTGACCAAGAAAAGAAAGGAACATTTTTAAAGAAAAAAACAAAAACAAACAAACCAAAAAGATCTAAAGAAAAAAGAATCGTATAGAGATTAGAGAATGACCTGAAACGGTTTGTCATTCACATCTCGTCAACTTTACCTAGAATCTGAAATACAAAGGGGGCGGCGGTTGAAGCTTATAAGTCGGTACTAGGGAGAGTACTGGGGCTTATGTCCACTTAAACTGCTATCTTTAATATGCACATAAATAAATAAAGAAATATGAACATTAAAATAGAGCATTTAATGGATTTATCATGCTCAATTCGTTTCGTAATGTTTAATTTATTTCCCCAGCAGTCCATATGGAACCATATTTCCATTTCATTCAGTATCGGTCGCCTGATAGTCATCCTTTTTATACTGACACTCATACAATATCCTGCAATGCCTACAGCAAGGTACTCATTTACATCTGAGTCGAGTGGGGGAAATGTATGCCTTAACCAAGGACACAATGTCGGGACCATAATTTTCCTTGATCGCCATCACCCATCCACCAACTGACCACGCTCGACATCGCTTTTGGGATGAGGGACGAAACGACAGATGAGAAATTGAAATGAAAATGGACTTATTGACCACTCTAGTCATCATTGCCGTGTGATCTGATATCATGATTTCGCTATTTACCTTGAGTGAACGGCTTATGTGCTAAACTGTGTTTTGGCTTTATATACATGACGTCATTCATACTGTTATAGATAGTATGCGCTTGGCTAAGAAGCTCACAACATTGCCATCCGGAATTATAACGGACCAACACACAAAACTATGTGTATCCATGAACTTTTATGGTCTAGTTAATACAGTTTGGTGAGAATACTCTTCAACAGTCGTAACGTCACTTCCTTCCTAATGACGCATGGTAACTTAGTAACACTGGCTCTAAACTATCGGAACAATGGCGGACGCCCTTATGAAATATTTCCCCGGCGAGCATAAAAGCCTATCCAGAGGGAAAAAAACATAAATTTGATCATGTTTTGACTTTTACACATTCTGATCACAAGGCATATGAAAAGTTCTAGCCAGCATGAAGAATAAAAAGTAATGATTTTCTTTGTTTAGAACCAAGATGGCCGCCGTTGCCGGGCGGCGTGACATCAGACTACTGAATCCAATTACTCATAAACATGAATGGCAAAAAAAAAAACAAAAAAAACAACAACCCAACAATAACAAAGACATGAGTGACGTCAACTTCATTCTACCGATGCGAAATCGTATGATGTCATTTCTATTTTTAAATATTTTCTCCATTCAATATTCTCCCTTGCTTTTAAGATCGCCCCCCCCCCCCCTTCCCCCTCCCGCCACCCCTTCTACGATAGTTTTATATGTTGTTCCACTATCTGGAATGCTGAAATGGTGACCTAATCACTACCAGCATTTCATGACGATCGTAAATTTCGATTAGATAGCAACTGCATTCATTACTCCCTCCTTCGCCATGTTCTAAAACACGTTCACAGACACGACTTAATCAAGGCAGGGTTTGTTTTGTTTTGTTTTTTGTTTTTTTATTATTTATTTTATTTTATTTTCCATACAGTCCGCAAACATATATATTATATGCCTGAATTCCCTGAATAATCGTCTAGTAATTATTATCGTTGTTATTTTAATGAATAATAAACTACAACTACTTTAAATGTATTGCGTGTGGCGATTTAAAGTTATACATTATTATATACATGGTTTTAAAATTCTTCAAACATGTAAAGCATTGGTCCATTTTATAGTTGCGTGCGTAGGAAATAACCCCCCCCCCCCAACCCCCCAGTGGTCAGCGTGGCCTTCGTAAAGTTATGGCCTGATACTGACCAAAAAATGACGTCAAAATGCCAGTCTTTTGCCACAAAAGAAAACAAATCGTGAGTTGTATTCAATAGTTCAACCAACGAAATAACTTGTTTCCATGAGCTCTACTAACAACTCACTCGGCGGTGCAAAAACCAAATAATGACGTCAAACTGCCAGTCCTTTTGGATTTCAGTATCAGGCTATAACATAACGATGGCTACGGTGTCAGGCCATAACTTTACGCAGCCCACGATCTTTCAGACTGATAGATATATTATATTACTGTATCG
>NC_088361.1:84935306-84937806 GCF_034508935.2 Berghia stephanieae | reverse complement strand
GACATCGAGGCCCCAGAGACATGTAAAGAAATTTGTCAAAATCAATCAACGATGACAGTGATCGATAACTGGTTCAATGAGTGCAAACGAGACCACATAAAATACCCCAAAACTAAGTTATTTTGAAAAAAAAAAATAGGTAAGGGAAAAAATCGCTTTCATCAGTAGTTTCCATTGGTTAAATTATGGGCAAACCAACAACTGATGATCTAGCACCAAACGCATATTGAACTTTTATATATAGCGCAATATCCACTAAACGTGCTCATTGCGCTTTACAAAGGGTCCCTGGCCAACAGCAACATTTAACATGTAGGACAGGATATGACGCCTGTTAGGCGATATTACAATTTTTCTTCGGACAGAGACAACGCTGTTAACCTCCAGGAACTCATTTTACACCTGAGTACGGTGACAGAATGTGAGTAAAGAGCCTTCTCTAAGGAGCTCGAACCCAGGACCTTCCGATCCGAAGGCGAGTGTCATACCATTAGACCACATAGCCGATATAACTTTTGAAAGTGTCCAAAAAGTGTGGACAAAGTCGATACTCTGTCCATTGAAAAAAAAATCCTTGAGAAACTATTTCTGATGTTCTATGGAGCTAGATCGCCAGACTTTTTTTTTTTTTTTTTTGGGGGGGGGGGGGGGTGTTTTTTTTTAATAAGGCGAATCACATTAACAACGTCACTATCACATTATCTCATTCGTCTGTAGTGTTTCATTCTTCCTGTTTTGCTGATATAGGGGAAAACCCGAAAAGTCCACAGTATTTCTATATTCGTATGATAAATTGAAGCCTACAATTAATTCTATACTTAGACCTATCGTTATTTTCCCCTTCAAGTTTCAAGCAGCAACATTTTCATTACTACATTTGAACACTTGTAAAATATACTTTTGTCAACAACATAGAGAAATGCATTATTATTAAACTAACTCTTTACGATTAATGGAACCTCCCGCGACTAGATCTTAACATTATATTAATTTCCTTTAATTTGATGTATATTTCAGGGGTGTATCTAAATTGCTCACTAAATAGGGGGGGGGGGGGGGGATGTGATGTTATAAAACTGGTTCCAATCGGATTTGAAGTGTAAAGCCAGTCTTCCGGAGGATTGGATACATACATTGTGCAACTGATCTTCTGGTTTCATAGTGACGGCGTCTTATTTTCTAACCTAAATATAAATCCTGATCCTTCAATAAAGATCACCCATCCTCGCTCAAAAACGCCCCGTAAATTATGACAACGATCTGCCCATACATTCTGCTACTAAAATAGTTATGCCACTCCATGATTCAATATTTAACCTATCTATGGTTCATACATTGCCCGGAGGATTCGTTACACACTACCAATGAGTTTTGAACCGGAAAAGAGGAAGGTGTGACGATACGACTTCTCTGCCCTATTATGCAGCCCTTTGACACCTGATGAATAATTTTGAATAACCCTGAATTATGGGACAAGATTCCATTTCATACAGTACACGTCGCTTGTAAGGCAGTATATCTTGTGCCTGAAATGTAAAATATCCATCACTGCCCGTATATATAATAATATTATACTGATTCCAAGCGGTTTTGCGTTAAAGGCAAATGTGAGTAAAGTGCCTTACCCAAAGACTAAGCACGAGAGCAGAGCACGCCGTCAAATTAAAATTACCAACGTACAACATAACTCTTATTGACTTTTACGAAAGTCGGGACACGGTCACTGACGCAACGTCGCTCAACGTTTGTTGTTGTTGTTGTTGTTGTTTTGTTTTTGTTTTTTGGTTTTTTTGTTGTTTGTTTGTTTTTTTGTGGGGTTTTTTTTTTCAACACGAACGTTGTGCGGCTATGTGGTCTTGTGGTATGACACTCGCTTTCGGATCGGAAGGTCCTGGATTCGAGCCTCGCTCGGCGCATGGTTGAGTTCTTGGAAAAGACACTTTACTCATTCTCTCACCGTACTCAGGTGTAAAATGAGTACTTGGCCGTCAACAGCATTGTCTGTCTGAAAAAATGTAATATCTCCTAACAGGCGTCATGTCTTGCTCTACATGTTGTTGCTGTTGGCCAGGAACCCCTTGTAAAGGGCTTTCAGCACATTTAGTGGATATTGCGCTATACTATAAAGATAACAGCTCTAGTTTTTTAATATTTATTTATTTATTTATTTATTTATTTTATTTTATTTTATCTTTTTTTTTTTTTTTTTTTTTTTTTTTTTTTTGGGGGGGGGGGGGGGGGGGGGGTTCCCGTCATACAATCGCATCATAATGGGTACACATTACGCATTTCTAATGGATTTAAAATACAACGATGGTGATTGCCCACTAACATAATAAACGATAAGTTCGCCATCAGGCTTTTTAGAATTCCACAGGGTTAATTATTGTAATTATAATCAGTTACACATCAGAGGGATGATTTTTAAAAAATTCCTTTTATCCATTTCCCCTCTTATAATGTTTGCTATACTGATATTTTCATGATTTGAGGGAGGGAA
>NC_088361.1:84925306-84930306 GCF_034508935.2 Berghia stephanieae | reverse complement strand
CGGGACCTTACCAGGCCCCAGGGTTGAGAGGTTATTTTTTTTTTGGCCAAATGTTTAATAAATACATGTTTTTACAGAGTAGAACAGAAAACTGGTTAAGGACATACCTCGACCTCGAGTACTGGCCTAATCTGTTCCATTATTATATATATATATATATATATATATATATATATATATATATATATATATATATATATATATATATATATGGCATTGACAGAAATAGATTGCTACAATCGACAGCACCGTACGTACGAAATCGCTAAATCACAAACGACAAAAACCATACACCACAGTGTCAAACCAAGAGTCACAGAACGTAATCACCATTGGCACTAGATAATAGAATGTAATATACTAAATTATATAAGCACCATGACTTCTAACTCTAACATCCCGTGGTATTTTTTAACAATCAATACAACAGTCTATTTCCGCTATGCGTTTAGGTAAAATACTTATAACATCCGCCAGCCGGATATATAACGTACCAACTTACAAAACTATTTGTAACGCTGAACTTGTATAGTCTGATTGACATAATTTTGTGAGGACTAATCACCAAAATGGCTGTCTAAAAGCAATTAATAAAAGAGCTGAGTGACGTCAACTTCATTCCTTCTATTGAACCTGTCTTAAGGATATATACCTCGACCTCGAGTACTGGCCAAATCTGTTACATTATTATATCTATCTATGGTATAGACAGAAATAGATTGCCACAATCTACAGCACCGTACGTACAAAATCGCTAAATCACAAACGACAAAAACCGTACACCACAGTGTCAAACCAAGAGTCACAGAACGTAATCAATATTGGCACTAGATAATAGAATGTAATATACTATATTATATAAGCATCACGGATTCTAATTCTAACCTTCCGTGATAGTTTTTAACAACCAATACAACGGTCTATCGAAGATAAGAATCACGTTTGTTAATTAGATTTCCGTCGGACAACATACGCCTACACTGCCGGTCTATGAAAAAAAGAAAAGCAAAACACATTTTAAAAATTTTGGCCAGAAAACTCGTCCTTCACAAATCGATCAATAAATATGACCATACTGTCCAAAAAAAAATATCTCAAACCTGGAACTTAAATGGAAGTCTCAGGTTTGAAAGTCTTTACAAGCTGAAGGTCATTTTAATCGATCGATATTCATAGGACGAGTTTTCTGGCCATTTTTTTTTTAATGAGACATTTCAGAGAACGACCGTAGAATCTATTATTTATTCTACTGTCTGTAAACTCACCGGCCAAGCAACGCAATGTTATCAAACCGTCAGTATAGAAGAAGAATTCAACACTCCACACTCGACATTCAACAGCTGAGAGCAGTTCGGCAGGTATAATATGTACGTATATAATGGTATATATGTAGAACTATGTAAGTAACGGATAACCGTTCAGAGTTTAGGGACACGGGGTTATAGTATAGTCTACACTATCGTAAGTCGTAAATAGACATACACAGGCATAATAAATACTACAGCATTAGAGGGGTTAATCTCGAGTATGGTCGAGTAAATAATAAACCTACGTGTGTAGACAGCTTTGTACTGTAACACGTTGGAAAAATACGAACAGGAAGAGTAAACTAACTACATGTATATGACGTACGGGTTGTTTTAAAAAAAAAAATGTTAATACGGATGCTTGTGTAAATAACTCGGGTCTATATAGGGGTTTTATTACTGTACCAGAACTAGATAACTCCTAACACCACGACTAATAACACCACCACCACCACTTTCATTATCACGGAACTGTTCAGATTCATCTATCAGGCGAGGCGACTCAGCTATTTTTTTTTTTTCCTCCTCTTCTCTCTCTTTCTGGAATATCGATTCCTTGGAGTGGCCGCCGCGGTGCGAGACCTTCCCGTTCTATCTCGCTCTAGAGTTCTAGGATTCCCGTCGTCTTCCACTTCTATTCTACGGTCGTTTTGTATACACTGACACTTCTCTCACTCGTGGTGCCAAAAGTGACTGGCCGGCCGCGACACGTTCTCTGTATTGAGAGGGAAATCCTACAGTTCGTCAATACGTAGTTTGGAGACATTCGCGTCAATTTGGTTCCTAGATATATATAATATCGAAAAAGATCGATAAATTTAAATGCCAACACCTTCTAGCATGGACAAGACTGTGTGAAGGTAAGATTCGCTTAACTATCTTATCCGTCGGTGTCAATATTCACTTTCAATGGATAAAAAATGCTATCAAGTTGATAAAGATTTTACTTTATTTATCCTATTGCTGCTATGCGTTCAGGTGAAATACTCACAACATCCGACAGCCGGATATATAATGTAAAAACACACAAAATTATATCTAACCTTAAACGTTTATAGTCTGATTGGTGTAAATTAATGAGAACTAATCCCCAAACTGGCTGTCTAAAAACAATAACAAAGAGCGAAGTGACGTCAATTCTGTCCCATATAATAAAAAAAATGGTGTGGGATTTAAAACGAAGTTCAACTAGTAGATCACTAAGGTAAATCGGTTCCTACATGTCTATGATTTTAAAACCTTGTTCTGCGTTGCTCTATCACCATATTGCCATAACAATGTACACATCTTCCAGGATTACAATCAATGAATACGGGTGTGTAGGTTATCATTTATCTATCCGTAAAACTTCGTTAAAGAATAAATAAATCGCAATCTAGATATCCTACACAAATACAAAACATATCGTATCACAGAACGATATTAAACAATAATGCATATTTATAATAATCATCTACTTACTATTTTTACTTCGGATTCATTAATCACGTGTGTACACACCGCACAGTTCAATATCAATATCAACAATAAGACCATTGGTTGACTGGCAGACTGACTGGCTGTCTGGCCGAATTGGGTTGGTCGGTTTGTCGGAGAGTTCGATCATACATAGACATCAGAACGACAAGCCGAAGCGGGGCGACGGTGAGAATACGGAGTTATAGTTAGACACCGAAGCTCGCCTAACGAACGACTTGCCCAACACGTGACCATTTTTTCTCTCGCGTCCTCTCGTCTAATCTCGTCACTCCGGAATAGAAAGAGGAGGCGGAGTTCATATGATATAACGCAATGAAAGTTCTGTCCGATGACGGGTGGGGGGATATCACCTCTCCAAAACTTACCTTATTATATGAGATCTTGAGATTCTTATCCAATCATCGATTGCTCGTTTGACAGTTCGCTTGTGAACAGTTAGGAGACCATCTCTTGATTTATGGGCAGGCGGCTTTGCGTAAAGGCGGTGAGTGTTGTATACATCAAAGAGTACCGCTGACCGATGGGTAAATAGTGGTTTTGTAACCCAAAAGCCCTGCCGTCTCGACTGCAAGGTCTTGTATGTAATAGTTGCGTCACCATCTCAAGGCTCAGGAATTAATTAGTGAGCTGATTCAAACAATGTGGGTTTCAAATTTATCGTATACGTAATCATTTGGAAGCTACAGAGAAAGGTGTTTTTGTGTAATCCCTTTCACACACACACACACGCGCGCGCACACACACACACACACACAAACATATACAAACAATACACATCCCTGGTCATCTATTGCCTATATTATTAATGTTAATATATACATCCCATGCTGATTGTCACTACCCCCTCCAACCATTTCCACCATCCAAGTACCAGCGGCCTTTTCTCTTTGATTTCGTATCATGGTCTACCCGAAGCCCAACACCTCGATCGTTTGTGGGTCAACCCCCCCCCCCCCCCCTCCCCCCACCTTCCCCCGTAATCAATTTATAATTTTCTCTCTGTATAGAGCGCCACATGCACAATTATATACTATTGAATGACACTGACCTTGCCCCTCCCCTAACACAAGCCAACAGCAACCCAAGCTATCCTCTATCACGTGACCTTAGATCCGATGCTGCATACCGCTTGAGAGTCTTCACTATCCAGATCTCGTTCATGGTCACGTGAGAAGGCTATATCCGTTCGGGTTCGGCGTTCGGGTTCGGCGTTCGACCCGATTTCGTTAAAAGCCTAATGTTAACCAGTTAACAATCGTACCCTGGAAAAAAAAAAAAACTCGGTATTAAAAATTTGGCCAGAAAACTCGTCCTTCAAATATCGATCGATTTAAATGACCCTCATCTTGGCAAAAACTCTCAAACCTGGGACTTCGCGAAGTTCCAGGTTTGATAGTCTTTCTCAAGATGAAAGTCATTTAAATCAATCGATATTTGAAGGACGAGTTTTCTGGCCAAATTTTTAAATACGATTTTTTTTCCAGAGTAATCAGTTAACTGGTTAATGGAAAGAAAGAAAAAAAGTGTCACATAGAAATTCGTATGTGTGATATATCCGGTTACTTCCATCCCAATTGTTCCAAGGAGAACGAACACACAAAGACGTCAATAATAGAGAGCGATGGAAGACGTTTTCAGTGTTCAAAATAGCCGACCACGCATCCATGCATCGCGTCCAATCACCATGATACATACATTCATGATAAATAAATAATAAAATGTATTAATAACGCTTTTGGATAAGATGAGAAGAGAGTCGGGGCGGGGTGCTGTCTGTCTCGTGTCTACGTCGCTTAGTTATAAATATATGATTTATTTATTATCTCATCTAAAGTGTGTCTTATTATCGACGTGTTTCTGATAATGTGTGTGCGTGTGTGATTTCCGGCCGTATTTCTGGATTCTGGATTTTTGTTGCAGTGGGGAAGCTGATTAACTCGCTTGGTGAGTGCAATGGAATTATCTGTAATGAATGTAATACACGTACTTATAATAATATTATGTGATTTCCAGGCTCAGAACGTTTAAGTCGGGGTGATTTAACTGTTAAACATTGAAACTCTCTTCCTATTTCCTTAAGCAAATGCAACACAGAAGCTACTTTTAAGACAAATATGAAGACTTATTATGTTAGGAAATATTTGATGGATTAAAACCTGTTTCCGTTTAAGGATTATTTTTCTTGATATGAACGTCTTAGATGCATGTTTTGTG
>NC_088361.1:84862806-84915306 GCF_034508935.2 Berghia stephanieae | reverse complement strand
GGCACGCACTTCATGGATAGGGAACAACAAACTAGATGAAGTATGATTTTCTTACCTGAAGTTGTTATTTTACCATCAGCTGTATTCTGCAGATAGGAGGGTTAAAGTAAAAGTCTGTGTTAACCTCATTGCACTTTATGAAAATGTAGACCACAAAAAAAAAAAAAAAAAAAGGAAAGAAAGAAAAAGCACTGAAGCATGCAAAAAATGTTGCATTATGATATGGTGGCATGTTTTTTAAAAAAAGAAGTAAAGGATGACAGATTTTCAAAAATGATATTCTGTACATAGTTATTTAATTTACATTTATATAGTTAAATTTATTTAAAGTCATTCATGATATCATCAGGGACAACGTAGCTCAGCGGTATGGTCTTCACTTTGTATCTTAAAAGTACTGAGTTCGACTACCTGCTGAGCTGTGTGGCCTTGAGCAAGTCACTAGCCTTAGCTTACTTTGTGGCTGATGGCTGGGTTATTCCAGTCTTCTCTTGGAATAGACAGAAAAATTTCCCCTCAGGGATGAATAAAAGGATTTTTTTTTTACTATTATATAAAAGAAATTATCTAAAATAATAAAAAACACAAAAAATAAATAAATTATAAACTAACCATACTTTACGAAAAATTAAAAAAAAAAAAATTCATTTATGATATTCAAACACGCCAGACATATGAACATTAAAAAAGGCAACATTATTTTCCATATTTCCATCTAGAAATCAACAGTGAAGTATATGTCAGAGCAGCGTTAAATGGCTTGATCGATTTGGAAAGATAGGTTTTTAAAAAAAATTATCAATTTATCTGACTTCGTCAAAACATTTAATATGTGGACTCAATTAAATTTGGGCAAGAAAGACTTTAATAAAGATCTTTTTCTTCTTTTATTTTCTGGTCTGAAGTCATCAAATTTTGTTCTTACCATATTTGAAAAGGTCCAATCACGAGCATCCTTGAATTCTAAGGTAAAAAAAAGAAAAAAGAAGTATATATGAGAGAAAGGTCAGAAAATATTGGCATAAAAGTAACGTATAGCAAATAAATAAAAATAAAACTTTCAAATGCTGAAATTTCTTGATTCCAGACACAAACACCTAATTTAGAAACAAGTTAGCGTGAAATAAAAGAGTTTGTACTTCCATAACCATAAATTACAATCTTGAAACCTCACACCTCCACACAAGCAACCCACATCTATGCAATGGCTAGTGGCAAATTTAAGTTCAGACAAAATAAGATGCAGGGTCAACCGATAACCACAAGTCAAAAAAGTAATCTAAAATAACAAACGGATAAAGTAACAAAAATAATAATAAATATTCATATCGAAACAGAGAAGTGTCGAAGTAAATGTACAAAAAAAAAACAAAAAAAAACAAAGAGCATAAAAATTGACAAAAAGAACCCATACAACTTTGCCCTTTTCTAAATCAAAATAATGTTATATTTTTGCTCTAATGCCTTTACATGAAAAGTGCACTAAGATGATAGCATGATGCATGACTAATTCCTTAATTCAGACAAACAGCTGGGAATGGAGGTGTTGAAATGACAGAGATATGACTAGGACTGGAATTATATTTTCCTATAATATAAGAACTTACAAAGAGACACTTATGCCACCAACAATGAAATCCATTGTTCTAAACTTTTATTCTTGTTAAATCGTTTTAACTTATAAATTCGTTTTAAACATGATAAAATAAAAACTAGGAAAATTATATTGATTTTTAGGCATTATTCTTCATATACAGAAATTTAGAAAAGAAGTATCCATAATTTGAAAGGGATCTTGACATACAAAAACTGGGACTTCACAAACACATCAAAGGGTCTTTGATACAATTGCCAGTTTATAAAATTAAGAAAAACTAAGTACAGTACCTCGAATAACAAAATGACAAAAACATACCAGAAAAATTATCAAGTTAAAAAAATTATCTGTGGAAGCAAGGAGAAAAAAAAAAGACTAAACGGACGAGTAAAAATAAACAAAGTGTAATTAAAGAGAACTGAATTAATAAGAATATAACTACCTAATCCATCCCCAAACTGGTCATCTTGATCATCGTCTTTGTCTATAAAGTGTCTATCTATATTTGTGCTACTCATGGCCATGGCTTCAGGGGCTGCGTCTAGAGGGGGAGGTCCTTCATCTTTCATTCCATCCATCAATCTATCTGAACCGATTGGATCTGTGTCTCCATGGTGGAAATCAGTCACCTCCGCACTTGCATGAGGCATCCCAAAACTGGTGTCACTATCTGCATCAGATGCTATTTTGTTTCCACAATCTTTTTCTGGCGTAAGAATTTCAATATCACACGTGTTGTTCTGAAGAGAAAAAAAATTAGGAGAACAAAACAATCATTATGATTATCAACAATCTCTTTACTGACAAATGGATCGAAAAAGAAAAAACAAACAAACATGTAATTGTGTATAGATGAATGTGCATGAGTGATATGGAAATATGTATATGTTGCATGCATAATATAAATATATGTGCTTTAAGATGGATGGCTATGTAATTGTTAAATGATAATGCTTATTAGAAAAAGAAAAAAGAAAAAAGAGACTGTCTATTCCATGCAGGTCATCTAAAAGACATTTACTTATTACCATTGTCACCATCATTATTTGGGACAACTCAGAGACGCCAACTTTAAATTTGGCTCACAGGAGTTTCAGACACCACTCGTAGGAATTTCAATGCCGAAAGAGGAATTTC
The DNA here is from genome assembly GCF_034508935.2 of Berghia stephanieae. NCBI lineage: Eukaryota > Metazoa > Mollusca > Gastropoda > Nudibranchia > Aeolidiidae > Berghia > Berghia stephanieae. The sequence continues at coordinate 84,912,572 of NC_088361.1, read as the reverse complement.
CGCACACAAGAAAAAGGAATTGGGATGGTATTTGGCATTGTGTTTACATATTGTATAGTTCTAAATAGATAACTGATTAGAATTATATTATGATACATAAACACATTGCCAAATACAATCCCAAAGTTTCCTTATTTTAAATGAAGTAAAGCGCCAAAACCTAATGGTAGAGATTGTAGTACTGGTGGTAGTGAGGATGATGTGGTGTTAGTGGTTGTAGTAATAGTGGTAATGAAGATGTGATAGTGGTTGTTGTAGTAGTAGTAGTGGTAGTGATGGTGGTGGTTGAAGTAGTAGTGGTAGTGATGATGCTGTGTTGGTGGTGGTGGTTGTAGTAGTAGTGGTAGTGATGATGATATGGTGGTGGTGGTGGTTGAAGAGTAGTTGTATTCATGATGATGTGGTGGTGGTATAGTGGTTGTAGTAGTTGTGGTCGTGAAGATAATGATGTGGTAGTGGTTGTAGTGATGTTGATGTGGTGGAGATGGTGGTTATAGTCCAAATGGTAGTGATGATGTGGTAGTGGTGGTTGTAGTAGTAGTGGTAGTGATGATGATGGTGTGGTGGTGGTTGCAGTAGTAGTTGTGGTAGTGATGATAATGTGATGGTGGTGGTTGTAGTAGTAGTAGTGGTAATGATGATGTGGTGGTGGTGGTGGTTGTAGTGGTAGTGATGATGTGGTGGTTTTATTGTTGTATTAGTGGTCGTGATGATGATGTGGTGCTGGTGGTTGTAGTGGTAGTAATGATGATGATGTGGTAGTGGTGTTTGTAGTAGTAGTAGTAGTAGTAGTAGTAGTAGTAGTAGTAGTAGTAGTAGTAGTAGTAGTAGTAGTAATAGTAGTAGTAGTAGTAGTAGTAGTAGTAGTAGTAGTAGTAGTAGTAGTAGTAGTAGTAGTAGTAGTAGTAGAAGTAGTAGTAGTAGTAGTGGATTTAGCAGTAGTAGTATAGTAGTAGTAGTAGTGATGACGATGTGGTTGTGGTGGTTGTAGTAGTAGTGTTAGTGATGATGATGTGGTGGTGGTTGTTGTAGTAGCAGTGGTAGTGATGATGATGTGGTGGTGGTGGTGGTTGCAGTAGTAGTAGTAGTGGTTGGTGGTAGTGATGAAGATGAGGTGATGGTGGTGCTTGCAGTAGTAGTGGTAGTGATGATGATGTGGTGGTGGTTGTAGTAGTTGTGGTAGTGATGATGATGTGGTGGTGGTTGTAGTAGTGGTAGCAGTGATGATGATGTGGTGGTGATGGTGGTTGTAGTATAAATAGTAGTGATGATGATGTGGTAGTGGTGGTTGTAGCAGTAGTGGTAGTGATGATGATGTGGTAGTGGTGGTAGTAGTGGTAGTGATGATGATGTGGTGGTGGTTGTAGTAGTAGTGGTAATAATGATGTGGTGGTGGTGGTTGTAGTAGTAGTGGTAGTGATGATGATGTGGTAGTGGTGGTTGTAGTAGTAGTCATGATGATGTGGTAGTGGTGGTTGCAGTAGTAGTGGTAGTGATGATGTGGTGGTGGTTGTAATAGTAGTGGTAATGATGATGTGGTGGTGGTGGTTGAAGTAGTAGTGGTAGTGATGATGTGGTGGTGGTCGTTGTAGTAGTAGTGGTACTGATGATGATGTAGTGGTGGTAGTTGTAATGGTGATGGTTGTTGTGGTAGTGGTAGTAATGATGATGTGGTGGTGGTGGTTGCAGTAGTAGTTGTGGTGCTGATGATGAAGCGGTGGTGGTGGTTGTAGTGTTAGTGATGATGAAGTGATGGTGGTTGCAGTAGTAGTGGTAGTGATGATGGTTGTAATACTAGTGGCAATAATGATGATGTGGTGGTTGGAAAGGGGGGGGGGGGGGGGGGGGGGGGGGAAGGTATCCTTGGAACAAATTGACCTCACCGGAATTTGACGAAAGTTGCCCGGAGCCCGGAATTTTTTGCTCCAGACCGGAGTTTTTTCCGGTGAAACCGGAGTTTTGGCATCACTGGACAACTCATGACGTAAAACAAGTTTTTCTTATCCCTTAAAAAAAAAATCAAAACATTAATAAAAAAGGCACCAAAACTATTACCAGAAACGAAAACCAACTGACTGATATCTAACTTTACAGAAGAAATGTACTAACCTTATTCATTTTAAAGTCTTTGGGGGGTTTGAACTTTGAACGCACTTGTGGTTTCTTTATAATTTTCTTCTTCCTGTAAAAAAAAAAAAAAACAAAAAAAAAAAGAAATGATTTTGATGTTGCCACATTCATGTCAATTCCTTAACAGCAAGGCATATCTGATTATATTATAAAAGAAAAAATTGAAAAATGGGGAAAAAATTGCAATTGCTTAAACCTAAAAATAGAATAAATCATGACAAAAATGAAAATTAGCGTTTGCCTTTCTGCATTTTTTCTTCTTCTTTTTTATTTTTTAAACTACAAGCTGTAGCAATTTACTATTACTATAAAAATGGAACCTAGAAACAAAATATAAAACAACAGAGACAAAAATCTTAATATAATGTTAGTTTCTTCAATACCAGAGAAGTTTCTAAAATAGAACTTTATATCTTACTTTGGAGTAACTGCTAAATTTTTCTCCTCCTCAGTAGACATACTCTCAAGTGGCACTTCAGAACTTTGAGGCATATCACCTATCTGGCCTGAATGGATATCAGCATCATCAAGTACCCCACCAGCCTCATTATTTCCTGATACATCTTTGGGCGATCCGGGAGGTGAATTAGCAAGAGACTTCTTGGACATGAATGGATCAGCATTTTCATCGAAGTTAAATGTGCTTGGTTGTATTGGTGGTGATGATCCCATCTGCATTTTACTTTTAGATTCAAATGGATTTGAGAACTCATCCAAGCTGTCAAAGTCAATGCTGTAGGCTCCTTTCTTTGGGAGAGGTGGAGACACAGGTGGAGCAGGTGAGTTCTCATCCATCTTTATGAGTTTGGATTCAGAAGACTGGAAAGAAAATGTTGAATATTAGCACATATACCCAAATTCTCATTTTATGGTTTAAAAAAAGAGGAAAAATTATAACTGTATGGTAAACAAAATAACTGACTTCTTTTTAAAAACGTATAAGTAACTTATGACATAAAATAAGAACTGAAATAAGTATAAGATCATTATGATTAAACTGCTATTGCTAAAACATAAAAGGTGTATATATCAAGACATGGAAATTAAATTACCTCTTTGAGGGAGTTTAGGAACACCCTCTATTTCTTCTTGACCTGCGATCTGTCACAGACCTCCTCTGTTGACAACCTGATCAGGAAAAATGAGACATTTTTTAATTGGAAAGAAATCATATAGATGTGAGAATCTAATTCTTTACTTTATCATAATGCACAGTCGTAGTAAGTAGTGACAGTTATAGTGATAATATTAGTAATAATAGTTTAATTAAACCTTTAAAAACTTTAACAAGAATGATGAATATTCAAAATTGTATATGGATCTGCTTAAATGAAAAAACAAAGGTTCTCTTTAAAAAATTCACAGTGAAAGTAATCTGGTGCAAACAGGATTGAAAAAAAAAAAATGGTTTCCAGAGGGTTGGAGATGTTGGAAAAATTTCTAAAGCAATCTTTAATGGCCATCAGCCCAAACGAGCCAGAATTCATCCCAGCTTAAATGATGCAGAATGAACAGTCCGATATGTAATTAGCTGCAATCTGAGCAGAAACTAGTACAATCCACAGGCCAGTTTATTGGGACGGTTTGGTTCCCGACAGATCATCCCAGTTAAGTGGCAGCCATGAAATTGAGTAATTTTTCAGATTTACATAGTCCACTCAGCATTTATCCATCGTAATCACTTTGCATGTCAGTTATTTATCAGACAATGACCTTTCACATCTTAATGAAAAGCAAACGACACTTTAATCTACCTCTAACAAAGAGAGACCAATCTAGCTTCACAAAGCAATTAATGAATATATGCCACTTAAAACAGTTGCATAATAAGCAATGGATTAAGAATATATTGTCTACCCATTCGTCTCATTGAACCAACAAAGCCATCACTCATTAATCATCGCTTGTCAGTTTTCATGCGAACTTAGCACCATGGCCATTGACACATGACCATGAACGTGACGATGGTAGTTGATACTGACACTGACAAGGGATTCAGGTAAATTCTATTGTTCATATCTCTGACTATGATGAACGATTCGACCACACACCTGATTGGATGTCGCGATAGACACTACCAGGGGATACAGGTAAATTCTATTGGTCACACTTCCCCGTTAGACTAATTTGCATTTTATAAACCACTGTTTTAAATTATTGAAGACAACGAAAAGCTCTTTTATTGTGACAGACATTGTTAATGTTAAATTTCATCCCCATTAAGGCTGTTCCAATTAAGTGGCTGGGATTGAAAAGGGTATGACTTTTTATATATAAAATGTTCTGTTCCCAAGGAATCGTCCCAATTAATAAAAAACGGCTGTCCCAATTAGGCTGTGTCCCCAATACCTGCTTAGACTGTATTAAGATTAGCCCTGGGTTACGTTGGTCTCAAGTAAAAAAACCTCTCTACATATGAATAAAAAGTCTAGAAAGGACTTTCGGAATAAATTCCATTTAGGTTCGCCATACATTACAAACACTAAATATATCTGTCTTCAGTGGACTGGTAATTAATTTCTCTATTACAGGATCGGACAGTCCTGTTGTATGACATAAATTCCACAAATCTGGTTTGGATAATCGTCCAGTATCACTTGTTATATAAATATTTTTTTCATTCAATCATTCAAATTGGGAACTAATCTCTCACATTTACCAATATACATACAAGTACAAGGCATCAAATTATAGATCTTTTAAAAAGTTTAACATTCAGTTTGTCCTATGTTTAACATGAAATTTAAGATATTTGCATGCCATCCATAACAGGGCTCAGAAACCCAAACCGAAGCAAAATTATCACCACAAAGAAGAGTTAATAACAGACACGTTTTGGGTCTTTATTTTCTTATGGTTGTAACAATTGTGGACTAGAGTCTTTAACACTTTAAATTTAAACCAACTATTTGTAATGTAAGTAAGTGGCGGATGCATGATGACATGAACTACGGGTTGAAAATTTTGAAAAATCACATTCTAATTCGATTTTGACATGAACTGATCATTTAAAATATATTTTTTTTCGAATCATATGAAAATGAAAATAATCTGACAGTGACACACATGGGAATGAGAGGTGATAAAATTGGTCCTATCTCAACATTTTTCATGGATCAAATTTCAAAATCACACGTTTGAGACAAATCTCCTTTACTCTCTATTACTATTACTGACACTGGTCGCTCAACTGCCCGCCTAACTTCAAAACTTTGCGTTTGCTTTGAGTTTGAGATTATTTATAATCTAGATTTAGATAGCTAAGCCTGGTCTACATTTAAATCTAACCTCAATTTTCACGTTCTCATCTCAATCTCAATTCTGAATGGAGAAAAGAAACATGGGGTTCTTAATCTCTTCAGTTGTTTTAGTTTTAATGGTTTGGTTACTCAGGGCCAGGCCCAAAAGTTGTGACACATCGGGATTTCTTCAAGGTAATTTTTTTTTTAAACCAAAAAAAACTGGCTCTGACTCTGACTGAGGCCCTGACTCACTCCCTGAGGCTGAGACTGATGCCAAAAAAAAGGCAAAGTTTTACAAGTTTATTTTTAATTTTAGAAATGTTCGATGCATTAAAAGGGAGAATGTTGGCTATAGACCTTTTGAATAATATCATCAGAAAGCGTCAAAAGAGGGATTGAGACTGCCTTCTTCTCATTATATATTCATTTTTATTTTTACAGTCATTCATCATACATGACTTCCATAATTTTTTACTTCCACTGACGATTATTTACAACAACACGGAAGTTGAGTTACAAATTAATCGTGAAAATAGTTTTTTAACTATTCGGGAGGACATTATTGACACGATGAGAAAAAGCATTTAAAAGTCTGCTTTTAGAATAATATTTTGATTCAAATGTGTACGAAGTCGTTTTTTCCTTTTATTGAAAACGTTTTTGCTAATATAACAATTTTTTTTTTGTTGCGATATATTTAACTCGTTCATTTTGACAATGCCCATGATGTTATTCAGAAATCTTTTGTGTAAATGCATGATGACAACGGAATGTTTAGAAAATAGTACAAAGTAATGGATCTGTCGAAAACCAGACATGGAACTATCAGGCCAATACACAATGGTAATTTTTTTTAAGGCTTCAACAAATCATAAGAACACAATTCATTGAAGAATTTTTAATTAGTTTATTTGCTGATTGTTTAACCATTATAGGCTTGAGGCAACTTCCCGCGGGTTCTTTTCACAGCTTCAATTAAACGTCGCTACTGACTACTGACGCGATTGGAAATTGAAATGAATGAATGAATGAGAATCTAATTTCATATGTAGCCTACTCCTGACTCTTTGAGTGAAATTAATCTAATATAGAGCCTCGGCCCTGTAACTTTTTCTGTACTGGTTTCAGATATTTTTTGTAAGCAAATTATGTTACATTGCTTTCATTGATCACGTCAGCGTCAAATTATTATTACTGTAACGGTTGCATAGAGAAGAAAACGATCTCTATTTCCATTTGGTGAGTTAATTCTCTTAGACTTAGACTAAGACTAAGCGTCGTTATCATTTGGGGCCATATTTAACTTCAAACCAGGCAGATTCATAAAATCATAAACTTTGCAGTCACCGCATAACCTACATCGCCGAGTTATTAACAGGTGTAGGTTAAGCAAAGACAATGGGGTGGGGGAGGAGGGAACGACAAATGTTTTGTGGGATGGAAAAGTAAAGAATTGATCTTCAAATTTTGAGCTCGAGAGTCCGAAGTTGTGTTTTGTTTGATGCTTTTTCTTGTTTTGTTTTTGTTTTTTGTTTGTCTGTTGTATTTTTTTTTTGTTTGTTTGTAGATTCTTTTCTTCTTTTGTTTGTTTGTTAGTTGTGTTTTTTTGTTTGTTTTGTTTGTATGTTGTTTTTTTGTTTTTTTTTAGAGTTTCCTTGCAGCTGGGAACCAGTTGGTTTAGGCTACGCCCATATATGACACTAAGAAACAAAAATAATAAGATATGAACATTTATATAGGGCATCTCCATGGATCTGCCATGCGCTTCTCACAATGTTTCATTTATTCTCCAAGCAGGCCAGATGGAACCATGTTTCCATTTCAATCACAGTCCTTTTTGTGCTAGCCCTTTTACAATATCCGTCACTGCTTATTACCAGCCACTCATTGACGCTTGAGTTGAGTGGGGTAAGTGGCCAATATTTATTTTTCACTTTCATATCAATTAAAAAGGCTCAGTGATAGCAACATAAATGAAAATCTCATCGGATTAAGTGTCTGCAAGCGGGTTTTAGTGTCCAGGATGAAATGAGTTAAGAAAATGTTATTTTCTTAGCGGAAAAATTATCTTACTTAAATTTTTTTTCTTTTTCAGATGAATGTCTCTTGACTAGTACATGCTGATCACTTCCATGCAGCGAACCATTTCAGTCATTGTCTTGACTCACTCAAGCAATGGGAGGGACAGAGAAATCTATGGAATTATGGGAGTTGGATAAGTTCCTGGAAACAGCTGTGTCAAAGAAACACAGAACTGTTAATCTCAGTCACAGGGGTCTTACCATCGTCACTAAAAAGATTGAGGATATAAAGAATGCCCGTTCTTTACTTCTGAACCATAATCAGTTGTTGATGCCACCGGAGGAGTTGTGTGTTCTGACCAAATTGTCAGAGCTTATACTTGACAACAATATGCTTACTATGATTCCTTCAGGTTAGTACAGAATAATTGTTTTTTTGTTTTTAGGGGTTTTACAGTGCTTGGTACACTATCAAGTCATTTCAGTGCCATGAAAAAGGAAGACGGCGAGGGAAAGATTCTAGATCTGTAGAAGTTAAAGGGCTAAAGAAAAAGTAAGACGAGGGGGACTGAGCAATCAATCAAAGTGCCTGTTTTGACATTATCTAAAAGTCTCATCCATGCACAAGCAATGCATCCCGTTATGAAGGATACATTCATATGTTTACAAAGTATAGATTAAAAAGTAAAAACAAAAATAATGATAGTCGAGAGATGATTTACAAGAAAAAAACATCATCTCTCAGAAAAAGAAATAATGCATTCAACTGACTCCCTCCCAGCTAAGGATCCCTGCCAGTACCAGAAAAAAAAACCCTGATCAATGCCAATATAGAACAATGACGAGAGCAACGTGGAATAGGAAAACAGATATACGATGATAAAAGACATAGCAATAGTTACCTCTCCGCCCACCTTGGGAGGTCAAAAGTACAGTGGAATCGGCATAATGTCAACATCCTTAAAATCAACTCCTGCTTAAAGTCAATGCCTCTTGTTAATTCCTTCTTTCTTCTTCTTCTTCTTCTTCGTTCCTCTGATGGACATCTATGGCTGCAGTCCGATATCTGCTATGAAGTAGTGCGGGGCGGTCCTTGGCAAGCTTAAGGACCACGGTCCTACGGTCCTTGGGAAATGAAGACCGCAAGGACCGGTCTCTAGACCGGTCCGTTCATTCTTGAACCGTTAAAGACCGCTACACGATGAAAACCGTGGCCTACAGGAGTAAAACACACGGAGTAGTCACACTAATTTCAAATTGTAACCTAATTAGAGAAGAGGGGTGATGCCTTCTTTATTTGCTCACCGTACTTCATTGTTACTTCGATAATTTAATAAAATTTGAAATTTATCCCCATTAACGGAGATAATGGCATCGCCCAAGGCGTTGATCGAGTTGTTCGTGGCGTTGATACACACACGCAACTCCTACCCCCCCCCCTCCCCCCCCCCCCCCCCCCCCCCCCCCCCCCCCCCACACACACATTAGAGGGCAGCGAGCATTGAAGAGTAAGAGAGAGACGTGAAGTTATAATAAGAGGGGGTGGATGAGGTGATAAGAGGGGTCGATGGTGACTTTTCGCCAGATCTAACAAACTCAGCTACCCATTCATTGCTGAGTAGTAGTGCCGCGCTGAGGACCGGACCGAGGACCGGTCCCACGGTCTTTTAGCTGTGAACCGTGGTCCAGTCCCAAAGAGGAAGACCGCCGGCGGTCCTCACTTCTTATCACCTTTCAACGGTCTGGCGCCATACTACTTCCCCAGCGATTCGTTGCCTCGGTCCTTTGCCTATCTTCCACCAATCACCACCCATCCCACTTAATTAATCGCACCCACCCCCCTTTGCCATACACTAAACGACACAGACGACCATAGAGGCAGACGACCACCTCCCTCCACTCCGCAAACCGCCCTTTCGTGTGTGAGATGGGGGGAACAGGAGGCGCACGCCTTGGACGATTCCATTATACGGGGTAAATTTCAAAATTTACTACACCATAATGATCGCAATGACAATGATCTATGATGAAGGCATGACCCCTCTTCTCTAATGGGTTATTGTTTGAAATGTATGTGACTACTAAAGATGTGTGTGTGTGTGTGTGTGTGTGTGTGTGTGTGTGTGTGTGTGTGTGTGTCGAACCTAGCAAGTTGCAAGTCTGATTTTTTGTTTTCTTTTGTCCATCTCTTGTCGCCACTCCTTTCTATCGCATTGTTGTCATTTAAAATAATACAATAATATTAAAATTTCGTTTGGTGTTTTAACTAATCAAGTAATATGAGTTTCATTAGTTTCTTCCGTCCAAAAAAAAAAACAGTTATAACGTCTGTATTTTTAAAAGGTCCAATAGAATATTTGGGGACCCCGATAGCTCAGTTGATAGAGCACTCTCTTTATACGCAAAGGGCCAGAGATCGATCCCGGGTGCAGTCGATTTTTTTCTGAATCCCTGTCTACTCAGCAATGAATGGGTAGCTGAGTTTGTTAGATCTGGCGAAAAGTCACCATCGACCCCTCTTATCACCTCATCCACCCCCTCTTATTATAACTTCACGTCTCTCTCTTACTCTTCAATGCTCGCTGCCCTCTAATGTGTGTGTGTGTGGGGGGGGGGGGGGGGGGGGGGGGGGGGGGGGTAGGAGTTGCGTGTGTGTATCAACGCCACGAACAACTCGATCAACGCCTTGGGCGATGCCATTATCTCCGTTAATGGGGATAAATTTCAAATTTTATTAAATTATCGAAGTAACAATGAAGTACGGTGAGCAAATAAAGAAGGCATCACCCCTCTTCTCTAATTAGGTTACAATTTGAAATTAGTGTGACTACTCCGTGTGTTTTACTCCTGTAGGCCACGGTTTTCATCGTGTAGCGGTCTTTAACGGTTCAAGAATGAACGGACCGGTCTAGAGACCGGTCCTTGCGGTCTTCATTTCCCAAGGACCGTAGGACCGTGGTCCTTAAGCTTGCCAAGGACCGCCCCGCACTAGTAGACAGGGATTCAGAAAAAAATCGACTGCACCCGGGATCGATCTCTGGCCCTTTGCGTATAAAGAGAGTGCTCTATCAACTGAGCTACCGGGGTCCCCAAATATTCTATTGGACCTTTTAAAAATACAGACGTTATAACTGTTTTTTTTTTTGGACGGAAGAAACTAATGAAACTCATATTACTTGATTAGTTAAAACACCAAACGAAATTTTAATATTATTGTATTATTTTAAATGACAACAATGCGATAGAAAGGAGTGGCGACAAGAGATGGACAAAAGAAAACAAAAAATCAGACTTGCAACTTGCTAGGTTCGACACACACACACACACACACACACACACACACACACACACATCTTTAGTAGTCACATACATTTCAAACAATAACCCATTAGAGAAGAGGGGTCATGCCTTCATCATAGATCATTGTCATTGCGATCATTATGGTGTAGTAAATTTTGAAATTTACCCCGTATAATGGAATCGTCCAAGGCGTGCGCCTCCTGTTCCCCCCATCTCACACACGAAAGGGCGGTTTGCGGAGTGGAGGGAGGTGGTCGTCTGCCTCTATGGTCGTCTGTGTCGTTTAGTGTATGGCAAAGGGGGGTGGGTGCGATTAATTAAGTGGGATGGGTGGTGATTGGTGGAAGATAGGCAAAGGACCGAGGCAACGAATCGCTGGGGAAGTAGTATGGCGCCAGACCGTTGAAAGGTGATAAGAAGTGAGGACCGCCGGCGGTCTTCCTCTTTGGGACTGGACCACGGTTCACAGCTAAAAGACCGTGGGACCGGTCCTCGGTCCGGTCCTCAGCGCGGCACTACTATGAAGTCTGTGGTCCGCTTTAGGTCCTCAGCCTCACCATAGAGCTTTGTGTTGAGTGTTGTAGGGGTGACCCAGTGGTTCGAATGTTGCACGTTGTATAATGGGCAATCCATAAGCACATGTAAAGTGGTTTCATGGTCGGTTCCACATGGGCAATAAGGGGTTGTTCCAATACCTAGCTTTGTAAACATATGTCCTCTTAGTCTATTGTGTCCTGTTCGGAGGCGGAATAGGGTGACTTGGCTACTTCGCTGAATGGCATGTATTGGATCCTGCTTGTTGTGTTCCAGGTGTGTGTCATTCCTTTCTTTGTCTATTTTTAGCTTTATTATTTTCTTTTGCTGATGGTAAGTGATTGACGACTTCGGTTGTTCCTTTTGGGCTCCTTCTTTGGCCAGTTGATCGGCAATTTCATTTCCATATATACCTACATGACTTGGAATCCACTGCAGCACAATTTTTCCTGTTTTATCAGATAAGCCCTCAATGGCTTCCACAGTGTGTGCGGCTTCAGAGTCCTGGTAATTTTCAATAGACCGGAGAGCATCATCAGAGTCTGTCAAGTAAACCACATTTTTCCCGTATATTCTGTGATCTCTGGATAGTTCTTTTGTTGCATTGAGGATGGCTTTTTCTTCAGTTTTAGTACTTGTGCACATTGAACCCACTGATACAGATATTTTTGTTTCTGTTTTATCTGTCCAGTGTATGAGTGCACCAGCACCTCCATTCATGAGGGGGCTGGAAACTGAGCCATCTGTATAAACTCTTCTCGTCCGGCAGTTTTGTTGTCCATCATTGTGAGGAGGATGCGTGTCACATTAATTTTTGGGTTGGTTTCCCTCTCCAGACTATTTGCGCCTTTCGGCTCTGTGACTCCGACTTCAGCAGTTCTTTATTCTCTGGATGTGATTCCATAGCCTTTCATCTTCCCAGATCCACAAGGCAGTGGTGGTTTGAAGTTGGAGTTTTCCTTCTCCTATACAGACTGCTTTCCAAGGCTACAAGCTCTGTCCACCCATTAATGGTGTCTAGGCTGGGAGTCCAGGAGGGTATCTTTGTAGAGTGGCAGTTTCCCTTCACCCCACCAGCGCCCTAGCACAGCTTATTACGTGAACTAGGGCAATCTGGCCACGGTGGTTGATTCCTCCCTTCATCCGTCACCTCAGACACATAGAAACTCGTGTCATCAGCCGGTTAGAAAGTTCCTTTCGGAATACTCCAACCGTTGCCCAGGAGGCGGGCGCGGAAGAATGCCCCTACATGGACCCTGACACGAGCTGGAATGGGTTGCGGATCAGTACTGATCAAAATAATCCAATCCTGCCCCCCTTGTTAATTCCAATTTGTCTGTTCTTTACCTGTGTTCCGTTGATAATTGATAAAGTCAGCATTGCCTAAAGTCAACCAATCTGTCTGATCCAACAATGGTGGCTTTATCAGGATTCCACTGTATCTCGTGCAGCTTATAGTCTTGTATCTGATATCAGCTTCTGACCTGAAGGTCCCCGGTTCAAATTTATATGTAGACAGTGCAAAGTTTAGTACTTTAACAAAATTTCTTCACTCACATTTTCTCACCTTACAAAATGAGTACCTTGCCAGTATCAGCATTGTCTCTGTCAAAAACAAAATGTAAAAGCGACTTACAAACATTATGTGTCTCATTCAACATAGTATTGCTGTAGACTTGGGACCCCTCGTAAAGTGCTTTGAGCACACTCTGGATAATGCACTATATAAAAAAGTCAACGCTCATAAATTATAGATATGTAATGGTTTAATGCTCAATTTCATAAATATTGAATCTAGAATGTTTCAATAATATTTCTGACTCACAGTCTCAAATCTGTATTTTGTCTGGATGAATCAGACTCCTCAAAGTGACAGTAGAATTGAAATGATAAGACAGACGAACCTTAAGATATTTGCAATGCAACTTGTAAGAAAACATATTTATTGTTCTCCACCATGAAGAATAGAAATTAATCCAACGTTTCCTATTTGTGTCTTTAAATTAAATTTTCTGCACCTAGTTCACCCAAGCATAACACCGGTTTGAGGCAGTGGGTCACATCTGCTGCATTCACCATTTCAAAAAACTGAGCATAAAACTGAAATTGATACTCAATTCTTGATAGAGCTAGACCTTTGAATGGCAAGAACTTTAATTTCAGTCAGAGTCATATTGAACTTGAACGCAGACTCCCATACGCTTTAAAAGACAAATGAAAAAAATAATAATAAAAAAGACGTGAATTTTCTGCGCATATTTCATGTCTTCGTCTTTATGTGCTCAATGTTAGTTTGTATCAGTGTATAGTTCACTGCAAAAACCTTATATACTCTATGTGAAGAATACAAGCAATAATTAACTCCAAAAATTGGCAACCCTAGTAGTAGTAGTGTAATGCTATAATGAAAATTGTCATTGAGACACATTCTAAGATTTTACTACAGAAGGACGTATCGAGTATTTCTCTGTCGTCAATCTGTTGGGTTTTTTTTTTAAGTTATTTATTTATGTTTTTATTGTTTTTTGTTGTTGCCTGACGTAGGGTTAAGAGCCTGAAACGTTCTGTGTTTGATACTTTGTTCTTTTTTTTTTTAACTGTTGTTATATTTATTTGTGTTTATTGCTATAATGAATGGCTGGTAATCAGGAGAGGACTGAGGCACTACTTTATACACATCTTTTCCGATTTGTATATCACATTCACAGCAATTCACGATCCTAAATTTGTCGCGAAAGGCATAAGGGAGATTAATAGTATAGGTATCAGTAAATAAAAACCATGTACTGGTCATGACAATTTTATTTGAAGGAGATTGATGACCCACTTGTCTTTATATATTTACAATCTTTAAAAACTCTTTCATCATTCATTCTAAGAGAGATAATTTATATTTTAATCCAATAGTTGTTTTTTTTAAACGCAAAAATTGTAATAAGACTCATGCCTAAAGGATCAAGTAAAGAATGTTTCTTTCTTCTTTTTTTTTAAAGAACTTAATGTTTTAAAAATATTTTGTTATTTCATTATCAGCTCTTTTTGACACTTTTCTTCTGTTCCTTTTCCAGTCATTAAGTATAAATGTTGCTTTATATTCAAATCTCTTGATTAAATTTATGCTTCTTTTCTCCACAGGTATTGAAAATCTCAACTGCCTCAAAGTATTATCTATTTCCAACAACCCACTTGTCGCACTGCCAGACAGTATTGCCAACCTTGTTTCTCTCCGAAGTCTTTGGCTAGTTGGATGTCAGCTTGCATCATTGCCAGCAAGTTTGTGCAAATTAAAACATTTGAAAAAGTTAAGTGTAAAAAATAATGATTTGAGTGCAATTCCGGAAGAACTGTGTCGTTTTCAAAGACTTGAGTGGTTGTGTTTGGATGATAACCTTCTTCACAATCTTCCATCAAACATCGGTGATTTGTCTCATCTCCTCTGTCTATGTCTCAACAAAAACAAGTTTACAACAGTCCCTGAACATTTACAGAACGTGGAAAATCTAGTTTCTTTATACCTTCGACATAATTTATTGGATGATGTGCCAGATGATACAATTGTTGCCTTGTCTTTTTTGAAATGTTTGGATATCAGGGACAACAACATTCATCAACGACCTAAGAAATGGATTGTAAGTTGGACTTTACTGTTATTGTGGCATTTTAGCACTCAGGGGTGAATTTTACCTACCCAACCATGGAACATTGTGCTGTGGACATTCCTTATTAAATTTATTAAGTATATAATTTTATATATATTTTGTGTGCTCAAGCTGGAAAACAAATGACCCGAATGCGATAGTCATAATAAGGATATAATTATAAAAATATTAAAGGATTAATTGACTAATTTAATTTTGTATCATTCATATGATAATAGGCACTCCAAAACCACCAATTTTAGAATTTTAAAAAAACAAACCAATCGAGCAAGTAAATCCTCAACATAGATTTTTAAAATTCTAATTAAAATGATCTACAAAATCGAAAATAATTTTTTTAAAAGTTATCATTCCTCAAAGTTTGCAGAATTGAGCCAAATTGTGGTATGCAATCATTGTGAAAATGGCCATTTTTTAAGTCATATACAGCAATAACTTACAAAGGTAAAGAGAGAAAAAATTGATAGATAAATGAAAAAGGTTATAGGAATTACGTTTATTTTTTGAGTTACACCAAAACAAAAATGACGGCTGAGAGAAAAACATAAAAATGCGAAAGAGAGGAAAATTGGTAATTTGAAAATTTCAAAGTCATAATTTTTGTTGTTGTTATTGTTGTCCAATACAACTACTTGATATGAAATTAAAGACACAACAAAGGGGCTTAATCGCTTTAAAATAATACTATTTATAGCTCATTATAGTCTTCAAGACATTCAATTTTGAAGACAATTCTCCAAATCCATAAATTTTCAACGCATTTTTATTTCCACCCCATATCTTCACTCAACGTCTCATTAAAAAAAAAAAAAAACAACTAAAAAAAAACAACTACTTGGTTTGTTATAAGTTGTGTATAAAAATGTGTCGTGGGTTCCTTTGATGATTTTGAGTTGAAGTTGGGTAATTTACACCGTTGTCTGTAAATTTTCAGTGGGTTTGGAGTACCTAATAAAAATAATTATTGTAATGGTATGGTCTTTGCCATTTGTTTAAAAAATTGAATTTTTAATGGTCTTTAATTTTATTCGGGTAACGATGTTGATGGTGTGCTATTGAGATACTTTTTTTTTTTTGCAAGACTGAACCAGCTACCCAATTACTGCTGGGTGGACAGGGGGGGCGTGAAAAAATCTCGACTGCACTTGGGGGCAATCATGGTTCCTTTGCATATAAAGCAGTGTCCTTTCAACTGAGCTATCGGGACCCACATAATTCTAAATGCAGCAACAGAAATTGTAGTGCAACTTGACCATTTGTAATTTTTGCATGTTGTTTACATTTTTTAGATTAATTGATCAGGAATAGAAAATAATCCATCTTATTCATTGTTTTTTTTTTTTGTTGCTGTTGTTTATTTTTATATTGCCTTTACTTTCAGGGTGTGGACTACATTGTTGTGGATTCAGAGAAAGATTAAATGACTGACGGTCATCCTCTAGATGTGAAGAGCAGCTCATCAAATTATAAAAATAATGAATTCCATTGCATCTCTGGAAGAAAGAGATTTTTGTTTTCTTCATTCTTCTTCGGGTGACAGAGAAAATGAGAAATGATATATTAGAATTTTCAAAAACATGTTGTTCTGCTGAATACTCTTGTGTGTGAAAATAAAAGAATATGTTGAATGGATTATTTCATTTGAAAATATGAACGACTGTAATGAGTGCACTGAGAGTGGATGTTGGTTATGTTGTTGATTTGAATTTTTAAAGCTTTAAAAGTACATGTATCTATGCCAAACTAATATGTTGAGTACAAGTATTAGTAGAACTAGAACTACTTTTGTTATTTTTTAGCTATACAGTGGAATCCTGATAGAGTCAATATCGCCGGACCAGAAAGATTGGTTGACTTTATCTATGTAAGTATCAATGGGAAACACTTAACGAACAGAACATTCAGGACCAGCAAGAGGTGTTGACTTTAACCAAAAGTTGACTCTAAGAGTGTTGACTTTATGCAGATTCCACTAACTGTAATTGTTTGCTGGTTGGTGGACTGGACTGTTCACAAGATCAAAATATTATTGCACTATATTTGATCTGAATGTTTGACTGTACACTGCATATTAGACTGGTGTTTTAAAATATTATCAGTATTATGAAATTTTAAACTTCAAGCAATAAAACATGTTTTTAAAAAACTTTGTTTTAAAATTTCTTTTGATTTATGTGAAAACTCGGGAATCGTGATGGCTCAGTTGGTAGAACACTTGCCACAGAAGTAAACGGGCCAGTATTCTGTCATACTATGAAAAAGATGTTTTAACATTTAGCCAGTAAACTCGTCCTTCAAATATTGATCAATTAAAATGATCCCATCTTGGAGGTCTGAGGTTAGAGAGTTTTTGACAAGTTGAGGGTCATTTAATTGATGGTGATTCAAGTTTTCTGACCAAAATTTTTTTGTTTGTTTTTGTTTTTAAGGGTTTTGCGGCGCTTGCAACACATTTAGGTTATATCAGCGCCAGTAAAAGGAAGAAAATGGGATAGTAAAAAGTTCTAAAATTACAATTAAAGCACCCAAGAAACAGTAAGACATAGGGGAACTGGGAACAAATAGGGATCCGATGTAGATTCCAACAGCATACCACCAATGTACTTAGTTTGAGATCACCTTAAGTCTCATCCGGACCCAAGCACAAAATCCAACAAAGAGGAATACACTCAAATGCTTACATTAAACATTCAAAATAACAAATATAATAATACATAACAGAGAGATGATTTACAAAGAAAAAAATATCATCTCCCAAAACAATAACTATGCATTTGACTGTTTCCCTCCCAGCTAGGACTCCGGCCGGGCCAGGACAAAACCAAGTAATCTCATTCCAAGACAAAACTGAAAGCATGTTGGAAAACAGATATAAGGGGATAGAAGAAACAGTATGTACCCTCCTGTCCACTATGGGAGGTCAGGAACCCCACCAAGCAACATTTTTTTATTGAATATGACTATAAGATGAGAAAAGAAAAAAAATTACGCCTTCCACCACTGCCTTGATAGATACCATAAAGGAATATAGATAGTCCATCAAACATGAATAACCGTCCTAAGTGAGGAAATTGGGGATTAATAATCTTGCCCAAGGAAAAAAAATGAAAGTGCCTGAAGCCAGGCTCGAGCCAGGGATCTTCTGGGTCAGTGTAATGCCTTAACCACACAGCCATTCGCACACCTCACAAGAAAGCATCATGGAAAAGGGAAACAGATACACAGGGATATAAGACACAGTAATAGAGACCTCTCTGTCCATCATGGGAGATATAATGAAAGGGGAATAGAAGACACTGCCAGTAGCTCATCAAGTCTAATTATATAAAACATTGTCTACTTGGGTATGAATATGCTGCTTGAATTCATGCATCTATGGAAAAAAAACAATGTAAACAGAGTGTGGTTATGTGGTCTCATGCTTTCAGATCGGAAAGTCCTGGGTTCGAGTCCTGCTCTGAGCAGTGCATAGTCAAGTCCTTGGATAAGGCTCTTACTTATCTCACATTCTCTCACTGTACTCGGGTATAAATGAGTACCTGGCCGTTAACAGCGTTGTCTTTGTGTGAAACAAAAATTGTATTATTGCCTGGCATCTGTCTCGTCTTAAATGTTCAGTGTTGCTGTTGTCTAAGTACCTCTTGTAAAGCACTTTTAGCACTATTAGTGGATATTGCGCTATAAAAATGCTTAAGTTGTTTTTGTTGTTTTTTTAACAAAGACTATGTCAGTCTTCACTGAAACAAAATACATGTATAGGTGGATTGTAAGATATTGTGCACGAATCTTTAGAACATGTTTTGAGCACGTTTAGTGGATATTGTGCTATATAAATGCTTGTTTTCTTTTCTTTTTTTTTTTAAAGAGCTTGAAGTATTACAGTATTCTCACATCTTGTTTTGCCTACAGTATTGTTTCCACAGCAAGTTCATACACTGCATCATCAAGGTAGAATGCTTTTTATTTTGTTTTCCAGTTGTGCATTTATAATAATAAGAGGGAGAATCAGAGCCGTGAATTTGCGTCATTTTCTTTTGCAGAAGCTTTACATATCCTTGGATGTCATATTACCTAGGAGTGGTTCTAGTTTTACAAATGATCCAATAACAATATTACCATGACATAATTGTAAAAATAGAGTTTATTTCTGTTTAGTAATATTTACCACATAACAAAACTACATCAAAGAAAATGAAAATATAAACAGAAAATCATTTTAAATCTCATTTAATATAAAAAATTTGAACAGAAAAAAAAACAAAACAAGATACAATTCAAAAGTAAAAAAAAAAATAACATGGAATAACCGTACTGTTAAGCCAAATTTCTTACTAATATGAATCCTCGTCTTTATTCTAATACAGAGTAGTCCAATGCTGACTATCCATTTATAGCATAAGAAATTAGTGGGAAGGGTGTGGAAGTGGAACAAAATATTTGTGCATCTAATTAATGGACTACATCTCTCGCTGATCGAGAAAATGGATAACTTAATCTCGACTCTGTGGATAGTTTGGTGTGTCAAGAACATTCGGATGTTGAGTGGTGATACAAGCCTAACATCACATCTCTATCTCTCTCTCATGTTGAAAATGAAGATCTTTTCATTTTCTCGATTTCAGTCAGTGATTATAAAGTGGTGACTTCAGTTGGAAATTTTCAAGAGATCACAGTCCAGCATTTTAAAAAAAACTTTAATCGAGTTGACTACTCCTGAAACTATAAGAGGTTCTGATTTGAAGGGTTGTAAAGGGATGTAAAACTATTAAAACTAAGTGATAATAAATGAATAATTAACATTAGCTACTACATAAATCCAATTGTCCCAATTTTGTGTAATCTACTTCAATCTAAATCTACCATCGAGGTTGATCATCATTCTCAGACCAGCTCTTTTCCTTTTAAATAAAAAGAGCATTAAGCAAAAATAAATATCAATAAACACAATATAAACAACACCCAAAATAAATCCCTCCCCCCTCCCTCCTCATCAAAAAAAAAGAAGAAAAATCATTATCAAAAAGCAAACTTGAGAAAATTATTTTGATTGTTTTATATAAACAAATGAATAACAAAACTTTTTAAAAAAGGAGGAAATACTATGGCACCTACCTGTACAGGTATTAATACTAACAGAAAATCTCAACAAATCATTTTACAATCATTCGATCTAACTGGATGTGTTTTATTTATCATCAATGAAAAAGTATGGTAGTTATAAAACGAGGATATCAGACTCTAACCGTGTAAGTAAAAGAGAGGTGATCTTGAAAAAACAGTGTGGCCTCTGCAGTGCTGCCAACCCTAGCCCATGAAAATGTGTACAATGGAGAACCAAAATGAGCAAGATTTTGAAAAAAATGCTAAATAACGGGATTGTGGTTGGTCTCTGTTGGCCTTAAAGGTATGGGAGGGTTCGGCTATAATACAACATTTTAAAAAAAATTGTTTTACCGCACATGGCGCTTGCACGGTTCGAGTAGGACACCCTTGATTTGTAAAAACCTTAACGGATTTCAAATTATGTTTTGCAACGTCAGTCAATGTTGACATCAAATTTTGACTTTTTCTTTCCTCAACCTCAGAGCGGCTGTGTGGCCTGCATCAACCATTGTAACACTTCCATCTTCCCTTGAGCTTTCAACTCATCTCCGACCAGGTGTCTTACTTTGGAGTGGTAGTCATTCAGCCAGTTTATCTGGTGAAATGAAAAGTTGAAAATAAATCACCTTGCAGTAGAAGTTCAGAGCCAGTAGGCCCATGGAGTCAAGAGTTTATCCTGGTTTCTACATTGTGAAATAAATAGCTTCAGTTTAATATATGAAAACAGATAAAATGGACGGGTTACCCCTTTATCAACAAAACAGGATGAATGAAACACTAAAGACGAATTAGATAATGTGGTCGTGACGTTGTTAAGATGAATAAACAAAAACTGGGACTTAAATGAAGATGTGATGGTGTTGGTGGTGGTGATGATGATGATGGTGGTGGTGGTAGTGATGATACTGATAGGGTGATGGTGATAGTGGCTATGGTGATGATGATGATGATGATGTTGTTACTGTTGATAATGATAATGATGATTCTGGAATAATACATTACAAACAAAATCGGGAAAATAGCTGGCAATTAGGGACATATGAAATGAGAGCAAATATCAGAAATTTCCCACTACAATTAGGAGAGTTGGTTGGTCTGATACCATATTTTACCAGCAAATTGCACATACCTCATCCTCTGTGAGAAGAGATGGATCAATGAGCTTGGTTTGGATTGGGACCAGTGTGATTGATTCAAACGTCAGGTAGCCTTTGTTGGCAAAATTATGCTGAAGATTTGAAAAATAAAAAAATAATTTGTATGTGTAAACGTGTTTGTCTTGCACAGTTCGAGTAGGACACTTATGATTTGTAAAAAACCTTAACGGATTTCAAATTATCATCAATCATCAATTGTAGAAGGCCAAATATCTGAAAAAGGTAAATC
This sequence comes from Berghia stephanieae, assembly GCF_034508935.2. NCBI lineage: Eukaryota > Metazoa > Mollusca > Gastropoda > Nudibranchia > Aeolidiidae > Berghia > Berghia stephanieae. Next base: position 84,891,197 of record NC_088361.1, on the reverse strand, counting down.
TTATATTATATCGACTACAATAGAATTATCTGAGAAATAAGCTATGCATCAATTAGTGATCAATAATATAGAATTATTTTATGGCTTTAGATTTATTGAATAAGTTATTTATAGTGCACCGGCAAAGAATGATTAAATCAATCATAAATTGTATATGACCAGAAAAACTGAACAAGTTAAATCCTTTTATATCATACACAATAAAATTCTATGAGAAACAAGCAATGTATCAATTAGTTATCAACAATATAGGATTCTTTCATGGCTTAGGATTTATTAAATAAGTTACTTTTAGTGCCCCTTTTTAATACCACAAGCTTGAAAATGAGTGTTAATGTGAGGTAAAAATAACGAATTCAATCAATCCATAGGTTTGAAAGGATATATTTATTCCACCCCTCAAAGTAAGATTTTGAAAATATGTTTTGTAACCAATAAGGTGTAAAAGTAAAAGGCTTTATTTTGCAATGAATTCAAATTATCAATTGTGATCATTTTATAAAATATTTGCTTCATTATCAAAACATATAATTTGGAATTCCCTATTTTTACAAAGGATTTTTATTCATACACACAAATGATTACTTCATATGGACAATTGGCTATCTTTTAAACTTTTATTTAAGCCCATAACATAAGCGGAAATAATGTGCAATCATTGAATAAGGGTTCAAAACATTTTTCGACTGATAGGATTTTCCAAGATTAAGAGTGGAATAATAGCAACTGCAAAATGCAGAGCTAAATAAGTATTTCTATAAGAAGTCGAATTCCAGCCAAGGTTTTCTAAAATGAAGTTCTTGGAAAAAAGAAATATAAAAATACATTTTAACTGTGATCTAAATCTTTCAAATTCAAATACGATTCAGAGTTTTTATTTCTTTGGGGGGGGGTGGGGGGGGTTCAGAAAGATCAGTTGGCAGAGCACTTGCTTCACATGCAAGGGACCAAGATCCATCCCGGGTGCAGTTGATATTTTTTTTCTGATCCCCCTGTCCACCCAGCAGTGATTTGGCTGCTGGGTGTTAGATCTGGTGGAATGTACTTTGCGACAGACTAGCATCCTATCCAGTGGGTAACAAGCAATTGCAGTTGTTCGTTTCACACTATAGAAATCAGAATAAACTCCAGCTCAATGGGCCAAATCTCTGAAGGACTACTTTTTTTTAGTTTTTATTTCTTTACCTTAGTATTTGCCTTCACCACTTTTACAAGACTCTCAATTCGTATTCCAAATTTCCCTGCTTCGTAATATCCTGGCTCTGTGGTAAAAATTAGAGACATGGAAAAAATAAAAGCTGTTCGAGTATATATCTCAACATTATAACACATTAGGCATTAATAAGAAAGGATAACAATTCGGTAACCATCCAGGATTCAAATTTGATTCTATGATATTTGATTCATGAGTCAGTCCTTCAAAACTGCTCTGCAGTTTCACCATGAAGTGAATACTAAGCTGCGAGAAGCTGTTGACTGTATAAAGTAATGGACAAAAATTAATATAACAGCTTCCAAAAAATTTTTTAAAAATAATAATACCAAAAACTGAATATTTCGGGATCAAAACCCTTCTTCAGCCAATAACAAAAAGAGTAAAAACTGCCGTCTGCCTGGAATTTAAGTGGCGTATTAATGTTTTTGTTGTTGCCTGAAGAAGGTTTTGAGACCAACATGCTCCGTGTTTGGTATTTTGTTCTTTTATGAAGCTGTCATATTCTATTTTTGTACATTACTTTTTATAGTTTAATTACCTGACAATTTATCACCAGATGAATTGTAACTGAGGAGCTCCTTGTGGACAATTCGCTTGTTTAAAGGGGCTTGTTGTGTTCGTAATCTAACTCACAGTTCATATGAGTGTTTCTTAAAAACAAAATAAATTTTAGCTGGCTCTGAAACTTGTGAACTTTTCATGGAGAATAAAAACCAACTCAGCAACATACTGTTTTTAAACTTTCCAGAATTTATATAGGTTCCTTCAGAATTTCAATTACAAAATAAATAAAGGTTTTGGGTGGGGGCAGTTGTCACTTTCTAATTTTTAAAAAGAGGTCGTCCTGCCCCTCCCCCCTCCCCACTTTTTAACAATTGCCTATTACTATTAAAATCTGATTCTGTCAAAAAGACTGAATTCCAGCCATTAAGGAGGACAAAATCAATTGTTTTGGAAAGGGTATTATGCTTTGCTCCTCTAGGCTCTATGCATATAAAAATTGTCCATACCTTTTTTCCACCAACAGACCGTTAAATGTTATTGTTCCGTTATCTTCTGGACCTGGACTTTATGACCTCTTTGACAAGTTTGTTCTTCAAATATACAGAGTGACTCATTTAAACTGAGTATAATCACCAATATCCTAGCAGGATCTTGTTTAAAGTTACTTTTGAGAGAAAAACATGTGGAAATACAACTTACTATCCAAAGTCATCTCCCTGTATCAAAGATATGCATTGATAACAGTTTTGTAAGCATATCGAGATAAGTCTTGGGGTTCCAATGTACAGATAAGAATTTACACAGGAAAACCATAAAACTGTTGCAAATTGACATACCATTGGAGACGACCATGTTTTCTTCTAAAGGTACTTCTGATACGTTTACTTTGTAACTGATACCACAAGGACCTGGGGAATAAGAAAAAAGATTTATATGTTATTTTCTATTAGTAAGCCATAAAATCAACAAGAACAAACAAGCAGTGAGAAATAAGGACTAAGTTTATGACTAGACCCCAGGTATTTCAGTTGTGGATTGCCTTATCCATCTTGCCCCCCATTACTAGAAATAAAACTATCCTGCTTTATCAATTAAAAAAAAAGATAAACACATAAGACTGAGTGCAAATATTACCTTCGTGGACATTGAGAAAAGCCCCAACCCCGTGACCAGTTCCGTGTTGGTAGTCTAGTCCTGCCTTCCAGAGGAAAGAACGAGCAAGAGTGTCCAATCTGTGACCTGACATATAAATATACTGGTTACCCCTGAGACACACACATGTGAGGGCTTAATCAATAAGAGTCTTTATTTTATGATTAACGGTTAAATGAGGAGAAAAATGTGGATGCACACATTCAAATGTATATAGTTTAATGTAGAGTAATTAGACAATTGATACAGGTCCAGTATCCATTCACAATGAAGATCTGTAAGTGTAAGTGACAAAATTGTGTGGAAATTATTCATAGAGTGTATGATGATGAAAGGAGTAAAAAGATTGTGGCAATACTGTCTGAAATCCGACAATAGTTGGGCAATTTGCAGGTTTGACAAAGTTCAGTGATGAGAGTATGCAATCAGCTCTACAGAAACCAAGCCTTAACTTTGTAGGACTACTTTTTACATAAAAAACTAAATCATGCAAATAGATACTCTTTACAACTTAAATAAATAGATAGTTGTTTGAATTGAAACAATAAACAAAAATTGACATCTTTGTGGCTCAACAGAAAATTGCTGATCTCTAAAACTAATTATGTGCAGAAGGACAATCAAATACCTTTGACTCCATTTGGAAATACAGCAGTTGCTAAGTTGATGTGGCCTTTTAATACTCTTGTGAAACATTCCTGAAATCAAATAACAAATTACGTAAAAGACTTTACAATGGAGAAACAAAAGTGTGATATCAAACTCCAGCATGATTTTAAATCCCTATTTTTTTTAAATCATAAGAGAATGATTGATCAAATATTGGGAATTCTGATAACTCAGTTGGTAGAGTCAAGTCTCGTGGTCAAAGGGACTGCAGTAGCTCAGTGGTTTGGTCTTTGCTTCATACATGAAAGGTACCTAGTTCAACTAACTGCTGCACTGTGTGGCCATAACTCACTTTGAGCGATGCACTGAGTTATTCCAGTCTTCCCTTCATGTCTCTGATAGATTACTCTTTTTTTCAAATTAATGATCAAATCAACTTGAAATATCAGTATATATGATTGTATGATTGTCAAATTTACAAGTTATTTACAACAGGTCAGCAAGGCAGCTGAATTTTTGAGGAAAAACAAAAAGAACAATTAATTTTATCACAGTAAAAGCCTGGTCACGTCCAAAAGATAATGATGAATTAGTTTGATTGAACATGAAATGTACTATTTAAAAAAGTAAAATAAGAATTTGATTCAGAGCAGATAATTTATTTTTTTTGAGTTATAACTTATCTAAAACAACCTGTACTCGATTAAATTCGATTCTTGCTTTTAGGTGGATTTAATCTGGAAGAAATTTACATTTCTCATTTCAAAACCTACAATAAACTGTGAAAAAGACAAATGTGAATTGAGGAAAACAAAAACAAAAAACTTAACTTTCCATTACTTTGAATAAAGTAAGGAAATCATGAGTTTTTGTAACTCAAAAATATATTGCTTAAATTAGTGGCAGACAGTATATATCAAATAAAATTATTAAACATGGAACCAACCTGTTCATATTTGGAAGGTGTACCAGGGTGAATTGTTCTTGTCGTGTCAGTGGTCCCATCTCTGCAAAAAGTCAATGGTATGAACCAAGAACCAATGAGTCAAGTGGCAAAGCGTTATCAAAGCAAATGCTCCAGCAGGTTAAAATTACACATTATTCAGTTAAAAAGTAATGCACAAAAATGAATATAAGAGCTTCCAAACAGAACAAAATACCAAATACCAGAGAATTTGTGAATTACATAGACCTGGAAGTCTTACAATGGAACAACAGGAGTTAACATGCAGTGAAATTTTGTATTCTAGTTAAATCATTCGTAATCATGGTAAATTTTTAAAGACAATTTAATTGAAAAATTACAAATATTGTGTATAGTAAATGCTGTATAATAGTTAAAGATCTGAACAAGTGTGTATGAAAGGTGCCAGACAAAGCAAGAAAGAAATATACAAGAAAAAAACCATCCCAAAAAATCAGTCTACCCTCGACTGGGTACACACTTGTTCAAATCTTTATCTTACACCGGTGCCTGCTTCCTTGTTTCTTAACTTGCTGTTCAATAGTTGCAAGTCTGTACAATGCCAAATGATTATTGACAGGTTGGTAGTTCAAATAAGAATTGAAATTGATAGTGTAAATACTGATATAACACTCACCTGTATTGAGCTCCAGAATCAACAAGATAAATCTGGTCAGGGGCTACAGACATGTCAGATTCTTTGGTAGGTCTGATTTAATCACATTAAAAAAAAAAATAAAAAAATAAAAAATAAAGAAACATACAAAATTAAAATAATGTTTTTATCATTTGTTCTAATTAAGGCCGTAAAAACAACACAGTTATATTATCCTATACCACTTACTTCAAATACAGAACACTTGTAAAAAGTTCTGGTATAGTCCAGCAATATCGCCACTGATTTTACTTACTATTGTAAGTAATATTTGGTCTTTTAAATGATAATATATAAAATATATTAAAATATATGCCATGTTATATATTTCCTATGTTATAAAATATCTAGTGGTTTTGGGATATTTCATGATTTTAGCATATATGATAGCATGTAAAATCCTTCAATTCTATGCAGTGAGTCAATACTTTTTTGCTGATATGGTCGTATGTAAAACTTGTCACTTACGATGATAAAAGAAAGCAATGGCAATATTGTCTTTTTATTTTTCATGCTTTTATGAGATTTGCGTCAATAAAGACTTTGCCTCAAAATTTCTTCAAATTTCAGAAGATGGATTTAGACTTATCACAGCTAATATATCAGGTGAACAAAACAATAGAAGTTCAAAATTAAAAGGTCGAAACATTGACAGCTAATAATTTTTATGGTTTTCAATTATATATAGACAAGCAATATTGTATAACAATGATGTATAAAATTTTCATTAGGATATTTATCAAAATGTAATATTCATTATTATTGACCCGATAGCTCAACTTAGAGAGCACTTACTTCAGATGCAAAGGAACAGAGTTCGATCCTGGGTAAAATCGGTATTTTGTTTTGACCCCCTATCGACCTAGTTTGATTGGGTAGTGGGTCTGTTAGATCTGGAGGAAAGTACTTTGCGATGGACTAGCATCCTATTCAAAGGGTAGCAAACAATTGCTATTGTCCACTTCACACTCACTCATATAGAGCATTGGCACCGTTGTACCAAAAAATTATTTCAAACATATGACAAATAATGCAGGCTACATACTTGTAGTGAATGATGGCACCATGTGCTCCTGTGCTGGAAATTGTGTCAAAACTCAAAGATACAAAATCCTTTTGCTGGCTGCAAAAGAAAAAATATGATAAAATAAACCATTTTGGAAAAACATAAATTTAGTCAGGGATGATCATTGAACTACCAACGGCTAACGGGTGGACCCAAATCTTGATTCTTTAGATTAACAATAAAAAAATTGAAAATAGAAAGAACAAAAATATCTAATATATAAATATAGATAACCCGTGAAAAAAAAATCAAAATAAACTTCAAAAAAGCAAAAAGTCAACGTACATTATCTTATCATTGGAATTTGACCCATAACACACTCATTCATCTTCCAAACAACTCGTGAATCTCAAACTGGTAATGGGATCATTAAGACATAATAAAGGCCTCGTTCCCAAAGCCCATTTTCAAGAATTTAAATTTTAATACTGTGGAATAACATTATTTTATGAAGAATGCTGAAATGAAAAAACCACAATGTTATATATGATGTGTAAACAGTAAATCATAAAGAATATTAGTCTTTCAGAGACTCAAGTAATCCCATAGACCCAAAATTTATCCACATTCACTAGAACGGAATCTACTATTAATTGTTAACATTTCAAAAGGATACATGTCTTTAGTAAAATAGTTACTCTCAGATTTTACTCAATGACGAAGCTGTTTTATACCCCCTGAGCAGATCAGAAGAAAAAAAGGCTATGTGGCCTTGTGGTATGACACTCACTTTCAGATCGGAAGGCCCTGGGTTCGAGCCTCATTCGGTGCATAGTTGAGTCCTTGGAAAAGGCTCTTTACTCATATTCTCTCACCATATTCAGGTGTAAAATATGTACCTGGCCGTTAACAGCGTTATCTCTGTCCCGAAAAAAAAATTGTAATATCACCTAACAGGTGCCATGTCATGTCATTAAGTGTTGCTGTTGGCCAGGGACCTCTTGTAAAGTGCTTTGAGTATGTTTCGAGGATATTGTGTTATATGAAAAAGCTCAAACTCAAGTTAACTCTGCATAGGTTTTAATCCTCTCGGAATGAATTTGAGTTGAGTACTCCAAAAAATAAGTTACTGGGACAGTACATGTATTTATGTTAAATACCTTCTAAGATTTTCAACTTTGTCTGCAGCCATTATCTCTGTTAACATTCCCGTTGGTATCTGTGATTGGAAATAAAGACATATTCTAAATAACAAGTGTAGGGATGCTAGGGATGTTAGATAAAATTTATTGTTTGAATACAAGTAATGTCTTAATGTTTTGATCAGTCATAGATGTTATCACTCCTCTGTAAGATTATATGAAATTACAACATCCACCTTAATGTCTCTTGTTTTACAGAGGATAACAACTTATAAACAACAGTATGCCTTATTGGAACAGTATGTCAATTTTTGAATAAAAGTTAATACTGCTATTGAATAATTTTAAGCATTATTTTTTTCCTACAGCCGTTTCCAATTTAAGATATGATCTCCTTGACTCCAACCTTAATGCCAACCAACATAATCATCTATTTCTATTTTATATTGGATTTTTCTTCTACACCTATTTATTTTAAATACTTCTAACTTGCCATAGAAATATAAATTATAAATTTTACCATTTTTTTCATCTAAGCGAGGATGTGAAAATAAAATTTACCCATATTATATTTTCTCATTGTAAAATGTATTTTGTTTCTTTTCAAGAGTTTAATGGTACTGTGGACATGCCAAGTTGACATTAGCACTGGCCTCTTAAGCTTTTTGTGAAATCAGTTTAATTTTATTGATAATATTCATTCTAGTCCCTGAAAATATAGGGGAAAAAATTCTTCTAACTTTAAATTTTAAGCAAATCAAATTAAGAAAATGAAAACATGAAAAACATTCTTTGACAAATGAAGAAAATTTAAAAGAAACTTACCTGCTTTTCAAGCCACATGAGAAATTCACACATTGCAACACCATCTCTGACCTGCAGAATGAATGAAGAAGAATGAGAATGAAATTTAAAAATATTTAACCAGTCTTGTGAGCTGATACTTAAAGCTGCCAGCTATGCTCATTGTCTCAAGAGGCAACTGTAGGGTGATTTGAATTCACAAAAACTAAAATGTTGAAATAAGTCTTTCATAATAATAGGGTTTTCTTTACTTTGCTAAATGTGGGGAGTTTGTAATCAACATTTTAAAGAAAATACGGGATAAATACCTACACACAATCATAAAGAGAGGGAGGTGGAGAGGGAGCTAGGAAGGGGTTACACTATTCAAATAAGCTAAGAATCAATGTGTCCAAAATATAATAAGATCAAGCAAGGAACAATGTTCTTTAATTTTATATATATCTATTATAAATTCTTGGAAAAGGAGTGACATAATAATATTATTTATAATTTTCCACTCTATATACAACGTTATCAAACATCACTCGAAATATATTGATCCATGCAGTTTCTCAAAATAATGAATTGCTTGCTTAGCAAACTTACTTGGCAGTTTTCCATCCCTTTCAGCTCTGTATCATTCTTCACAGCTTTCATCGTGGCAACACATGATTGAGCCATCAACCTCTTAGCCTGTATAAGAAAAAGTTTTGTGATTAAGTTGACATCAAATAAATACAAAAATCATGATAAAAGTTCGTTAACAATTCTTCGTCATAAAATGACTCTGGGAAAAAAGGCATTGCATAAATATATCAATAATGAATGCAAATTGGATAATATCAACAGCAGTGTCATAAAAAAAATAAGAAAAGAACTATCTAAAAATAATGGGAAATAATCATTCTACATGCACTTTTCATTCCTGACACCCCAACAGACTGTTTTTTTAAATGTAAAATTCCAGTCTACATACTACTAGGTGAATATTCAATATTATTAACTTCACAAAGTCCCAGATTTGAGAGTTTTGCTATGATGAGGGACATTTTAATCAATTGATATTTGGAAGAGTTTTCTGACCAAAATTTTTAATCTGTGTTTTTCCAGAGTACGGCAGAATAATATCTATTGTTTTCCTGATAGGAAATTTGGTTCATAAGTTTAAACCGACAATTAGATTAATAAAATTAAGCAAGTTGTTACTACAATTGTAAACGGAATGATATAAAGACAAACAACACCAGCTACAGATGTATTGGTGTTCAAAAACTGTTTTAATACTTTCAAGTGCTTGAAGCTTATTCTCAGAGTATAATAATTAAAATCAGTTAAAATGTGACTTACGACCTAAAAACGGTATTATGTCGAGTTGATTTATATGCTAAAAAATGAGTTTAGTGTAAAAAACATGAGACTTGAATTAAGTTTATATGTTAAATTGAGTAATGTAAATGTTGCTGCTCAAAGCTTTAAGAAATAAATAACAATGTGAAATGAATCTACGCTTCAATTTAATAAATTAAATTAGATAATGTGGAAGTTTCAGGTTTCCCCTTTATCAACAAAACAGGATGAATGAAACACTACAGACGAATGAGATAATATCGCAAATGTCCACATTATCTGTTTTCGTTTATTAAATTGAAGCTTACATTCATTTTCACATTGTTATTTATGTTAAATTGAGGAGAATAAACATAATTTCTGACTGTAACAGAGGCTGAAATTTCACATTTTTGGTCATTTTGATTTTAAAATAGCCCTTTGGCATCTGGTCCACCCTGTTACATTAATAATAATTTTTATTTAAATAATTTTTTAACAATGCTTTATGTTTTTTATTCGATATTTCTTTTTTACCTTAGGGACCAGGTTGCAAATTTCAAAGCTTGACTTGTCATTCACCTGAAAATAGGCCATAAACCCAAAAAAGTTAATTATTTCCAAAAATAACATTATAAGTCTACAAAAAGAAATGTTTGTTGAGCTTAAATCATTCAATTTACTTCAGCTCTAAAATACAATAGGGGAATAAAATCTCTTAATAATAACAGTAACACATATACACATGTGCTTAAAAAGGCGTCATAGTTCCTGAAATTCTATGCATTAGATCTTAAAGTAAATGAGAAAATTATAAAATTAAAAAAAAAACAGTAACTTTCAGGAGAGACAAAGTCAAACGCACCCAAATTTTCTTTACGTCTTGATTATCAGCCAAGTCTGTCAAGAACTTGAGAGCATCTTCATAAGGATGGATGTCCACTCCTTCTAGATGCTTCTTGATTTGAGAATCCACTTTCTTCTCATCGATAAACAAGCTTTGGAAAAAAAATCAATAATATCAAATTACTCTGAAAAAAAAAAGTAACAATACCTGCTAAGCATCGTGTCTCATCTTGCATGTTAAGTGTTGCTGTCGGCTTAGAACCCCTTGTAAAGCCTTTTCTTTGTATGTTTTGTTTTTAAAGGTTTTACTGCACTTGCAACAATTTTAGGTCATTTCAACACCAGTCTAAAGGAAGTAAATTGTATAGTCAAAAATTTTAGATCTACAATTAAAAGCACCTAAGAAGTTCAAATAGGTTTGATGTTGATTCCAAGCACAAACTATGATGCAGTTACTTTGAGATCACCGAAAAGTCACATCAAGACATAAGCAAAGGAATACATTCAATTGTTTACAAAATATATTCAAAACAAAACAAAAGTAAACAACAGAGAGATGATTTATAAGAGAAAAAAAATATTATCTCCTAAAACTAAAGCATTTGATAGTTTCCATCTCAGAAATAACTCCAGCTGGGACCTGGACAAAACCAAGTAGTCCCATTCCAAGACAAAAACAGAGCACAACTCCGAAAAGGAAAACAGATAAAAAGACTAACCCCATCAATGTGCATTAGTTACATATTCCCTATCATAATTGTGGTAAGAAACATCAACATGAATAACATGAATACATAATGTGGATTTCCGCAGATTTATCATGCTCAATGAGGTTCACATAGTTTCATTTATTCCCACGGCTGGCCAGATGGAACCATATTTCCATATCATACAGTACCAGTCACCTGTTAGGCATCCTTTTTGTACTAACATTCATACAATATTCGTCACTGCTTAAAGCCAGGTACAAATTCACACTTCGAGTTGAGTGGGGTAATGTGTGTTCGGTGCCTTACTGATTACATAATGTAATGACCAGAATTTTCCACAATCACTGCCACTCATCCAGCCACTGACCATGGTTAACATTGCTTGACTTTTGTGGAGATTGGTGCTCTATAATTGTTATTATTATTATTATCATTATTACTATTATTGGCAAGTATCATCATAAGTGCAATACTTACTGTGACCCACTCTTTGTGACAACAGCATAAGAGTAAAAGACCGGATTATATATTATGTCTGATCCTCGCAGGTTGTAAAGCCCTGTGAATTACAAACAAAAAACGTTTATCCATAACACAAAAGAAGAGAAGAAAGCGTTTGTTTGTTTTTGTTTTTAAGGGTTTTTACAGGGCTTGCAACACATTAAGGTCATATCAGCGCCAGTAAAAAGGAAGAAAATGGGATAGTAATAAGTTCTAGAAATACAATTAAAGCACTCAAGAAAGGGTAAGACAAGATGGAATTGGTTCAGATAGGAAACAGATGTAGATTCCAAGAGAAAACCACCAATGTACTTAGTTTGAGATCATGTACTTAGTTTGAGATCACCTAAAAGTCTCATCCATACACAAGCACAGGTCCCCACTAAGAGGAATACACTCAAATGTTTACAAATCATAAATAATATGTAAACAAAACATAATACAATACAAAACAGAGAGATGATTTACAAGGAAAACAATATCATCTCCCAAAATTAACTATACATTTAACTGTTTCCCTCTCAGCCAGGGTATCTGGCCAGGGTCAGGACAAAACTAAGTACTCTCATTCCACGACAAAGACATAAAGCAAGTTGGAAAACAAATAAAGCGGGACAGAAGAAAGTGTGATAAAGTGACAATTTGCAAAAGAAGAAGAAGAAGAAGAAGAAGAAGAAGAAGAAGAAGAAGAAGAAGAAGAAGAAGAAGAAGAAGAAGAAGAAGAAGAAGAAGAAGAAGAAGAAGAAGAAGAAGAAGAAGAAGAAGAAGAAGAAGAATAAGAAGAAGAAGAAGAAGAAGAAGAAGAAGAAGAAGAAGAAGAAGAAGAAGAAGAAGAAGAAGAAGAAGAAGAAGAAGAAGAAGAAGAAGAAGAAGAAAACTCCAAATTCAATCAAAGCTTCTTTTGGGTTTTTTTTTTTTTAAACAAATAAGAATCAAGTTACTCCTACTCAAATATTCACATCTCCAAGCCCTTTTCTATCTCACAACACTGCTACTAGCCAGGTACCCATTTTACACCTGAGTGAGGTGAGAAAAAGAAGCCTCACTCCAGAGACGCCAACTTTAAATTTGGCTCACAGGAGTTTCAGACACCACTCGTAGGAATTGCAATGCCGAAAGAGGAATTTCCAAACACAAGAAAAAGAAATTGGAATGGTATTTGGCATTGTGTTTACATATTGTATAGTTCTAAATAGATAACTGATTAGAATTATATTATGATACATAAACACATTGCTAAATACAATCCCAAAGTTTCCTTATTTTAAGTGAAGTAAAGCACCAAAACCCAATGGTAGAAATTGTAGTACTGGTGGTAGTGAGGATGATGTGGTGTTAGTGGTTGTTGTTGTAGTAGTAGTGGTAGTGATGATGATATGGTGGTGGTGGTTGAAGTAGTAGTGGTAGTGATGATGATGTGGTGGTGGTGGTTGTAGTAGTAGTGGTAGTGATGATGATTGATGTGGTGGTTGTTGTAGTAGTAGTGGTAGTGATCATGATGTTGTAGTGGTGGTTGTAGTAGTAGTAGTAGTAGTAGTAGTAGTAGTAGTAGTAGTGGTTGTAGCAGCAGTAGTATAGTAGTAGTAGTAGTGGTTGTAGCAGTAGTAGTATAGTAGTAGTAGTGGTAGTGATGACGATGTGGTTGTGGTAGTTGTAGTAGTAGTGTTAGTGATGATGATGTGGTGGTGGTGGTGGTAGTAGCAGTGGTAGTGATGATGATGTGGTGGTGGTGGTTGTAGTAGTAGTAGTAGTAGTAGTAGTAGTAGTAGTAGTAGTAGTAGTAGTAGTAGTAGCAGCAGTAGTATAGTAGTTGTAGTAGTGGTTGTAGCAGTAGTAGTATAGTAGTAGTAGTGGTAGTGATGACGATGTGGTTGTGGTAGTTGTAGTAGCAGTGGTAGTGATGATGATGTGGTGGTGGTGGTTGTAGTAGTAGTGGTGGTAGTGATGAAGATGAGGTGCTGGTGGTGCTTGTAGTTGTAGTGGTAGTGATGATGATGATGTGGTGGTGGTTGTAGTAGTGATGGTAGTGATGATGGTGATGTGGTGGTGGTTGTAGTAGTATTAGAGGTAGTGATGATGATGTGGTTATGGTGGTTGTAGTAGTAGTGGTAATGATGATGTGGTGGTGGTGGGTGTAGTAGTAGTGGTAATGATGATGATGTGGTTGTGGTGGTGGTGGTTGTAGTAGTAGTAGTGGTAGTGATGATGTGGTGGTGGTGGTGGTTGTAGTAGTTGTGGTAATGATGATTGTAGTAGTAGTGGTAGTTGCAGTGATGATGATGTGGTGGTGGTGGTTGCAGTAGTAATGGTAGTGATGATGTGGTGGTGGTGGTGGTTGTAGTATAAGTGATAATGATGATGTGGTGGAGGTGGTTGTAGTATTAGTGGTATGATGATGTGGTGGTGGTGGTGCTTGTAGTAGTAGTGGTAATGATGATGTGGTGGTGATGGTGGTTGTAGTAATATTAGAGGTAGTGATGATGATGTGGTGATGGTGGTTGTAGTAGTAGTGGTTATGATGATGTGGTGGTGGTGGTTGTAGTAGTAGTGGTAATGATGATGATGTGGTGATGGTGGTTGTAGTAGTAGTAGTGGTAGTGATGATGTGGTGGTGGTGGTTGTAGTAGTTGTGGTAATGATGATGATGATGTGGTAGTGGTGGTTGTAGTAGTAGTGGTAGTTGCAGTGATGATGATGTGGTGGTGGTGGTTGCAGTAGTAATGGTAGTGATGATGTGGTGGTGGTGGTGGTTGTAGTATAAGTGATAATGATGTGGTGGAGGTGGTTGTAGTAGTAGTGGTAGTGATGATGTGGTGGTGGCGGTGGTTGTAGTAGTAGTGGTAATGACGATGTAGTGGTGGTGGGGATGGGTGTAGTAATAGTGGTAGTGATGATGTGTTATTGGTAGTTGTAGTGGTAGGTGATGTTGCAGTGATGATGTGGTGGTGGTGGTTGCAATAGTAGTAGTGATGACTATGTGGTTGTTGTGGTTGTAGTAGTGGTGGTAGTGATAATGTGGTGTCGTGGTTGTAGTAGTAGTGGTAGTTGTAGTAGTAGTGGTAGTGATGATGATGGTAGCTGTGGTAGTGGTAGTAATGATGATGTGGTGGTGGTGGTGGTTGCAGTAGTAGTTGTGGTACTGATGATAATGTGGTGGCGGTGGTGGTTGTAGTAGTAGTGGTAGTGATGATGATGTGGTGGTGGTTGCAGTAGTAGTGGTAGTGAGATGGTTGTAATACTGGTGGCAATGATGATGTGGTGGTTGGAAGGTGGGGGGGTATCCTTGGAACAAATTGACCTCACCGGAATTTGACGGAAGTTGCCCGGAGCCCGGAATTTTTTGCTCCAGACCGGAGTTTTTTCCGGTGAAACCGGAGTTTTGGCATCACTGCTCACTCTTAACACAACTTTATGCCGGCCTCCTTCCTCTCTTAACCCTACAGTGGGAATCGAACAATCAATTTACAAGCTGAATGTAATACCAATAGACCACGAAGCTGCGTGTAACCTCGATCTCATACCAGATTCTCAACATTTTAAAGTAAATATAAATCAAATTGAATTTGAGATACATACATGCTATTTCATCCAAAGCTGTGAAGACTGTTGCACAAACATGTTTTTCATTCATTTTATTCTGGACCTTTTGGACTTTTTCTTGCCATGAAACACCTGGAAAAGAAAGTATTTCACAACAAAATAAATGGTCTAACTTCAAAATCAGTCTGTATGAGTATGTGTGTTTTGCTTATTTTACCTCCTCACATTTACTCATTGGTGATTGGGTAGTTTGAGTTAATATAAGATCTAATTAATATGGGACAGTGTGGATCAGGGGTACCGAGTTCGATAACCCAGCGTTGTGCTGTGTGGTTTTGAGCAAGTCACCTCGTCCTAGTTCAATTTTCGGTGCCTTTATTTCAGTCTTCCCTTGGAATAGACCCTAGAGACAAATTTCCCCTATTGGATGAATAAAGGAATTTTTTTTTTTTTTTTTTTCTATCTGATTCTTTGTACAAGATGAATTGCCTTCTCAGAGGGTAGCAAATATATCCATCTCGAATTAACAACAGTTCCATTGGTCTTATGTTTTTATAACTCACTTTTTTTTTTTAATGTTGTTGTTCTTAAATATATTGTGCTCCTAAAAATATAAAATCTTTTTAATAGTCTCTTTACAGAATTGAATACAAATAAATCTTCTAGGACATTTTGATTATCGAAACCCTCTTCTCGACTCACCAGCTTCAGAAAGGCCTTGAATCAGGATACCGTTACAAGGCCTACTTGGTCTGTCATCCCACACTAGGTCGATGAGGTTGTCACCAACTCCAACTAACTGAAATCCATTAGACTTCAATTCTTTCTCAAGGGATTTCCAATTACCTGAAAAATAAAGTTATCAATAACCTCTCTTCAAAAATGCCCTTGATAGGGAACTTTTTACTTTAAAATACATATATGACTAAGCATTCATAATATCAATAATAAGTATGGCTGTTCTTTATGTTTTTTGGTTTGTTTTCCTCTGATATTCTTCGGTGGTTTTAAAATAAAATATTTCTTCTATGCTTTTATCAGTTTCTCTCTTTTTAATATTTTTATCTCAAAGAATATGCAATTTGTAATGTCCAATATATTGTTACTTATTTTTTAAGGGCATTAAAGGAACACTTGGTCCATTTTAAAGCCCTATTGCTGATGTGATAATGAAATATTTTTTTTTAAAACAACCAAATTACAAAATGCTAAATAAAGGTAATAAAAACTTATACAGAACAGTAGCGGAAGTGAGGTAAGAAAAATGTACTTTAATATTTACAGAAAAGGGAAGGTTTTTTTTGTGTGAGGCTATGTGGTCTTGTGGTATGACACTCGCTTTCGGATCGGAGGGTCCTGGGTTCGAGCCTCGCCAGATGCATAGTTGAGTCCTTGGCTCTTTATTTACATTCTCTCACCATACTCAGGTATAAAATGAGTACCTGGCAGTGAACAGTGTTGTCTCTGTCAAGAAAAATTGTAATATGGCCTAACAGGCGTCATGTCCCGTCCTAAATGTTAAGTATTGCTGTTGGCCAGGGACCCCTTTTAACGCGCTTTGAGCACGTTTAGTGGATGTGCAATATAAAATCTCAATTTTTTTTTTTTTTTTTTTTGTTTCAATATTTAGAAAGCTCCTAAAATGTTTCCTTTAGAAGAGCAAAGATTAGATGATGATCCACTCAATTTTATCAAAAACAAAATGCTGCTGCACATCATCAAAGGAGAGAACCCCCCCCCCCCCCACCCCCACCTCCTACCAAAAAAAAAACCCCCATACATTATGACGCCTCATCTCATTAAAAAAAAAAATTTAAATATCTGTTCAACATTTTGGAAATTGCATAGATATATATATATATATATATATATATATATATATATATATATATATATATATATATATATATATATATATACAAATAAAAATAAAAAATTAATTAAATAAATACATGAAAGAATAAAACTCACTATAAGCCAATACAGAAGGGTCACAGCCAACAGTTCCTCCAACAGGCAATGTCTACAAGACCCAAGTATAAGAAAATTAAATAATCGAAAAACGTCTAAACAAGGTTAATTTGCATACAAATAGCTTTTAATGTCAATATCAATATTTTTTTAATTATTACTAAATGTTATTATGACAGCCACGAATAAGTGATGTATACCACGATATTTACTAGTCATTTATGTTATCAAATGTTTAAAAAATGATAATTGTTTTTATTCATCATGGTTCAAAATAAAATATTGTTAACTTAATAAGGCTTAGTACATTATAATAAGAATTTTTTTTTAAATATATAAATTATAAATAAATAATTTACCTCTGATAACCATTTGGCTTGTGTGGGGTTGTCTGGATTAAATTAAAAAAATAATGTGATAAAAATACATGATACTTTGTGTGCTGGCTAGGAAATAATACCAAATGTCGCTGAACCTAGTTTCAAACTGGAGGGTGGAAAAGGTAAAAATGGCATTCTGTGGCCAATGTCAGATTTATTTAGAAAAACAATAGATTTACCTTTCATTTCCCAAAAGCATTCTTTTGTATGCTGTGTCTTTATACTTTAAAATATTTTTAATGGGGCAAGTAGAGGAGATATTGCTTCGAAATCTGTTTAAAATTTGACAAAAATTTTTTTTTTTTTTTTTCTGATCTAATTTGACTCATGATTTACCATAAAAAGTTTTTGCATGCTTGGCAATATTATATTTAGTGTTATCTCCCCTACCCTGTTAGCTGTTGTGAGTATGAATACTTCTTTATAAATGATTTCATGTTGATTATTCTCATTTTTATGTTGTCTACACTAAATTATGTTGTTTTAACTTTAAAGCTAATTTTCTCAAAATAACGTTTTTGTACCCAGCCACCTTTAACTAACCATATCTCAAAAACCAGTGAAGGTGTTGACAAAATTTGAAGATCATTACAACCAGGGATGAAAGTAGATTGAAGAAATAACATAAACTCAAATGGCATGTAATCCTAGGCCAACACACATTTAATTCATTTAACTCATGTTATATCATCATTCTGTTTTTCACAACCTGCAGGAAAATCCAAACAAATTTGTGAAGTATTCCAGTCATTTTTAAAGTACTATGGGATTTCAATATAAGTGGACTTGTATATCTTAAATTCACTTATTCCATTTATATGACCCACTGTCTCAAAACTGTATTATGTCGAGATGTATCAGACCCCGAAAAGTAAATTTAGAAATTACAATGAGTGATACAAACTTTCGAATATTTGCAATCCAAGAATTGTATACATTCTCCACTATACCGAACAGAAATTAACCCGAAGATTCAATTTCCAGCATCTAACTAATTTTGATATATTGTTGTTAAGAGACAGTAGTTCAGATATTTGAAAACAATTAAAAACCGTATCTGAATTTTTCCAAATAATTTGGTTGGAAAATTCACCATCTCAAACAATCGGAATATTTTTTTTTTTTAATTTCAAAAATCTGTCAATCCTGTCAAAAGGCTTGTTATTATGTCTGCCAGTTGCTACACTGCTAGATAAAGCATAAAAAAATCTTGCAACATGGCTACCATTATGGCCCAAAAATGTGTCAAAAAGGTAAGTACTTAAGTTGCATATCATTAACTATTCATACCCTCTTTAACAAGTTCCCAATTCTCATCAAGCTGCTCCTCAGCCTGCTGGTAGTAACGCCCATCTGTCCATAATGCTGCCTTGTTGGCTGTTACTATAGCTGTCCCTGTAAAGCCAAGAAATCCAAGTTGAAATTACCAACAATAGAAAAATTTAAGTTATACAAATATAAGTTTAATAGTCATACAGACTATGCAGACAGGGTATCAGGGTTTGAATATTCTTCCATTTAACCCTCTCGTGTTCAGATTCTTTTTGGGGGAGTAGATAATGAGTTCCCTATATGGCCATGTCAATCATGTAGACATCCTTTGATGATATAAGCCTTCTCTTTGATATCTGCAGTCGCCTTTTCGTTTTCTATGGTCACTCATGGCTAAACTCCGCCCAGAAACGATTTCATAGGTCCGTCCATCACCAAATTTCAAACTTTTGTTCTCGTGAGTTCTTAAGTTTTTTGACCAAAGAACGATTGGCTACTGAGCATCTTGACCCTTCAACGGTTGGTCATTCTGGCAGCTCACGTATCAACAGCCGTTAACAATGAATTGAATCATCGTTGAGGCAGTGGAAGACGGCCATGGAATAGTTGCGTCACAATCGCCACGTTGATGAATATATTATCCAGGCATGGTCGATAGGTAAAAAAGCCAAATTATGTTCAAGTTACATTTGAAACAAACAAAGTATATCACTGATCTCGTCTCTTTGAGATGTAAAGAATGATATAAAAATCAAGAAAATCGGCCGATAAATAAAAAAGTTGCTAAAAAAAGCTAAAATAAACGAAAGCAATTTTTAAAATCAAATTTATTCGTAAAACAGTTGGTTTTCAACCGATTTTTATGAAACAAAGACAAATGTACTTCTTTTTTTCAAGCTGATTTCAGCAATGTGACTTTCAAATTCCTCAGAATTATATTTTTTACTTTTAGCTTTTAGGCCTACCCAATAAGGTGTTATGTTCCTTGCATAACAATAGCGTAATACATCGACGGGGAGAAGCGTCTTTGTTTCGGCCAGCTGGATAGATAGCCTGTGATTGGTCCAAGACTTTGAGACGCTTGATTCACAAATCTACATGACTGGACGGTGGCGGTCTATCAAAGAGGTGTAACAAATTTATTTACCGACTATTTTTCTTGGTGCTAAAATTACAAAGTAATAATTTCGCATCAGAAAAAATAACTCTGAAGTTCCTATCTCTTTATTACAATAAAATTGATACCTTGAATGACAAAATCGACCCACAAATAAGGGAGTTATAAATTATTCATAATATTTTTTAAAGTTTACAATTATTGTCTTCAAAGTCATTATTTTTCATCACCAAAGTCGTAATTTTTTACCGATTTTTACCAAACAAAGTGCAATGTCAATGATTTTCACCAGCAAATAAAATAGGATCCAAATCGCAATTTCTGAAACATATTTTCTTTTCTGTCTGCAAATTTATAAAAATCAAAGCTGAAAACACCCTGCGGCAGTGACAGGGCCTGTCATTTCCTTCACAACGATTGGATTTTACTTACTGAGGCCAGTCTTGACTACCCCGCCCATGAATATTATGCCGTTGTCGGTTTTTGTCAGGTTGAATCTTAAAGAGTTAATATGTTCACAGTCATCTTTACACAATTTTTTTTTTACCAAATACCTTCTGTTTATAGATCACCATACCTACCCTTATCAAACTTCTGAGCCATGTTGACACCTTTAGAGATGCACAACAGACTATCAGGAAAATACCATAATTCATATAATTTTTGGATAAGTAATATCAACAGTTGCTCTGTCTGACTGAGTCAGTAGATTTAAAATGGAGAAGAAATTTGAAATTGCCAATTTTTATTGGAAACCTAATTCAAATTCAAGAATGGGCCGAATCAACAACAAAATTAAGGAATATCTGAAATTTATACAATTCATGAATGCTTCGATGCTGATCTAATAAGTTCCGATGAAAAATAATATATATCCAGCATACAGAAATGTTCTTTAACTTTTGATGGATTATAAACTCATCGCGTAGACCATATGATAATAAATGACATAATAATACCTGCTGATCCTGTAAAACCAGAGACAAGAGCTCTCCGATTGTCACAATCTGCCACATACTCACTCTGCAATGAAAAATCAAAACATTTGTTAACAAGCTGCCACATGACAAACAAGACCTCATCCATGAAAATGTGGAATTTCAAAGATCTGATTTATCATTATAAATATAAATGTAAAGCAGATGGAATATATTGAAAAGCAAAAACAAAACCTTCTCAATAGTGGAGCATAACTTGTTAAATTTAAGGCTAAGGCAAGGGTTCATAACATATTGAAAAAAAAAAACAACTAAAACAAAACAAAAAATATTGTCAAATTGAATGGGGAATTATGGCATAATTTACATTCATTCACAGTGTGGCTTAATACCTGATGAGCATCTCCAGTCGGGACAATGTAAGCGTGCAATTTTTGTGGCACATACTTTGTGTTGATCATTAAGGCCCGAAGCCTTTCCAGAATTAAGCCAGTTCCATTTCTACTCATCTTGATTTCTCTAAATTAATCTGGGATAAGAAATACAGCAAAATTAAAGTTAAAGTTTTTTCTAGATGATACTATTGCCTCTATCAAAATGAGAGCAAAAATGCATCTAAATTCAGATTTTAAAAACAAAATAAGAATGCAAAATTGAAATGTTAAATTTTGCTCTAACCAGAAGATCAATAAAATACACTTTCAACTAAGATTAAAAAGATATTTTATCAAAATAGGCCTGCCTTTTTAATTGATTATTGACAAAATAAGCGAGCAAGATTTATATGGAAAGGGGCAGGCATGAATTTAAAGCGAGTGGAACATACTTCCTACAAAAATCCTAAAAATTAAAAACGCAGTCTACACTACTTCTTGTGATAGAAAGTATTCCAATTCGATTAAAGAACGGAAAGAAGGGTAGTCCCTAGATCTAGACGTCTAGATAGTTGCAAGCGAGCTGCAGGATTGAGGTAACAGTTCTGGGGGTAACATTCATTCTCAATATTAAATGACCCAGAACACCAACCACCTTTTCATAAAATCTCGTTTTCGAGAAAAATAAAAATTTCCACGAAATAGGGACGTGACGTACGGTTAAGTCGGGTGCTGACGCTTGACTGGAGTAGGAGAGTTTAGTGCCAGAACCAGAAATTGCGTTTTATTGACTATTGAAAGTGATCTTTCAATTGCAATAAAAATTATTTCTAGTCTACACAGTGTAAATAAACTTTAAAAATTACAAAGCAAAATATGTATTCAAAGGCGATAAAACCCAACCAACCGGCTTGTCGTCCTTTGAGGGCCGGTATGTAAATGTATCTAGATCTACGTAGCCTACGGGTCTAAATCAGGGTTGCCAGATTATTTTTCAACAAAATGCCAGGGGAAGACTCAAAAAATGCCAAAACACTAAAAAAAATGCCAAAGTCTGTTGACTCCCACCCCCACTAAGAAAACTACTCACTTTTGATAGACAATTTACTATCCTATCCTGGTGGCTTGCGTGTTTTCTTTTCTTTTTTTTTTTTTGAATTATACTAAATTTCCTGTTGGGGTAATTTTTTTACCTACTGACTACTAAGTGGAGTGCTAAACCACTACACCACGGTTGGATTTTAAGAATGAAAAAGAAATACATTAACATGACGCGTTTAGAAATAATTAAGAAAAGGTGTCATTTGAAGTATAATATACAAGAAAAGAAAATGCCAAATGAAAATGCCAAATGCCAAATGATTTTTTAAAATGCCAAACGGTTTTTAAAAATGCCAGATTTTTGGAATCTGGCATTTAAAATGCCAAACTGGCAACCCTGGTCTAAATGTGGGAGTGGGAGTTAACTGAGACAAATCAGAAACAGTATGTAGAGCAGCATTACAGACAGCCCAGTTTGAGTTGTGAGTCGTAACGTCGTTTTGTTGATTTTCATAGAATTAAACGAATGAGAATACGTACGAAGCCTAAAAAGTGTCCACCAATGAAAGCATTCAGCGCCATTTTATTGTTGGCTGAGAATGTAGTCATTACCATTCATTCGGTCTCTATGTCAACATAACGACACAAGAAAAACAACAAACAATATCAAAATCCACAATAAAATGTTTCAGAACTGTTGCGTATATTTATGGCACAATGAAGCTGTCAAAAAATGAAGTTAGAGAATGTGTGTAATCATGTATTATAATAACCTGTAATGTGTTTTCCAACCACCACATCATCTACTACTACAACCACCACCACAATATCATCACTAACACTACTACTACAACCACCAGCCCCACATCATTATCACTACCACTACTACTACAATCACCACAACCACATCGTCACCACTACCACTACTACTGCAACCACCACCACCATATCATCATCATTACCACTACTACCACAACCACCACCACTACTACTACTACAACCACCACCACATCATCACTACCTCAACTACTACAACCACCACCACAATAGCATCACTACCACTACTACCACAACCACCAGCACCACATCATTATCACTACCACTATTGCACCACCACCAGCACATAATCATCACTACCACTACTACTACAACCACCACAACCACATCGTCATCACGACCACTACAACTACAACCACCACCATATCATTACCATTACCACTCTACTACAACCACCACTACCACCATATCATTACCATTACCACTACTACTACAACCACCACAACCACATCGTCATCACTACCACTACTACTGCAACCACCACTACCACCATATCATCACCATTACAACTACTACTACAACCACCACAACCACATCATCATCACTATCACTACTACTACAACTACAACCACCACCACATTATCATCACTACCACTACTACTACTGCAACCACCACCACCATATCATCATCATTGAAAAATATATTTTTTTTAAATTGAGCTTTATATAGTGCAATATCTACTAAATGTGCTCAAAGCGCTTTACAAGGGGTCCCTGGTCAACATTTAACATGTAGGACGGGACATGACGCCTGTTAGGCGATATTACAATTTTTCGGACAAAGACAACTCTGTTAACGGCCAGGTACTCATTTTACACCTGAGTACGATGAGAGAATGTGAGTAAAGAGCCTTTTCCAAGGACTCAACTATGCGCCGAGCGCGAGGCTTGAACCCAGGACCTTCCGATCCGAAAGTGAGTGTCATACGACTAGACCACATAGCCGCATCATTACCACTACTACTCCAAACACCACCACCACATCATCATCACGACCACTACTACTACAACCACCACCACCACCATATCATTACCATTACCACTACTACTACAACTACAACCACCACCACATCATCATCACTACCACTACTACTACAACTACAATCATCACCACCACCACATCATCATCACTATTACTACTACAACTACAACCACCACCAACACCACATCACCTCACTAACACCAGTACTATAATCACTACCATTAGGTTTGGAGCTTTACTTCATTTGAAATAAGGAAACTTCGGAATAATATTTGGCATTGTGTTTATATATCATAATCTAATCAGTTATCTATTTAGAACTAGATACTTTACAATATGTATGCCAAATATCACCCCAATTCCCCTTTCTTGTGTGCGGGAATTCCTCTTTCGGCATTGAAATTGAGTGTGAGAGAGTCATCACTACACACATAAACAACAGAAACAATTTAAAAACATGACTATGACACGCAACCACTCACACACAAGGCTATACTATTTATCCCTTTCTCTATATAGAACAGGACAAGACAAACAATAGCTTGACTCTCGCTACACTTCGCATTGATGTTTGTCGTCTCACGAGTTCAACTCTCGGTCGACCTGTCAATATTCCTTTTTGCCTCGGACGTAATCATTAATAGAATGTTGTGTGGTTTTGACCGTGAAGAAAACCTTAAGAAGTCACATTTATATCATTTTAGAGAGATCGTTTTGAATAATTTTGAGTTAAACGAGCGAGCAGCAACTTGTTTTCATGAACGGCCGATCAGCGATTGTTTACTATAGTAACGCGATTCCCAGCCAACGTCTCAATGGCGGATATTTTTCTCATCGAGACCGCTGGTTGGTTAGCCAATAAGAGCACCGTATGGTTGATTTTAATACATAATAATCGGTAACGAAAAGATATCCACATTTTATTTTGTGTATAATTTATATATTTTTCTTTTTTTATGGTTTCTATCGACGTGTACATATATGCAGGTCTGGCATCCGAACCCGAGGTGTACATATTACGCAGGTCTGACACTGACATCCGAACCCCATCCTAATTAATAGCCCAACTATAATACTTTTTAGTACGCCATGGCATAGTTTAACATTGTTGTTGTCATGGGCAATATTTTGCGTCATTTTCTTTTCTTTTTTTTTTTTTTTTTGTAGATTTCCATTATCTACAATGTGCCCATAATGGATTGGGTTATCAATAGAGTCACATTTTCCTCCATGGGGGTTATCAGAAACCTGCAAAAATAGTATTGGACTATATTTTACGTAATATTTTTTAGATTTCCATTACAACAATGGGCCCATTATGCATTGGGTTATCAGACCGACAAATAAGTGCACGTCGGTTTCTATCAATGTATTCATGAAGCATTTTGATTATCATTGTCTTTATTTAATACTGAAAATCTATATATTATTAGATATATGAATTGGATAAAAGAGTAATCTAAATTCATTTTTCAATAACTTCAGAGATTTTTTTAAAAATCATATCGATTGATATATTTTTTAAAATCCTGTTTGTAGACGTCTAGGTCTTTGTTTGTTTTGGGTTTTTTTTTGCTGTTGTTGTGAACATCGTTAATGTTATACTTTGTTAAACCCTTCTGTTCAAGCCTGCTAATGATGCTTTCCAAATTTTGAAGAACAAAAAAAAAAAAAAAAAAGAAAAGAAAAAGAAAACAAAAGCGTGAGATACTGACACTGATACAAGATCTTTGATTCAAATACCAACCCATCACCCAGTTCATTAAAACCAATACCTAGTAGGCAACGAACAACAAAACCTAATGAATCAATCTCCATACCTAACTAATTTGTTAACATGGCATGGGTGCCTTCTCAAGAATGTTCTCACAAACATAACCTCCCCCCCCCCCCCCCCCCCCTCATTTCACTAATTTACATGAATTTGTACTTTGACCAATACAAGGAATTTTCGGTTCCCATCGCACACGTCGGCGGACAGCCATCGTGGTGGTGGTGGTGGTAATAAATAAAATAACTGAGCTTTTATATATAGAGCAATATCCACTAAAAGTGCTCAAAGCGCTTTACACGTATTCCCTGGCCAACAGCAACACTTAATATTTAGGACGGGACATGACGCTGTTAACGGCCAGGTACTCATTGTACACCTGAATAGGGTGAGAAAATGTGAGTAAAGAGTCAACGGGGTGTGATGTCCGGTTCAGGCCGATTTTTATGTAAGAATTCATGTCTGTGGTACAGAAGACCTGGATAAAAATGCGTTTGGTGTGAATATACAAATCCCAGTTATCTTCAACTAAACAACTGCATTTACTTGTACAGTTTCTGAGCATATTATGAGCAGCAGTGACGCAACACTCACGAGGTTACTCGTATTTATTTTTTAATACGCCCTTTCGCAATGCACCATAGGATGTCATCGCCGAGGCATTCTATATGAAGGAATATATATATATATATATATATATATATATATATATATATATATATATATATATATTTATAATCCATCAAACAAAATGTCTGATATCAACAGGAATCACCCATGTATATTGGGGGTTAATAATCTTGCCCAAGAAAGAAAAGAAAATGTCTGAAGTGGGTCTCGAACCCGTGACCTTCCAGATGACAGTGCACTGCTTTAACCACTCGGCCACTTCGCCCCCCTTACTCGTATGAGTCTGTAAAAACTAGTTTCAATGTTTTAAGATTTGCCAGTCATTATGTGCTCGTTGGCAAATGTTTAATCAACATGGGCTGTACGGAACAATTTTAACCCCCAACCTCACCCCTCAAATTTATTTGACTGTCTCACTTTCGACGAATGACTCTAGTCTCGTCATGGCAGAATTTAAAAAAAAAAAAAAAGCTTCATTCCCGGAAAAAACATTGAAAAGACTTGAACTAAGATTAAGATAGATATGGAATGTACAATGTGAGACCCATACAGAGGCACCAGCAAGATTTCCCAAATGTCTAAAACTAAAATATAATCGAGGGCTGATCACTTCCTTTGTGTGAAGCAAGCCATTAGCTCGATAGACATATCTTGTCACCTCTGTTTAACCTTTTTGATAACTTTTCACTCAAGTTGGCTACGACCCAACTCCATGCAATTTAGGCGTTATGGTTCTGATTACAAAAACCAAGAGACCCCCCCCCCCCTCCCCTCCAAAAATAAAAAAAATCCTTTTAAATACGACGTAGTAAGTTTGTTTTGTTTTTATGGGTTTTACGGCACTTGCTTACGACTCTATTATTAGGTCATTTCAGGGAAATGATTATATAGAGGGAAAAAATTGTAGATCTAAAATTAAAAGCACCAAAGATAAGTAAAAGTGATTGGTTCAAATAGAGAACAGAAGATTCCAACATTAACATTACCTTTAAGTCCCATTCAGGCACAAAGTATCCCGCTATTAAGTAGTCATTCAGAGCCTTTAGGCCCATGGAACTGGAGTTTATCCCGGTTTCTAAAGCGTGAAACGGACATTAGCAATTGCTTGCTACCCTTTGAATAGGACACTAGTCTATCGCAAAGTACTTTCCATCAGATCTAACAGACCTAGCTACCTTATCACTGCTGAGTGGATTGGGGGGTCAGAAAAAATCTTGACCACACCCGGGATTGATCTCAGTCCCTTTGCGTGTAACGCGAGTGCACCATCTGGCTATAGGGAAATGAAAATGTTGTAAAATGTCTTTTTTCTTTGTGAAATAGAACTTTGGTTCTATTCTGTCTGCTGGAGGAATAAATTGAACATTATGAAGCGCATTGAGCACAGTAAAGTGCATTGGAATGTGCTATATATATATAATCCTCACCTTCTTTCTCCTAATCCCGCCTCTTTCTCATCATCATCATTGCAACCATCATCAACGCAATGAGACAATTCTGATTTGATACCTTTAAATTTTGTATCATCCTCATCCTCTTCTTTCCATCTTCTCTTCTCTCCTCTTTCTCATCATCAACGTAATCAAATCACCATCACCAGGACACAATGCCGGGATCAGAATCTTCCGACTGTTGGTCACCCATTCATGTTTGTTTTGTTTTTAAGGGTTTTGCAGCCCTTGCAACACATTAAGGTCATATCAGCGCCAGTAAAAAGGAGAAAATGGGA
Organism: Berghia stephanieae; assembly: GCF_034508935.2. Classification (NCBI taxonomy): domain Eukaryota; kingdom Metazoa; phylum Mollusca; class Gastropoda; order Nudibranchia; family Aeolidiidae; genus Berghia; species Berghia stephanieae. Next base: position 84,863,198 of record NC_088361.1, on the reverse strand, counting down.
TTGTAAAAAGTTTAAGAATTACAATTAAAGCACCCAAGAAAAGGTAAGAGAAAGGGGAATTGGTTCAAATAGGAAACAGATGTAGATTCCAAGAGCACACCATCAAAGTACTTAATATAAATATAAGGGGATAGAAGACACACATGAGAGGTCAGGAACCCCACCCAGTCACCCATTCAGGTTGTCCAGTAACTCATCATAGTTTTATAAATAGCTCGTACCATATTCATCTCCACCCTCTCCTCTTCTTCCTCCTTCTCATCGTCACAATCATCATCATCATCACCATCATCATCATATAATCTCCTCAAAACTAATAACATTATGGTTGGAATGTGAGGTTTACCAATCATCAGTCACTCTTGACTCTTCGTCATATTGAAAAACAAGAT
>NC_088361.1:84830306-84857806 GCF_034508935.2 Berghia stephanieae | reverse complement strand
GGTACCAGCCAATAAATGCGCTCAAAGCACCTTACAAGGGATTCCTAACCTAAAGCAACTCACGACAAATAGGGGGTGGAGGTGGGGGAAATAGCTCAGTTTGTAGTTGGTAGAGCACTGATCCCGGGTGCTTTTCTAACCCCCCCCCCCCCTGTGAATCCAGCAGTGATTGGGTAGCTCGGTCTGTTAGATCAAGTGGAAAGTTCTTGGCGATAGATTAGTGTCCTATCCAAAGGGTAGCAAGCAATTGCTATTGTCTATTTCACACTATAAAAAAAACTGGATTGTTTTATGGTGGTGACTACACACAGTTTCTTACATTGCAAAATCTGAAAGTCCATATTCGTCATCACTTTAGTTCTAAAGTTAGTTTTCTGGGTCATCTGATTCATAATACCATTTCAAAAGAGTGGGTCACATATAACTATCCTATCCTTAAGACATGGGGAGTCCCGATAGTTCAGTTGATAAAGCACTCACTTCACATGCAAAGGGAACAAGATCAATCCCGGGTGCTGTCAAGTAGTGCGGGGCGGTCCTTGGCAAGCTTAAGGACCACGGTCCTACGGTCCTTGGGAAATGAAGACCGCAAGGACCGGTCCTAGTAGGACCGGTCCTTTTCGACATTGAACATTCCTGAGAGACTGTTGGAAATTCGAACTGGTTTGACCTTTGAGAGCGTGGGATCGTTCATTCTTGAACCGTTAAAGACCGCTACACGATGAAAACCGTGGCCTACAGGAGTAAAACACACGGAGTAGTCACACTCATTTCAAATTGTAACCTAATTAGAGAAGAGGGGTGATGCCTTCTTTATTTGCTCACCGTACTTCATTGTTACTTCGATAATTTAATAAAATTTGAAATTTATCCCCATTAACGGAGATAATGGCATCGCCCAAGGCGTTGATCGAGTTGTTCGTGGCGTTGATACACACACGCAACTCCTACCCCCCCACACACACATTAGAGGGCAGCGAGCATTGAAGAGTAAGAGAGAGACGTGAAGTTATAATAAGAGGGGGTGGATGAGGTGATAAGAGGGGTCGATGGTGACTTTTCGCCAGATCTAACAAACTCAGCTACCCATTCATTGCTGAGTAGACAGGGATTCAGAAAAAAATCGACTGCACCCGGGATCGATCTCTGGCCCTTTGCGTATAAAGAGAGTGCTCTATCAACTGAGCTATCGGGGTCCCCAAATATTCTATTGGACTTTTTTAAAATTCAGACGTTATAACTGGGTTTTTTGGAAGGAAGAAACTAATGAAACTCATATTATTTGATTAGTAAAAACACCAAACGAAATTTTAATATTATTGTATTATTATAAATGACAACACTGCGATAGAAAGGAGTGGTGACAAGAGATGGACAAAAGAAAACAAAAAATCGGATTTGCTACTTGCTAGGTTCGACACACACACACACACACACACACACACACACACACAAACACACACATCTTTTGTAGTCACATACATTTCAAACAATAACCCATTAGAGAAGAGGGGTCATGCCTTCACCATAGATCATTGTCATTGCGATCATTATGGTGTAGTAAATTTTGAAATTTACCCCGTATAATGGAATCGTCCAAGGCGTGCGCCTCCTGTTCCCCCCATCTCACACACGAAAGGGCGGTTTGCGGAGTGGAGGTTGGTGGTCGTCTGCCTGTATGGTCGTCTGTGTCGTTTAGTGTATGGCAAAGGGGGGTGGGTGCGATTAATTAAGTGGGATGGGTGGTGATTGGTGGAAGATAGGCAACCGAAGCAACGAATCGCTGGGGAAGTAGTAGGCTATGGCGCGAGACCGTAGGACCGTGGTCCTTGCAAGGACCGCCCCGCACTAGTTGAAAGGTGATAAGAAGTGAGGACCGTCGCCGGTCTTCCCCTCTGGGACCGGTCTTCGGTTCACAGCTAAAAGACCGTCGGACCGCGGTCCAGACCGATCTTCAGCGCGGCACTACTGTCAAGATTTTTTTCTGTCCACCCAGCAGTGATTGGAGTAGCTGGGTATGTTAGATCTGGTGGAAAGTACTTTGCGATAGACTAGCGTCCTATCCAAAGGAGAGCAAGCAATTGCTACTGTTCATTTCACGCTATAGAAACCGGGATAAACTCCCGCTCTATGGGCCTAAAGGCTCTGAAGGACTATGACATGACCCTTTTCTTTTAGCTTTTTTATATAGCGCAATATCTACTAAATATGCTCACATTTAGCAACATTTAACATGTAGGACGGGACATGACGCCTGTTAGAGCGATATTACAATTTTTCGGAAAACGGTTAACGGTGAGAGAATGTGACTAAAGAATCTTTTCCAAGGACTCAACTTTGCGCCGAGCGGTGCTCGAACCCAGGACGTTCCGATCCGAAAGCGAGTGTCATACCACTAGACCACATAGAACCTTACTGTTTCCAGTAGTGCTTCCCGCTCTTCTTCCACTGCAGATGACCACAACGTCATGTCATTGACTGTTTTGATGCTGAGGGTGATGACTGTTAACTCCGATTCCATCAAATTTCTGTCAGGAAATAATTCTTTAAAATCTGGAAATAAAGTTGACCTAATACAAAAGTGTTTGATGGGTTACCTTCTCAACATGAGGGGGAAGAGAGAGAGAGAGAGAGAGAGAGAGAGAGAGAGAGAGAGAGAGAGAGAGAGAGAGAGAGAGAGAGAGAGAGAGAGAAAGAGAGAAAGAGAGAGAGAGAGAGAAAGAGAGTGAGAGAGAGATAGAGAGAGAAAGAAAGAAAGAAAGAGAGAGAGAGAGAGAGAGAGAGAGAGAGAGAGAGAGAAAGAGAGAGGGCCATACAGAGACAGTGAGAGATAGGTATAAAGTGAGAGATAGAGAGCTGCACAAAGAGAGACTCAGTGAGAGAGAGAGAGAGAGAGAGAGAGAGAGAGAGAGAGAGAGAGAGAGAGCAGCATTTTTATTATTGATGCTATGCGTTTATCCAAAAAGCTCATTGCATCCACCAGCGGATATCACGGACCAAGACACAAAACAATGTGGAACCTTAAACGTTTATAGATGCTGTGTGCTTGGCTAACAAAATCACAACATTGCCACCAGGAAATATAACAAACCAACACACAAAACTATGTGTAACCTTGAACATTTATAGTCTGGTTAATACATTTTAGTGAGAAAACATGGGGCAAAAAACAATAACAAAGACCTGAGTGAGGTCAACTTCTATCTATAGATAGTATGCGCTTGGCTAAGAAGCTCATAACATTGCCATCCGGAAGTATAACTGACCAACACACAGAACTGTGTGTATCCATGAAAGTTTATAGTCGGGTAACTACAGTTCAGTGAGCATTACTCATAAACGCGGATGGTAAAAAAACAATAACAAAGACCTGAGTGACGTCATCTTCGAACTATCTATAGATGATTAATGATGACTACTCATAAAATGCCTTGCTAAAATCAACAAAGAGGTGAGTGACGTCAATTTCGTTCCATCTGTACCCCCCCCCCCCCCAATAAAAAGATAGGAAGAAACAACAGGTTCTCACCTTTCCTGAGTAAGACGGGACAGCAGTGGGCGACACACTCCAGTTTGTCCATGGGTGAAGGCTTGCAATCTGCTTGATTCACCACTCCGGTGTCAATCTGTGAATTTGACAAAAAGAGATGCTTGAACATAAAATTACATAGAATACACGTATGGATAGAATGCGCTTGGCCAAGGAGTTCACAACATTGCCATCCGGAAGTATAACGGACCAACACACAAACTCTGTGTAACCATGAACTTTTATAGTTGGTTAATACAGTTTAGTGAGAACAGCTCACAAACGCGGATGGCAAAAACCAAAACAAAGGCCTGAGTGACGTCATCTGCATACTATCTATAAATATCATTGTAACCAACACACAAAGCACATTTGAAACTTTATAGATAGAATGCGCTTGGCCAAGGAGTTCACAACATTGCCATCCGGAAGTATAACGGACTAACACACAAACTCTGTGTAACCATGAACTTTTATAGTCTGGTTAATACAGTTTAGTGAGAACAACTCACAAACGCGGATGGCAAAAACAATAACAAAGGCCTGAGTGACGTCATCTGCATACTATCTATAAGGTAGTATCTTTATAGATAGTATGCGCTTGGCTAAGAAGCTCATAACATTGCTATCCGGAAGTATAACGGACCAACACACAAAATTGTGTGTATCCATGAACATTTATAGTCGGGTTAATACAGTTCAGTGAGCATTACTCATAAACGCGGATGGCAAAAAACAATAACAAAGACCTGAGTGACGTCATCTTCGAACTATCTATAGATAGAATGAAGTTGAAGTCACGCGGCTCTTTGTTAATGTTTTTGCCATCCACGTTTATGAGTAATTCTCACTTAACCAGACTAAAAACGTTCATGGTTATACAGAGTTTTATGTGTTGGTCCGTTATATTTCCGGATGGCAATGTTGTGAGCTTCTTAGCCAAGCGCATACTATCAATACAAAGTTGTAAACGGTTGAAGTCTTTCAACGCTTTGTTGTCGTTTTCGGACAGCCAGTTCTCACCATGGCATATAAATATAGAAAGTATGCGCTTGGCTAAGTAGCTCACAACATTGCCATCTGGAAGTATAACGGACTAACACACAAAACTATGTGTAACCGTGAACGTTTAAATTCTGGTTAATACAGTTTAGTAAGAATTACCCAAAAACATCAATGACAAAATGCAATAACAAAGCCCTGAGTGACGTCATCTTCGTTCTATCTATAGAAGGAACGACATTCAGTTGTTTGTTAATTAATTGGTTTTAAACAGCCATTTTGGTGATAAGTTCTCACTAAATCATATTATATCAATCATACAAAAATGTTCAAGGTTCAGGTTACACATAGATTTGATGTTGGTGCGTTATATCGGATTTTGTGGGTATTTTACCTAAAAGGACATCATCAATAGAGTATTGGTATTTGTGTGTGTGTGTGTGTGTGTGTGTGTGTGTGTGTGTGTGTGCGAGAGAGAGCGAGAGCGAGAGAGAGAGAGAGAGAGAGAGAGAGAGAGAGAGAGAGAGAGAGAGAGAGAGAGAGAGAGAGAGAGAGAGAGAGTAATGAGAGTGTATGTTCACGAGTGTGTTTACGTGTGTGGCGGATTTATTCAGAGCACGGTATAATTAAATATTTACAGATTTTTCGCTCGAGTTAATAATCACATCTTTTACGACAAATGCAGGGTATGAAACAGAAAAATCCACGAAAAAAAGATTTCAACTCACAGCACTATTAGTAATTACAGATTTGAGACAGAATTTCAACAAAAGCACGTTTTTATGTAAGGTAACTTTGTAAGCCACACGCCATTTAATATGGTTTTACTACGACCATCCGTACACATAAAGATGGAAACAAGCTCATAGCCTTTAATGCTTATTATATCAAAACTGGGTCATATCGGGTCATGGCCAGGGTTGCCAATTTGGCAGATTTTCTGCCAAATGTCCTTTTTTTTGGGCAGAATTTGAAGTCGTCTGGCAGAGAAAAATCGGTTTGGCAGTTTGGCAGAAATTTGGCAGATTTTATTTTCCGAGGCCTCGGGATGAATGTATAGGTCTACTCCACGTTTTCCATGGCAATTTTTATGTAATAGTGATTTTTACAAAATGGGAAATGAAAAAAAAATATGACATCGGCCTTGAGAATTTTTTGTTTAATAAAACTGATGAGTTTTCAAAGGGGGTACTATAAACAGTACGGTTTGGCAGAGTTTTGTGGTATTTGGCAGATTTTTAAAATCCAGTTGGCAGAATGCCTGAAATTAATCTGGCAACCCTGGTCATGGTCCCCTCGTGGCAAAACATTGTGTATTTCCAAGATAGCACACGTTGACCTGGCATAATACTGTCATTCATAGGATCATAGGCAAGCACACACAACAAAACACACACACTCTCTCTCTCTCTCTCTCTCTCTCTCTCTCTCTCTCTCTCTCTCTCTCTCTCTCTCTCTCTCTCTCTCTCTCTCTCACACACACACACACACATACAAACTCACAATGTGTCTGTGCTAAATTTAAATAGATATAATAGTGTGTGTGTGTCTGTGTGTGTGTGTGTCAATCGAGGCTACCTTTACTTGTAACCTTGGTGGCAATAGGGAGAAGAGGGTTAATATTCTAGCCCAAGTAAAAAACAAAACAAACGAAAGAGCCTGAAGCGGGGACGTTCAAGGTTCCTGGCTTTACCCCCCACCATTAAAATGTGTGATCGTATATCTAACATTAAAAGAGGTTTAGGCCAATATAACTAAAAATAACCACAAAAAAAAAAAAAAAAAAAAAAAAAAAAAAAAAAAAAAAAAAAAAAAAACTTTAAACAACGATGTCCAAGTGACCTGTAAATGTTTTTGTTTTGTTTTTGTTTTTGTTTTAAAAATAATGCGGGATATGTTATTTGTCCTTAACCCTCTGCTTACCAAGAACAGGAAAATCGACGCATTTATTATGATACATACAACCAGCTGTTTTGGGTTTGGTTTTTTTTTTTTTGGTTTTTTTTTTGGTTTTTTTTTTTTTTAATTGAGATTTATCTTATTCATCAAAATACTTGTCAAACCTATCAAAACTTCACGCCGTGTTGTGACGATGTTTTTTTTTTAAACAAAAATTATACACGGTATACTCGTTACTCTTGACATTTAGAAAAACGGTATAATATCTTTGTAGAGGATGGGAATAGGTTTTCTTTAAAAAGTTCTATTATAGCTATTTATATAGGGCCTCTATTCATTTATTCTGGAGCTTCCCATATGTTTTTTTTTCTTTTCTTTTATAATAATAACAACAACAACAATAATAATAATAGTAATAATAATAATAATAATAATAATAATAATAATAATAATAATAACAATAATAATAATAATAATAATAATAATAATAATAATAATAATAATAATAATAATAATAACAATAACAATAATAATAATAATAATAATAATAATAACATATAATAATAATAATAATAATAATATAATAATAATAATAATAATAATAATAATAATAATAATAATAATAATAATAACAATAATAATAATAATGAATTCATATAGTGCTATGTTCGAATCAAATTACTCACTGGCGCTTTACGTCAATATAATATTATACTATTGAGTACACATACAGTAATGATCAAAAGTAACGTTAATTTTGTTTCTGTCACCCTCTTTAAATACAAAATAAATCCACAGGTGTTAAATATAAATTTAAACAGGAATTGTAGCGGATTCATAAAATCACAGATTTATTGACAGGCGAGACGCCACTGCCATACGGTAAATAACAACTTTAAATCCCTTTTAAAAACTGAAAATCGCAACTTCGCAGAAATGGTTTTTAGTAAAAATAGTGAAAAATTAAAAAAAAAAAAAAATAATAATACTTCGTGTCGTGGCCCCTTCAGTATCAACCGAGGGCCTTACTCGACGCCTCATCGACATTGTAAGTCTGATTTTGAAACCAAAACATATACAACACATTTTGAGATGATTAGTCACAAATGGGACCATTTACTGAACTGGCGTGACATCTGCCAGACGATCTTTTATTTCATTTTTCTTAAAAAAAAACAAAAAACAAAACAAACACACACACACACACACACACAAAAACACAAGATTCCATCCCTGCCATCTCCAGTAAAGCAGCCAAAATGGAAAATCAGGAAACATCAAACAAATAAATAAATAAATATATAAATACATTATGATCACATTCAATATAATCATAATATTTGTAACCCACTGCCTCAACCCGTATCATGTCAGGGTGGGCCAGATGTCAAAAAGTGATTTTAAACTTAAAATGATGAGGAATAATGAATAAACACAATCGCCAATGGCAGCTTCATGACAAGAGGAGATTTTGACTTCTCATGTTGTGACTGGAAAACGAAAACATTAAAAGGAAAGACCCTTTTTGCACAGCTACACAATGATTTTTTTTTTTAACATCTTTATAGGACAGTGCGCTCATACTCAGCTCATAGAGAACAAACTCACATGGGAAACACGTTAGATTTAATTATCACCAATAGTTCCAGTCTTATAAAACATTAAGATATCACCCCAGGCATCTCAAACCATGATGCAATTATCATTGAGATTGACATAAACCTGTAAAAGAATGTAAAGAAACAGAGAGAAAAACATCTCTTCAGAAAAGCAGACTAGGAAGGTCTGAGAAATGAAATAACTGAAACAGCTAAAGAACTTTTAAATATGCAAACATTTAGCACTGAAGAACTTTGGCAAAAGTTCAAGCATTTTCTAGAGAATGGTATCAGTAAACATTTACAGTCCACTCCGGATAATCACAACTCGGTTAATTGCAACTTTCGGTTAATTGCAACTTTCGGTTAATCGCAACATTTGCCTAGAAACGGAATTAATTCTATATAAAAGTCACTGGTTAATTGCAACAAACTTTGGTTAATCGCAACAAATTTTCTCAAAAAATGGTAAATTCAAGAAATCAATCTAACAAAATATGATTAAATTTCATCATGGAAGCAATCGTGACAGGTTGAAAAATCGAGTGAACAGTAGTGTGTCACCACTTTATTAGAGACAAAAGAGGGCGGGGCTTTACTGTTTGGGTTTATGATGTCATCTTGTGGCCATTAAATAGGAGGGGAGGGGGCTGGCATAGTCTTTACAACAGGTAGACAATGACAGTTGCAAAGAGAGACTGAGCGATGTCTTTTGTTTGAGATTGACAACTTTTCATTGTGACCAACGAGTTTGGTGAGAGTTTATTGTCTCTCATCACGACTAAACTCTTTGCCTCTTACGAATGTTGAGAACAAAAGAGTAAAAGTTAATCCAATCTGAATAAGACGTCGACTTGCAGCAAAGCTGCTTTTGCTTGACAAAATCTATACAGGACTTCCATAAGGTTTTTAATTCAATCGTATTGCTCAGTCTGTGGTAGACTATGAACAATGTTTACAACAACTGATTTGAGTTTACTGTATATGTGTAAAATGTTGCAATAGTTGACTAGACACTCAATTTCGGTTAATTGCAACATTTTCGCTGATCCCAAGGTGTTGCGATTATCCACATAAAATGTGTAAAAACAAAAACAGCCTACCATGGATCACAAAGTCAATAAGAAAGGTGTTAAAACAGTGTGCCAGGTGTTATAAATTTTAAATGCATAAAAAGACTAATTATCACAGTTACAAAGAGAAGAAGCACATAGTTCTGAAACATCTTGTTACGTCCAAAATATTGGGACTACGTGAAGAAATGTTTAGCCCTGATGAGAACAGAAACTAATTTACTGGTGTGAAAAAACTCTGATCATACATCAAACACAAGAAAATGGACAGAAATGTGATAGCCTCAATCATGGCAAAGCGACGCCCTAAATGCCCAATTTCAGTCTGTCTTTTCAAAAAAGCAACCTTTGACCCTCAAATTGCAGAAAACGCATAGCAGACAGGAGATAAAGATAAAGGGAGTAAATCTGACTAATGTGTGTTGTTCATTCATGAGTCAGATTTACTCCCTTTATCTTTATCTCCATTTTATTGACTTATTTAGGCACCTCTATTTATTAGCAGACAGAAGCAGTTACATTCGGACCAACAAACACCAACACGAACATCTAGGACTTCCCACATGGAGTTTCATCCTCCTGACATCCACCAAATACCACAGAAAATTCTCATTTTACCCCAGAACCATCACAGATTGGAACCATTTACTGCAGGAATTTACATCTGCACCCACTTTAGATTTATTTAGAGAGCTTTCAGATTACTGCTGAATTTCAACTTAATGTTATTGTTCATGTCAAAATCTTCATCAGTGAATGTGGATATTAAAAGAAGCTTCAGATTCAGATTCCAAATATGAAATCTTAGATATTCATTACCATTCATATAAACTATAGATATCTAACTCGAATTTTGTATTTTTGTCTATATATTAAATTTTTATCATTTATCCGAGGCTGAGTCAAAAAGTAATGGGACTCTTCTACTTATTACTATAAAACAAATTGAATCAATACCATGCATCATACCTCAAATTAAAGCTTGGCATTAGCTGAGTGGAATGCTCCTTTGCTACATAGTCTCTTTCTCGATAGCCACAGTCCATCTTTATATAAGGGCATGTATCCCGTCTCGTACAACTGAGATGACCGAACTTTGAACAATTTTTTCACTAATGTCTTGGCTTCTTCATCATTTTTAAAGTGATTTCCTCTCATTTCCTCCTTCAGTGGACCAAAAAGATGAAAGTCTGAATGTGTCAAGTCTGGTGCATAAGGATGGTGGGGCAGAGTTGGCCATCCAAATGATGTGATTACCTCCCTTTTCCTGACACGTATGTGGACGGTAATTTCATGAAGAAACAGTACTCGTTCAATCTCCAAATCTATTCTAACTCGATGAATTCTTGCTTTGAGATGCTTCAGAGTCTTTATGTATGTTCAGAGTTGACAGTGGCTCCCTGTGGAAGCAAATCAAGGAGGATTACACCTCTAATGTCCCAAAACACTGTTCCCCAGCTGATTTCTCAGTTTTGAAGTTTTTGGTCTTTTGGTAAGAGGGATGTCACCATTCCATTGATTGTCTCTTCAAATCAGCTTCACATGATGTATGTATGTTTCATATCCAGTGATTATTCTACTGAAAAAGCTGTCACCTCTCCCACTTAGCCAGCAGCTCAAAACAGCAATTCGCCCTTTCCCGTTCTTGATCAACTGCCTGCGTAACCAACAAGCACAGACCTTTGAGAATCCCAAGGATTTGATGTCAATGGGCACTTCCATGACTGATTTCAAGGTCTCCTGCTATCTCATCAAGAAATGTTCATCAGTCAGAACTAATCAATTCCTCTGTCTTTATTTGATTCAATGAGTTCACACTGCTTGGATGGCAACAATCAGGCAGCATGATAAAAATACAGGTAGAATGGGCGGAGGTGGTGTAAACTTAGCAGAAGCGTATTCCGCTTTATAGTTTGTAGATAGAGTGCCTGATGGTTCGCAATGCATCTAAAATACACTGGAATTCATTATTGTATGGGGTAAAGAAGAAGGAGGAGGAGGAGAAGGAGGAGGAGAAGGATAAGAAGAAAAAGAAAAAGAAAAGGAAGAAGGAGGAGGAAGAGGAGACAGAGGAAAAGTACTTTTTAGTAGCAAGTAATTGCTATTGTCCATTTATCACTACAGAAACCGGGATAAACTCTGACTCCATGGCCTCATGACTCTAAAAGACAATTTTCAGAAATAAATTGCTTACCTCATCAAGAGAAGTCAGAAATTGCTCAGCAATATCGGAATGTCTCTCTCCTGGAAGAGGTGGAAGGACTTCTTGCAGGTTGATTTGATTTGAAGGGGTAGCTTGGTTCCTGAAAACATGAATGGAAAAGTGGGATTCATTAAGGTGTGAATGAGTACCTGGCTATTGGCAGTGATGGATATTGTAAAAGACACCTTACTGTTTTGTACTATATGAAATGGACATTTTTATTCATATGGCTTACTGGGGGGAGTGAATGAATCATTGCAAATCGCAATGAGCAAGGTAATCTTTAAGGAAAAGCCCTCTATCACTATTCAGGTTTTATATCCTGTTCCACCTTGATAATTTTTCTTCACTGAAGTCAATTCTTACATTGTAGATTGGTTTCTTGGTCTCTTCGTGTAAGCAACAGTTCAAGCATTTTTTCTCAAACTCATGAAATTTAATTAGCAGGAGATAAGGATGGAGATTTGTACCAAGATTTTTAAAAATAATTAAAACCTGGAATTTGATATCTCTCCTCTTTGAAATGGTTAAATTCTCTTTCTTTCAGGGCTGTGTATGACACAGTGCCAGATAAAGCAGATTGAAAAATACAAGAAAAATAAACATCCCAGAAAATGAGGGATGGGTCTTTCTTGTATTTTTCTTTCTGCTTTGTCTAGCCCTGTTTCACAGATACATCTTTTCAGATTTTAAATCTTACACTAGAGCCTGTGTACCCAAATTTGTCAGTTTCTTTCAAGGGATGAAGTGGGAGGATAAACTAAATTAGTGAAGCATTGGACTGGTATGCGATCTAATGGAATGACGCTTGCCTTTGGATTGGAAGTTCTAGGGTTCGAATCCCGCTCTGATGGGCCATAGTTGAGTCCTTGGAAAAGGCTCTTTATTCTCATTTTCTCACCTTACTCAAGTGCAGCTGTATTGGTATGATAGATCGGAAGGTCCTATCCTGGGTTCGAGCCTCGCTTGGTGCCTAGTTGAGTCCTTGGAAAAGGCTCTTTACTCACATTCTCTCACAATACTCAGGTGTAAAATGAGTACCTGGCCATCAACAAAAAACAAAGCAAAAAAAACTTGAGCTTCTAAAGATCGCAATATCCACTAAACGTGCTCAAAGGCCTTTAGAAGGAGTCCCTAGTCAATAGCAACACTAAACAACATGTAGGTTAAGACATGATGCCTGTTAAGCGATTTTACATTTTTTTTTCCGTCAGAGACAACAATGTTAACAGTGAGGTCTTCATTTTACACATGAGTATGGTTAGAGAATGTGAGTAAAGACTCAACTCTGCCTCTCAAAGCTGGACTTGAACCCAGAACCTTCCGATCAGAAGACAAGTGTTGTCCACATGTCTGCATAGCCGATCAGCAGGTCTTAAATATCAGATTAATTTCGATCATCATACCTGGCATTAATCAACTCTTGTTGGATGCGTCTGGAGTTACCGCATGCACCAACCAACCCTGGTAAAGGAAATCTTTTATCGGGGGGACACAAAAGTCCTAAGACGTCCTCTGGCCACTGAATGGAACTGACTGGGGCTATTATAGACATTTAAAAAATATAGAAAGTAAGCAAATGTTTATTGAATGCCAAAGATGCTGTATCGTAAAGGAAATTAATAAACCACATTTTAATTGTAATGTACTGAGAAAATTATATGAAATATTTCTAAGCCAACATGTTTTAATTTTTTCTCATATTTAATGATTTTATCCACTCAAGCTTGTGAATCTATATGAATAACTGGATTTTGTGACAAATGCTATGTATGGACGCTTTTAAGGACAAGTAGGCTATCCCAGATTTTACTGTTTTGAGAAAATCAACATTGAAGATTTCGATCCCATAAAATGTCCAATTACTCAAATACTATTCAATATTTTTTTTTCAAAACTTTCTGTGTGGAATGATAATTGTATTTGACGATGATAGTCATAAAAAAAGCAACAAATACATTACAGAATTCTCTTATTTTATTAAAAACAAGTGGGTTGGCCGAGTTGTCCATATTTAAACAGCATCACTGAGCAACGAATTTACATTATATAATAAGGGCTATCCCACCAATTTGCACACTAGGCCATCCCTAGTTAAATGGGCTATCCCATCTTACACATGGACATGTATGTTGCGAAATAATGGGCTGTCCCTCTCACACATGCAGTCAATTTAATCAATTTTCCTACATTAAACACATGTTTATTGCCTTAAATTAATGTTTTATGCGTCTAAACACATTACACTGACAATTGAAATGCAAAACATTATCTGATATGATGGCATTGTTGTTTGGTGGGGAGTTTTCTTCATTCAGTCGTGAATTCGACATGTCTCATGTTGAAGCCATGTTTGAAGGGTTAGCCCACTTACACTTATGTACACATTGTGTTTTCGGTTAAAACACAAGGCAGTTTATACCGATAATGAAGCAAATAAACGAAATTGATGCTCGAAACCTTTTCAGAGGGTAGGGCAATGCCCACTTTTGACCCCTATGTAATTATTTTAAAAACCGAAAAATCTGGGATAGCCCACTTGTCCTTAAAAGCGTCCAATATATATATATATACACTATATATATATATATATATATATATATATATATATATATATATATATATATATATATATATATATATATATATATATATATATTATATTATATATGCCGACTTGGAAAATCTAAAAATTCGTACCTTTTGGGAGTTAAATATTGTAGTCACTATAGTTGACTTTAAAAATCAACAATTTACTTTCACAAGAATTGAATAACACTTCAACATCCTTAAAATTATGTAGTCGATTGAACTTTCATTTTCAATAAGATTTAATTAACAGGATACGGTCATGAAGTCATGATATTGGAGTCAAAATATCATAATTCTACTAATATTTCGTAATAGTAAGCAAGTCTGTATATATAGAGCAAAGATTTTTTTTAAAATGAACCCTACCCTTTTAAATTCAAGAATTCTGTCTAGTCTAACAAGACCTGGAAAGAATTTTTTTTTTTTTTTAGGAAACCCTCACATGGTGAGTCTTCATGATTATTTATATGATTTTACATAAAAATAATAAATACTATTCGAAAAATATTTTTAAAAATAAAATTAAAAAATAAATAAAATAAATATAAATAAATTTTCAAAAAATAATAATAATTATAAAAAAATAAAAAATATAAATAAATAAAAAAAAAAATAAAAAAAGAAAGAAAGAAAGATTCTTTTCACCTGCAGATTCTTCATCAACTTCATTGTTTCTGGGATCAAATTTTTTGGTAGCAGAAGAGAATTCCCGGCACCTGATCACAGCAGTCCTCAGATTGGGTAGATAAGCCACTACACGTCTATACTTGGCAAGCTTTGGAAAGAGATGAAGTATATAATAATACTAATACAACATAGTAATGCACTGCTTACCAACAAAGAAATATAATTTAATTTCAAGAGCGGTGGAAATTCACATTTGTTGTCGTTGGACATCCTCCAGTGCCAATTTTAAAAAATTCACCCCATATACCGGAGCATACTCAATGTCTCAATCGTTTCTATGTTATGTGTTTGTGTTGAGAATATTGGCTATTAAGCTTAACTGCTGGTCAAAAACTTCGCGATGGTGGCGCGCGAACGAGCCGGCGATCTCCAGTAGTGGGTGAGAGAAGGCTTTAGAAATATGACTTGGGTTTGATACGAATATTTTTGTGTTCGTGGATAGCTCAGACGGTAGAGCCACGCTCTCACCTGCCAGGCGGAGTTGTCGTACCAATAAGGTCGCAGGTTCAAACCCCACCACCGCCGCGAAAATTTTTTTATTCTCTATTGTCTTCTGGCACTTTTCTACTCACTTCATATCTTGTTGTTACCAACATAATTGCCTGCTCCACTCACTTTTCTGAATTAAAGAACATCACTATCACTTATGTTGCATTTTGAAAATACTTATTTCTTTATATAATAATGTATGAAGACACTGTCAAAATTTTTATTATAATTAAGAAAATTGGGGTAAAATCAACGCGTACATATGTAATGGACAATATTTTGCATCATTTTTTAAAGATTTCCATTACAACAATGAGCTCATGAGGAATTGGGTTATCAAACCAGCAAATAAGTGCACGTCGGGTAAAATTATCAACATCAAACACTGTGGAACAATTCATATCATTGCTTTTATAAAACTGTGCTGTAGCTTACCGTCACTGCCATGACACAAAAAGAAAGCTGTATCTGGTGTTTACTGGGGCATTCAATGAGTCAATTGATCTGAAGGAAATACAGAAAATTTAAAAATGGTAACTTATCCATAAAATCTTATGACAGAGCTCAATTACTTGAACGATAAATTTGTTTTCTTTCCTGTGATTTTTCAAGAGGCTAGACTCCACGTTTGGGTCTTTTTGTCAACATCACATATAATCATTGTGCTGTATAGTGAACAAAAAAAATAAAAAATCCGTAAAAGAAATTGGGTCAAATTATTTATAACTTTGTCATCATAACGATCACCTGTATCTGTATATAGGTATTCAAAATAAATTCTTGATATTAAAAAAAAAATAAGAGGGGGGGGGGGGGGGGTAGAGGGGAGGAGGAAAAATAAAGCAACTTTTTACTACGGTATTTGTCTCTTTACTGCTAGGTAGTGATAATGAATAGTTTTTTGGGGCTCTCCTGAAAAATTGTGGTTTTCCATTTTATGCATGCTTTTGCTACTGCTGCATGGTAGCATTAACTATGATTTTTTTTCTTCAAATCTAACAACAACTACTGGTAAACATTTTTATCACTCATGATTATCTGTGATGATACAAATGTTTTTTTCTCAAACCTACTGACCAACACTCATGATATGCCACCTTATTTATGGATATATATAATCTTATCTCACGAATGAACAGAAACAACTATCACTCTATGTAGCTTCTATATGAATATTGGAATGATTAAAATTAAAAACAAAAAAAAAATATGTATATTATCTTTTTTGGTTGCAGAGTTCCTGTGTTCACATAAATCGAATATAAATCCTAACTATAACAACAAACCTGGTTGTGATACAAAATCTACTGTTCCAAAATAAAATTATTATATACGTAGTATTATTATTATTATCATTTCGAGTCAAGAGGTCGGTGAAGCCATACTTATTCTGGGTTTCTGTGGTTTACGTTAAACAGACGATAACAGTTACTTGCTACCAGTGGGATTGAATACTGGGAAATTGCAAAGAATTTTCTTTCAGCTCTAATCTAGACACAGCTACCCAATCACTGGTAGATGGACAGAGGCAACTGTTCATAGAAGGCATATCGAGTTCTAGTTATAGTAAAAAATATCCTTATAGAAAACAAAACAAACAAAAAAAAACAACAGAAAACAAATAAAGCACCAAAGCAAGAAATAGTTACCAGAATAAAGAACTGTAAAGCTACTAAATGGATAAGTAATGAACTCTTCTCATTAAAATAAATTATGGTAATCATTAATACAAGCTGAATAATTAACTACTAATGACTGACAAGGCACTTTGTGACAGCTGTGTTTCACTTTGGAAGTAAGGCCCTTATTTTCACTCCAAAAACAGCTGGTTCATTTATATATTTTAAAATACAGTGTAAATGCCTTAACAGGAATAGCAAAGCTATGCGGAAATCTTTCTGATTAAATGGTTGTCTACATTTTCCTTTAAAAACAAATTTGATCACTTGAGATTATTTAGATTTACAAATATGCTCTTCATTTTGTACTACTACTACTACTAATAATAATAATATATTTGGCACATCTTCCTACTCCAAATAATCAGACTTTAAGTGATTTAAACGAATACATAGATTAAATAGAAAAACATATACCAACAACCACATATTCACTCATGCAAACAAAGACCTAGTCATATATAAACGTACATATAATAAACAAATATTACTTCAATCACTTGCAGAAATATTAAGCTTAAACATATCAAATATTATTTTAGCTATTCTATCGAGCAAGATGTAAGAGAATTAAAATCATCTGAGTCTATTAAATTTTTGGGAATGTACTTCTAAAATTGTGAGGATACAAAGACAAAATCAAAATATCTTTCCCTTGAATGCATTTTTGTTTTAGTTAAAAAGATCAGAGCGTGAAATGTACTTAATCATTCCTTGGAACAGATATTTTAATAATTATTTTTACTTGCAAACATGGGAGGGCAATTGTTTTATTTTACAAAGAATTAACTTTCATATTATGACGTCGTTGAGTATTGCACTTAGTTTTGTAGTGCAGTGTCGTGGATTTAATGTTCCGTTAAGATATTGCATTCAAAAAGGAAAAAAAACGGGCATTAAAAAATGACTATGAAAACTTAGGGCATCACAATTATGAATTGCATAATCTTAAATTTATAAAATTTGATTTGTTTTTTAAATACCCTAGGTGCATGTTCTTGTCTTTCAAAACTGCATCTTCTTGCAAAGTTTCAAATTTTTAGGATTTTCATTTTAAAAAATTAAAATTCCTCCAAAATAGTCAAGCAATAAATAAATATCCACATTTAACCTTCCTATACTGTAATCAATATTTACTGCAAGGGAAACTAGCACAAATGGCATAATCCATTCTCCATTAAACTCATAGAAAACATTTTCCATAATAAAGACTTATATGTCCATAATTTACATTCAGATATGAGAGACATGATTTATAATAAATTTGGCATCATTTACAAGAATTCCACAACAGACTATGTTCACTGACTGTCTAGTCAAAAAACAGGCCGCTGCATCGAGCCAAATTGGTACCAGAAGCCTATGGCACAGAGAAAAACGCAGAACAGCTTATATCCTAAAGTCAATCTCAAATATCAGTCAAAATGAAATTCAAATGTCAGGCAGGGAAGTCATATTGATACATTTCCCCTGTGAGCTCATTCAATGATTATTACTTACCACTACTACTACTACTACTACTATTATTATGACAACAACAACTGCTATACTCCAGCACAGTTTCCTCGAACTCCTCAGGACATGCAAAATGGTTCCAGGAAAGACCGTGCCCTGCCAAAAGCGACTTGATAGAAAGGAGGGGGGGGGGGGGGGGGGGGGGGGCAGTGTAACAGCGGTTTGGTATCTGCTTCATACACAAAATATACCTAGTTTGAATATTCACCCTTTTATGTGGCCCGAAGCAAGCCACCTGTCCCTAGCTCTATTTGAGGCAATGAGCTGCGGCTGACACCTGGATTATTCCAGTATTTCCTTGGAATAGACCCAAAGACAAATCACCGCTTGAGGATGAATATAAAGGAAACTTTATTATGCATTTACTTTATTGATATGCTGAGGGAGATAACTATATACATGATATGTTACAAGGGGTTGGTTTGTGTGTGTGTGTGTGGGGGGGGGGGGGGCAGTGCTGTATCACAACATTCCTTTACTGTCGTGCCAACTTTTATCAAATCATGGCCAGTGGGATCAAAATTGGGATGAATGGCAAAGTGATAAGAATACGCAGAGAAGTGTCGGTTATGCGAAACAGCAATAGAGTATGTGAATGGCTGTTTGGGTCTGCATGCGTATCATATTGAATACACACACCTGCAGTGTAGATAGATACACACATACGTGACTGTCAATGTCACAGTAAATCATCAGGTCGAATTTTTTTTTAAAAGACTTTAATTTTTTTTTAAATGTTGGCTGGAAAAAATTAGTTCCGAGGAAGGAATGGAATGATAGCAAAGAATAATAAGGAAAAAAGTCGGGACATTCAAATTATTCCGAGGAAACCGTGCTGGAGTGTAATAATAATTAATAATAATCAAAAGAAGAAGAGGAGAAGAAGAAGAAGAAGAAGAAGAAGAAGAAGAAGAAGAAGAAGAAGAAGAAGAAGAAGAAGAAGAAGAAGAAGAAGAAGAAGAAGAAGGATGAGGAGGAGGGTGAGGAGTGAGGAGTAGGAGGGGGAGGAGGAGGTCTAGTTCACTAGGACTATTAGCTAGATAGAGTACTAGAGATCAACTTCAGACCGACCAATTTCTCAGCGCACGTTGATTATTCATTTCTCTCTGATAATAAATACGAAAGAGAGGATTTAATTTGGTAAGCCATTCATCAGACTTGATTTGAGGAAAATGTCTCGTGATTTGTCTTAAACTTGAATTGAAATTATGGTTGACCTCGTCAGTTTCAGTTATACTTCAGTCATATTTCAGACTGATCAAAATCAAAAGTCAAAGTCAAAGTGTGCGTCACTGATTTATATAGAAATTAATAATAATCTAATAAATAATATTAAGAGTAGGGTTGAAATATGTATTTAAAATTGAACTATTTACCGACATAACATAAATAAAAATACAGAAAAGGTTGACCAGAGTCCTCCACTTGTTTATTTTGAGTTTTGGTTTGATCTGATGAAACAAGTGTGTCAGTATCTAGTATCGTGTAGTGTCGAGCGGAAGTCTCGATGATACCTCAAGTCATCGGCCACCAACACTCAAAACTTCCCGAACTCGATGACCAAGGAAAAGTCGGGAATTCCCGAGAAGTAGCACTTCAACTGAGCTTTGGATGGCTTTTTTGTATTAAAACTTAAAATACATTAAATAAATTCACTTTGTATAATAATAAAACATTGATACCTATAACCATTTTGATCTATTTACGACGTTTGTGTTTTGTTAGCTGTTTAAAATATGATATAACGTCAATACCCAATACCAATGACTAGGTATTGAATGAAAGCACCGATGACTAGAGCGATTCTCGAGACTTTTTTGAGTCTCGAGACTCAAAAAAGCATCGAGACGCAAAAAAGTCTCGAGCTTCGCTGGAATCATCGCCGACGAGAGAGGGGTGAACAATGCAGATAGTACACATTGTTAGTAACGCGTGCGTCGCTCGCGCAGTATAGTCTCGAGACTCGGGACTCGGGACTCAATACGAGAAGCATCGACGACCAAGATTCTCGAGACGAGAAAAGCATCGAGAACTAAGTGGAGGTCGGGAAGTTCTCAGTCGTCGATGACCTGACTTCTCAAAACCTAAAGCATCGTTGACCTTTTGGTGACCCGGTTGCCCTCCCCTAGTATCGTGTGTTGTTAGCAGTGAGTGTGCTTAGTGCTTGTCTCAAGTCGAGTGTGTGTGTGTGTGTGTGTGTGTGTGTGTGTGTGTGTGTGTGTGTTGTGTGTGGCTGACGGTGATAAGTACTTACACAGTGTGTTGTTTTTGTGATGGTGCAATTTTGCACCTCTTTTACAATATGTCCAATTAATTTTCAAATCCATGAGTAATAAAAAGTACAGTTTATTTAATTTCTGATCTGTTTGGATTCATTAAGAATTTAAAATAAGCATTTTTTAATATATATTTTGAAGAAAAAAGATTAACAATAAACATGGCCAATTTACCCATCTAGTGTGTTGTTATTGTCGTGACCTCCGTGTTCAAACGGAGGCTACTCAGAAAAAATAGAAGAAACTTTATAAGTAGAGATAGGTTCACTCCCTTTAGTATGTAACTTTTTAATTTTTAACTTAGTTACTACACCCATGCCCAAGGTAACTGCAGGACGGACGGGTGTTTTTAAAGTGACAGCAACTAAAACGCATTATAATTAATAGCATTGGGAAGAAGCAGAATGAATTATCTGCAACCCTTGTATTCATCATCATCATCATTACCTTTTTCACCCTGAGTCAGGGTATGGGCCACAGACAAACAGTTTCCATCCTCAATCTAGAACTCTAGCCTCGGGCAAATCCTTAAAATCTTATTTAAATATAGGATCAAAGCTATCGATGTAGTTTAATGTATTTTATGTATTATTTAAAGTCAATAATTTGATTTAGTGCCAAATTGGACAATACAGTTTCGTGCATTGGTGTTATACAATTAATCAAAACAAAACACACAAACACAAAACACGCACACATACACACACACGCACGCACGCGCACACACACACACACGCAAACGCAAACGCAAAGACACGCACCTCCAACTAAACAGTAAACAGTGAGCTTTGCTTTACAAGGGCAGGGGTACCAAGTCAACATCAACATGGAACATCTCGAGTTGTCGTCTGTACAATTTTGTCTCGGAAAGGCAACGTTTTTACTGGCCAGGTACCGACTCGTCTTAGACCAGAGGTAAGTAAGAGAATGTGAGTATAGATAGTGTGGGCTTGGCTAAGAAACTCACAACATTGCCATCCGGAAGTATAACGGACCAACACACAAAACCATGTGCAACCATGAACTTTTATAGTCTGGTTAATACAGTTAAGTGAGGATTACTCATAAACGTGGATGGCAAAAAACAATAACAAAGACCCGAGTGACGTCAACTTCATTCTATCTATAGAGCCTTTTCCAAGGAATAAATTTTGTGTCGTCCATCGCGGGACTCGAGACAAACTATAAAGATCAGTAGCCAAGAGTCATACGCAAGACTATAACGCCAAAACCTTGAGATTGAGAGTGGAATCTCCAGCCCAAGGTGCCACAACATGCCTCGCCAAAATCGGTTTATTTTGTAAATTGGAAGGAAGACTAAATAACGTAATAGCCTCTGATGCAGCAGTGCAGGTCACACGTCTGGAAGATGAGTTCAAGACGGCACACGAATATTGACCCGCGTTTACTGGTTGGTTTGGTTTGTGTTAGGTCCTACCATAGGGCATCCAATCTGAATTCTTTTTGGGTCGATCTCTGGTCAACTCCTTCGCACTCTCAAAGACATCTTCATGGTCATCAATCTAGGTTATCAGAAGGCACTTTCTTCAACTTATAAGATTTTTATTTAATTTGTTTGTACTGGAGTCCTAGTGGACGTTCAGTTTTCTGTTCCGATTATCCAATGTCCGCTGCATGGCCGATCTACGTTTATTTTGTGCTCTCTTCGAAGTGATTTCTCTTTTTGGAGTATTACTGGCTCTGTAATAAATATTTATCATTCATATTAAATTATACGAAATAAATTTTGGGCAGTAATGGGCACCTGACATCCCATCCAGAAAATCTTAATCTTGATTCTGTTCAGCCTTTTTTCATTAAGAACGCTCCTCCAAATTATTGAATTTGGCGACTTTAATATTAAATTTAATGTTGATTCTCACCGCCTTCGTTTATTCTGAGTTGGTATCTAACCCTCTGGTTTGCCATGGCTTGAAGCAAGTGACAACTATTGAGATGGCAGATGGTAGCATGTTTATCAATTTTTTAATTATCAATGTTTCACGCTATTCGCACTACGTGAAATTATATAACTTGAAGATGAGTAGATGTTAGGGTGTACAAGACATGACCTACATAATTTGCAGGTCTGACATCCGAATCCCATAATTGGCCTGGTTTAACATTGTTGTAATGGACAATATTTTGCGTCATTTTTTTCTCTCGATTTCCTTAACAACAATGAGCCCATAACAAGGCTGACAAGCTCTGTGTGCCTTGGCCCATAATGAATTGGGTTATCTGATCTGCAAATAAGGGCACGTCGGCTGTACATACATCGATTAACGGATAATAAAAAAAAATAATTAAAAGGATATCGCACAACAACTTAAAACATGGTCATTAGATTATGCAGTTGAGACATGGGTGATGGATTATAACGGAAAAGTCTGTCTTGAGACAACACGTGTGAAGTGTTTTTTAATCGTATCAAATTTGACTTGTCGAAATTTGATTCGTCGATATTAATAGTAATAGCTCACGCGGCTAAGGTTGCTACCAACAAAATCTTTTACATTTGTTAAACGCTAACCATAAATGATTAAAACACGCATAGGTAATTGAAAACAATCTGTTTGAAAGAATTGTCTTAAAACTAAAGTGTTTTTTGACCGTTTGTATTACAACTACGTTCTGAACAGTCGATCACCGATGCAATCTACGTGGACACGTCGGGCAATCAAAGAACGACACGTTATGATTGCACCGGATGTTGTTGTAAAGGTCAAATTTATGGCAGCTCAGTGTTTGTAGTTGTAGAAGCCGGTGGTGTATTCTGCTGTTTTCTGTAAAAGTAAAAGTTCCAGAGCACAGCCTTTATTAGACCTAGAACGCACTGTGTAACGTGCTTTTATTTTCTTGCTATCACCATTGCTTTGAAGATGGGTAAAGGAAATCTTATGATTATGCTATGCATAATGGCAACAGTTTCGCTTTCATTTGGAGAGGACGAAGTAACTGGTGAGTTCGAGTTCCGAGTTCTTAGTAGTCTAACTTAGTTTAGTGAGTGTCTGTACTGTAGGAGTAGGAGGAGCCAGTCCAGGGCCAGGCATTTTCATTTTTTGAGTCAAGTTGAATTTGAGCTTCCCGCAGCTGAAATCAACTATGCTGTTCGTTCACGTTGGCTTTAATTTTGTTTTGGATGTTCTCATTTTTTCTCTCTCCTTCATCTCCTCTCTGCTGACCCTCTCCTTTCCCTTCATGTTTTTCTTTCATCACAGAAGACTTGCTTCAGTTCAGTCAGTCTTTTTTTTTTTTAATGCGTCCCTCAAAAGGACGTCTCAACAGTTCGACCAAATTTGAGATATTATTGCCCTCACTTTAAAGACAAATCTTTTGCAAAATTTGGGTATTTCAAAAATGTTCATGTTTCAGCTTTATTTTATTTGCAGTGCAGTGTTTTGATTTTCTTAGTCTTAAAAGTTTTGTTGATGTTATTAAAAAAAAATATATATATTGTTAGTGGAGAACCTGAAATATTTTCAGGGAATTAAAGGTTATTTCTATTACAAATAGGCACTCATTTATTTTACTTATTATACGGATCATGAATATTACCATAGTATAGACCTAGACAATCAGCGATCAAAATCTGTTGGGTATAGTATAAAGTGTGAAGGTGTGCACACATGAGTTTGGCAATAGATTGTCCGGCCAGATGGCGATTTGCAATGACAAAAGACTGATCATCATCATCATGCTCGAGTGAGGGGAACATGTTTATAAAGAACATCACTATCACTTATGTTGCATTTTGAAAATACTTATTTCTTTATATATAATAATGTATGAAGACACTGTCAAAATTATGTATACTACTAACTTATTTAAAAAATGCTAATTAAATTGACAAATAAAATATTTCTTGATAAATATTTGTATTTTAAAAATAAATTATAATTTTAAATGCTCATCACTGTAATTTTAATACTTCAAAACTTACAAAATATTTCTTTTTTCATTAAATAAGGGAAATAACTCTTTAAGTATCTATTGGCCGGCCAAATTACGATTTCTTGGGCCAATGATCAAGCATAATGGGTGGCCAAATTATGGCAAATCCGAAGGCCAAAGGACTCATGATTATGCCTTAGCGGATATTCTAAATAACCATTTGAGTCAACAACTTTATGTTAAAAAAGGTTTCCAAGTTACTTGTGTATCAACCTGTGAAAAAGAGTTTCATAATTTTTAGATTTGCCAGTAATCCTGTGCTCGATGATCAAAGAATTAGAAAAAATAATAATAGATTTAAAAAAGGCCTTTTTTGATTCCATGATTCAACTCTAATTGACTATACATTGATTACTAGTGATGGGGCCAGTTCTGAAAATAAGCTTTCATCATGACATTCAATTGCATCCTTAATTCGACCAATCTCTTTGTACAGTGAGTGCTCTACCAACAAAAACAGCAAGCTAAAATGTGACCCATTGTCTCAAAACGGTATTATGTCGGATAGAATAGGACACCAAAAAGTGGATTTAAAATTTAACTGAAGAAATTTTAAGATATGTAAAAGTGATAACAATTTCAAATGTAGCATTTTTTAATTTGTCAAGGATTGTCAAGTTAGGAATGTTTTTTTATATATATTTTTTTTTTTTTTGGTGAAAGCTGATGCAACTTTAAATAAAATTTAAAAAAAAGTAGGATTTAATTATTTTATGATCTTAATTCATCGGTGTTAATCATTGACTAGTAGGGTGACTTATTGTGGCAAGAAATTTACTTCAATCTAATTCTCCAATCTTAATTTTATATCAGAATTGATATGAATGCCAACCTAGATTTTCATCTGCCTTTACTTGTGAACTGAGAGCAATATTTTTGCAAGAAACCTAAATCTGCCTTGATTTAAGAAAAATACATGTTTCAGCTTCCTTGTGGCTTTTTGATTTTTCAATACTTTTGTTCTTAAAAAGATACTGCCACCTTTTCTGTCAGTGTTTTCAGTATGATAAAAAAACAATTCTGATTTAAGCTCTCCTGACATTCTTAGAAATTTTTAAAGATCCAACCAGTCCTGACATTCTCTTTAAACTATTCGATGACCTTTGTTCAGAAATTTTTCATCTCCCTGTTATGTGATAACGCTAGACTTTCTTCCATCCTTTTGGGAAGATAAACTTGCTTAAGTGCATTTGTCTTGTAAGGAGTTGGATATCACTAAAGTTCTGAATCTCGTATTATCATGAAATATTTTTTGTTTGTTTGCTAAAAGAAGCTTTGTATTACAAAGTACTGTACACTTCAGAAATTAGGAGAATCTGTTGACTCCTTGGGTCTAATGGCTTAGAAAGAAGAATATTTTTGCTTACCACCTATATACAAGATCTCTTACAATTAAAAAATGCTTTCAATTAAATTTGTTTCCTTTTAAAAAAAATTCAGGTGGGGAAGTTGAACTGAATGACGAAGGATTTGAAGTAAGAGAAAATGTTGTGATACTGACCAATGACAACTTTGATGAAGCAGTGAAAAAATATCCCATTCTACTTGTTGAGTTTTATGCTCCATGGTAAGTGTTTTACTAAGATTTCCTTGTTTTAACATTTTTTTATATTCACATTTTAACATTCTTTTTCAATTTAAAGAAAAATTCAAATGTATATTTCAATTTTAATTGATATTTCAATGCTCTATAAAAATCCATTAAATGTTTAATCTAAGTAGTGCAGGTTTGACCAGCACAGCATGTAAAACAATTAAAAAGAAAAAGGAAAAAAAAAAGAAAAACAACAAAAAACAAACTTTCTTAATCACTTGTCATGGGGTATCAAATGTATGTAATACAACTTGCTTGCTGCAACTCTCAATTATAGAAGTTTCTGCCTCAGTGCCCAATGGTTGGGAAGTATGAAAAATGGGGATACAAGCTGATTGGGCATTCATGCATAATACTCCATTGTGCATGAAGCCGAAATTTATTCTGAACTCTGTAGCGTTAATTGGACAAGAAAGTGTTTGTTACCCTTTTCTGATCTAGTGCAAAGTACTTTCTGCCATATTTGACAGATCCAGCAACCTAATCACTGCTGGGTGGATAGGGGGTCAGGTGAAATATTAATTGCACTTGGTTTCGATACTTTCCCCTTTGTGTGTAAACTGCATGATCTACCAACTGAGCTATTGAGACCCCCACATTTAAAACCTTAGAGTGCTATGAAGTTTGACTTTTGGATTGTGAAATTATTCAGTAAGGTTATATTGATGATTCTCTACCACCTCTCAACTAAAACAATCGTACCAACACAAAAGACTATGTTACCTAACATTTGTAGTCTATTACTATTAGAGAGAATTTAGTGACATGCATGGCATCTGATATCAAGAAGGTGTGAATTAATGCCTATTTTTATTATAGAATTGTTGACATGGTCCTATGAGCACTCAAGAGCTAACTCGACTACCTTTATATATAAGGTCCCCCAGAATTTGCTAGTTACTTTGAAAAAGAACAAATGATGAGTTGTTAAGATGATGGAAAGATGAATTTTAATGAAATGAGATTTCTTATACTAAACAGTGATCACATTTACAAATGAGTATATGATGATATCACATACCTTATGCGATTGTGGTGAGATGATGATAAAGTTAGAAACTGTGTGTGGACTTTTGGAGTTGCACTTCCAATCTGAGAGTAGTTGCAGGTGTTTCGGACATGTCCAGGCTTGATAAATTCTTGACGGTGTTCTCACTTGTCAATCTGAGGTCACCATAAGGTATTTTGGTGGCAAAGGAAGCTCCGGCGTCTTGATGGCAGAAATAAAAAATAATGAAGTGTTCGACAAGTCCTAAGAGTAAGATATAAATCTCGAAAATATAAATAATAAGAAGACGGAAAACATTATGACTGTCAAGGCCTACATTACAATCATGAAGATTAAATCAATCAGCTTCTATAATAAGTAGCTACATGACCAGGTTAAAAGAAAAGTTTTTACTAATTTGA
>NC_088361.1:84810306-84827806 GCF_034508935.2 Berghia stephanieae | reverse complement strand
AACAAAAATTCTGTTCGTAATTCCAGTTGAACAAAACACCTAAAGTCTACTATTTTATACCAGTATGGCTCGGTGGCTCAGCGGTCAGTTAAGTGATGTTAAGCATGGTCAGTTGCCAGACGGGTTTCAGTGATTGTAAAAGATTTGATTCCCAATGTTGTGTCCTTGGGTATGGCACTTAATACTCATTATCCCACTATACAGGTGTGAAAGTACCTGGCTATAGACAGTGATGGATTTTGTAAGAGAGTTATCAAAAAAAGAATACCTAACAGGTCCCTGGTTCAGTCTGAAATGGAAATATAGTTTCATATTGCCTGCTGGGGTAATAAATGAAACATTTTGAAGGGTATTCAGCATGGGAATTCCGTGGAAATGTGCTTTGTAAATGCCTATGTTTATTTATTTTATTTTCATTCGCTGCAGACAGAAATTGGATCACATAGATCTTGACTCTGAAATAGTGCTTGGTGACAAAGCTATTGTTATTATTGTTATTATTATTATTATTATTATTATTATTATTATTATTATTATTATTATTATTATTATTATTATTATTATTATTATTATTATTATTATTATTATTATTATGATGTTATTTATTATCATCATTATTGTCTTATTATTATTATTATTATTATTATTATTATTATTATTATTATTATTATTATTATTATTATTATTATTATTATTATTTATTTACTTTTTTGTTGTTGTTGTTATGAATATTTGAAATTTCATTCTCTAAATTAATGTTTTTAATTTTTCTGAATCATCCTTTTCATACAGATTTGAGGTTAGCGGATATCCAACATTGCGATTTTTCAAGAATGAAAAAGATTATGAATATGAAGGACCACGACAGAAGGATGGTATGATCAAGTTCAGCTTATAAAATCAACATAAGAAACATGATTTTATCTCAACTATTGAAATCTATTTGTCAAATATCCTGGTTAAAACAACAATCTATTTTGCTTCGTTTTTTAAAAATTTGTTTTGTTTTTGTTTTTGTATCTCTTCCAGTCTGTTGACAGAGCAACATTTACAATTAATTTTGATGTGCAATCATACATAATAATAGACTGTTTACTGCTTTAAAAAAGGCAAAATACAATTACATTTTTAGCTAATGTTTTTTATAAGATCATACGTTTTATAACACACTTCTTCTGTTTCTTAAATGAACCATGGTTTTTAATTCTCAAATAGGAAAGATGGAGGATAAGTAAAATCACAAATAAAAGCGAGACAAATAAGACTAATCTTGGAAGCTTTTTCATCTGAATGAAGTTGTGTATATAAATTAAGGAGTAATGCTTTAAGTTCAGATGACAATAATACATTTAAGCCTCCAAGATTTTTCTCTTATCAATGAATTAGGCTGCTCAGCAAACTAAATTAATATCTATTTTAACTTTTAAATTAACCTCTAAATTCAACAACGGTATATTGTATTTTAATTTTTTTTTCTGCCTCTTTCAACTTTACAAGGTATTGTGGATTATATGAAAGGAATTGCTGATCCATCCTGGGCCCCAGAACCAGAAGCTGTGGTCACTTTAACTAAGGAAAACTTTAAAGAGGTCACAGACCTTGCGGATCTGATGATGGTTGAATTTTATGCACCTTGGTATGTTTTGCTTGCTAATTTGTTAGATTGGCTAGATGTTTTGAGTAATAAGTAGCTTGCAAAACCGGTCCAGTAAAGGAAAATAAATGGAAAAAGAATAATAATAACTGGAGTCAAGAGAAAGTAAAGGAGTATATAGCTTTAAAATCCAAATCATTTCATAAAATTGAAATCTCTGAATTAAGCTTCAGAGTAATTTCCCCGCTTATTGAATTTTCAAAACATCCTTAAGAATCCAATGCTTAATTTTACTAATGCAGATGAGTCTGGATTACCTAATAATTTTTGGAATGAAAAACATTTTTTTTCTTTTCTGCATGATTTGACTGGTTATTTCAAACATTAAACCACTAGTGTCGGATATGATTTTGATAAATCAACAGAAATCTTCAAAAATAATAAAGGAGACTGTTGAATTTTTTCGTAAACCCTTTTAGGTAATGTAATAGGCACATTGGTGGATTGCTTGTGGAATCTTCTGTTCCCTATTTTAACTAATCTTGCTTTTTCTTTGGTGCCAACAACAGATTTTAATGGTAGTGTTGCAATAGTTATAAAATCTCTAAAAACAAAAACAACAAACTTCATTGATGATTTGGTAACTGGGTTGATAGATCGAGCTGAAAGAATTTCCTGAGAGAAGAGCTCTCCAACCGAAAGATTAGTAGCAATTATTACTCTCTGACGCTACAAAAAATTGGGATAAACTATTGACCTTAATGCTTAAACTAAGTCCCATCATTTACATATACCTGTCCGGATGTTACCACGCCCACTTCCATTCTATTTTAGACGTAAAAATCATTTGATAACAGCCAGTCAGATATTCATATGTGAAATTAAAAGGTGTAATTAAATTGACAGACTGATAGATGAGAGTTGGGTCCAAGTTTGTGTCACTAAACCACACTTATTGCTAATAGACACCCCGGACCCTTTTGAAAATTGCAACTGCCACTGTTCGTTCTAATGTTTATTTTGATTGATAATTTTGTGAATGAAAATTTCCTGTTAATGCACTTTTTTTTTGCTGTTTCCCTTAGATTGTAACACCAGGTTAGACCCGATTTGATTGATTTTAGTATGAAGAATAAGTAGGTCCATTGTGGTCCAAATATTTATTTGAATTTGAATTCTATTATTTTCCCTCTTAGGTGTGGCCACTGCAAGAGATTGGCCCCAGTCTATGAGAAAGCAGCCAAACAGCTGCTGAAAGAAGATCCTCCAATTATTCTTGCTAAAGTTGATGCTACAAAGGAAAGTGAATTGGCCAAAGAATTTGATGTTCAGGGCTATCCCACATTGAAGATTTTCAAGAAGGGGAAATCTCGTGATTACACAGGACAAAGAAATAGTGAATATGGTAGGAATTGACTTACAATTTTCACCCGCATTATTGGATTATTTAGATAAAATGTTATTATCGGATAAATGTGAACAGCCTAAAATTGTGAGGAATCATTCCAGATAATAATATCATATTATATTATATGCATTTCTTAAAATAAAAAGAAAGTAAAGCGATTATATTGAACAAAGAAATGGGCCACAATAAAAATTCATAAAAAGTTGTAGTTTTTGGTAAAGATCCCCTGTATTTCAGTCAAAACATTTACATATGGGAATTGATAGTTTTTAGTTTCTTACTTATATAAAAAAAAATTTGCCCCATATGCTGGTCAGAGTGGATCGTTTCATGTTGTATGAGATTGTTAGTACAATTTCCTCTTGTCACATATTTGATTTTATAATCACTTGATCGGTCTTGCTACATAAAAATGAAATTACTATTGCTATTAGTATAACCATCATCACATCTGGATTGTGACAAAATTGGGGTTTATTATTTGTTTTAAATGCTTTCTGGACAATCATAAATACATAATATACATAATGTTCACTCATTGACTTGATATAGGCTGTGCACATCTCTGTTTAATCTTATTTTCTGTTTATTTATCACAAAAAATTTTATCTTCCCTCCCAGACATCATTTCCTACATGGTCAAGCAAAAAGGAGATGGAGCAGTACAAGTAGATTCTCTTAAAGACCTAAAGAAGTTCTTCAGCACTGAGGATATTACAATTATTGGCTTTTTTAGCTCTCCAGATGATATTCTTGTCCAGCCTTTCAAAGATGTTGGTCAGTGTTTTATTTATATTGGGATTCAAATTTAATATTTTGATTTATGGCCCCCCTACCTAAATCTTGTATTTTGTTAGGTTGACAAAAATTATACCAAGTAAACACAATTAGAAATACTACTAACCTTTTTGCAGGGATGCCAAATGTCCGGTTTAAAATGGCTTTTTTCCAGGTTTAAAACCTCAGTTCACACCCTAAGAAGAAGGCAACTAAAGGTCCTTCTTCTCAAGACAGAAATAATATTATTTGAATTAATGCAAGGGCCCCATACACTTAAAAAGGAATAGAAAGGGGAAAGTTAAGAGAGAATTTAAGATAATCATTTACAAGGTCTGTTTTAGGTAAGATGTGCTGTCTCTGCTCAATTTCAGTTAAAAAATTTGGCCTAACAAAGAGTTAGACTTATAAGATCGGGGGACGGAATTGTTTGTTGTAGCAGAGGCTGTAATATTTTAAAGCAACCTAAAATTTCAGTAAATATTTGAATGTCAATTATTAACAGTACATATAAGATGAATGTTTAGGATATAAACCCTTCGTTCTCTCAATGAACAGAAAACAAAATATAGATTAGTGCAAATTTAGGAAAAGGAAGGGGATCAGTCTTTATATTGAGTAGTAAATATCATAGGTGTTATCATTGCAAATCATGTCTTTGCAGAGGAGTGATGAGACAAAAATGAATGTAGAAGTTCTTTCTATATGCTAAAGTTAGATAATAAGTTCAACGTTGAACACTGTGATCGATTCATGAAGTAATGGTGTTAACTGGCTGCCTTATTTCTATTTAATAAGGCATTCACTCATTCATTTCCATTCACACTTTTTCATCAACTTTACAAATCAGAGCCTCTTGCAGTGATTAGAACTATTTGTTGGGTGTGTTACGAAGAAAATAAAAATAAAAATTCTGCCAAGGGTTGAAACGATTTACTAAAAGAAAAACAAAGAAACATACAAATTTTCAAAATATTATTAATCAACTAGTTATACGTTTTATCATCATAGTTATGTAGATCAGATTTTATTTGTCTCAGGATTGGCTCATTATAATACCTTAATCTTTGACCAAATAAATTTTTTGTGGAGTAAATTAAATTTTTCATACTTTCACTAAGTCTAGAAGACATCATTTATGTAGTTTATGAGATAAATCAAGTAACTGTGTAATTAAACTCAACATAAATAAAAGTCAAACAAATTTGTATGTTTGCCTACAGATGTGAATACAATGGGTTCAATCATTACTATGGCTTCTTGCAAAGTGGCAATTGCTCTGTATCATACAATTTTTTTTCCCTCATTTTTTCAGCTGATGAACTGCGTGAGGATTATACATTTGGAATTGTTTACAACGAGGCTGCCCGTAAGGCTTACAAAATCAATGATGGATCTGTGGTCATTTTCAATGCAGAGAGATTTTATACTAAGTTTGAGCCCAAGTGGCATGTCCTGGCTGTGAAGGTGAGTAAATTTTAAATCTTATATAATATATATTTATTTTTTTGTGGATAAAGCCTTTTCTTTTGTCTTCATCTGAAATTGATTTCGTTGTGAATTGTAAACATCGAGCTTTTTCAGCTCTAGCACAACATGGCAATACCATTTTTTCTTCTTTTTTTTATTTTTTATCAGGAGACCGTTTTTGTTGTATTTATATGATGAATGAAACTTATGACATGCATTTCCAATTCTATGTAATATTTCGAGATTGTAACAAGAAAATAATTGTCATCCATTATGAAAAAAAAAAACAAACACACACATTATGTCTTATAAAGTAGAGCTAAAGATAGTGTGGTCCATGAAAGTAGTAACTATGATCATTAAAAAAAGAAGTAAAATAAAAGAATAGATAACATTCTCAATTCTAACTCAATCTGAGACTTTTGCTTATTCTAAAGTTTTGAATATCGGGCCTCATAATATTAATGTCTGTAACAGAATCGTGCAATTTTGTTTATGAATTGTGCATAATACTGGTATCCAGTGCAATTTTTACTCAGAAGGCAGGGTTTAACAGATTTTATGTTAGCTGCTCAAACCTTTATTACTTGGAACTGCAAGAGTTTATCCTCATTAATGTTTTAATAATAATGAGTAATAGAAATCAAAGGGAGATAGAGTTGTTATAATGTTTGTTGAAACATGTTTGGTTAATTACTCTCTGAAGATGGAATTTTAACTTACCGGATTATTTAGAATTGTTATGAAGTCCTCCAGAGCCGAATTACCCATGTATCTGGAGTTTATATCAGTTTCTGTAGCATTAATTGGAAGGTAACAGTTGCTTGCTACCCTTTGGATAGGAGATTTGTCTATGACAAAGTAAGCTCTACCAGATCAAGCAAATCTAGCTACCCATTCACTACTGGGTAGTTAGAGGGTTCAGAAGCACAAAACACCATGACATCTAGGGACAGTGGCTGGTCTCTTTGCCAGTAAGGCGAGTATTCGACCACTTAGCTAATGCGACTTTTCTTATACTAGGTACAATTAAAAAAAAACAAACCCAAAACACTCATCACCTCATATTTTTAGATTGTTGAGACTTGGCTTTAACTGGTTGTTTAAATAATGACAATAACAATTTTGATGAACATAGTAATAATGATAATAATAATAATAATAATAATGATGATGATGATGGTTACAATAATAATGCTAGAAACATTTATTTTTCTACTAGCCTGACACAGATGCAGATGCCATCAAGACGTTCATCAAAAAGCATGACCTCCCCTTGGTTGGTCACTACTCCAGAACCGGCACAATGGCAAAACGCTATGACGATCGTCGCCCATTGTGTATGGTCTTCTATTCTGTAGACTTTGGCTTTGATCACCGTGAAGGTAGGTTG
Organism: Berghia stephanieae; assembly: GCF_034508935.2. Taxonomy (NCBI): domain Eukaryota; kingdom Metazoa; phylum Mollusca; class Gastropoda; order Nudibranchia; family Aeolidiidae; genus Berghia; species Berghia stephanieae. Next base: position 84,821,164 of record NC_088361.1, on the reverse strand, counting down.
GTTTTTCATTAATTTGACTGCCACTCTGCTTACTTTACTTTTCGTGGTTGTCAATGTCGGTTGTGAATGAATCTTGAGAAGTTTAGCTAAGGATTTAATATACTGCTATTTTTCTTAGGGGGTAAAATTTGTTGGTGTTTTGAAATTTGAAATAACTGGATATGACAATCTTCTATTACATTTAATGAGAGAAAAATAAATGTTTCAATTGAAGGTAAAGTAATTAATTCGAACTCACAACTTGAATGTTTATTTTTATATGTTTATTGACATTTCCAACATAAATGGTCATTTAAGCATCAGGAAAAGTAAGATGATAAAGATAAAAAAGAGAATAGGAAAGGATGACAGAAGGAATATTCCTCTGGATCTAGTCTGCAACAAAAACTATCTCTCTAACCTGGATCTTTTCCTGAAAATGAAAATGCATTTGTATTCTCACTTATAATGTATACGTATCTAACTCATGCACAGTATAGATGGGCCCATATACTATGACATCTAACGAGAGATGATTTACAAGTTTAAAAAATCATCTCGCATAAAAGATGCATGACAATGGTGGCCTTAACCCAATGACATGCTGTGATTTCTAATTGCTAGGACCTTTTACTATGTCATTTTCTACCTTTTTACTGGCGCTGAAATGTCTAAAATGTGTTGCGAGCGCCGTAAAACCCTTAAAAACAAACAAACAAACAAACACAACTCTGAAAGTTACATGAAATTGACAAAATTTTTGTGTTACCTCCCCAGGGGCAAATCACAAGTTGAAATATATATATAATGCAAAGCTGAATGAAGTAATTTTTGGATGCAGACAATGCTATTGATTGAAAAATGTCAGGTTGATATATGACGCCATGTAATTAAAAAAGGAGATAAAGGAATTTTATTATGCAATGTTGTTTTATTGAGGTTTGTTTTTTTTTTTTTTTTTTTTTTAAATTCATGTCAGGATATATTGCATAAGACATTTTATGAATGAAATCATTATGATTTTACTGCAATATTTGACATTGCAGCAACTCAACTGTGGAGGAACAAGATTGCTGCCATTGCCAAACAATATCCAGACATTACCTTTGCTGTTGCGGATGATGAGGAACAAAGTGAAGGTCTGAAGCAATTTGGTTTGGATGAGACAGGAGAAGAGATGAACATTGGTATCCATGGTGCTGACAAGAAAAACTATCCCATGGAGGCTATGGATGAGTTTGACAGTGACCACATTAAAGACTTTTTGGATGCTTACAGAAAAGGTAAGCATGTCCTCAGTTCTGTCAAATATGGCCTTTATGGATGCTGTTAAAAGGAACTATATTGAGAGTTAGGCTTTTTTAAAAAGAATCTAACAACGTTTTTAATCTGAGTTCGCTTAGATCAGTTTAGACAAAGTCACACAGTTGAATGAGTACTTTAGAGCCACTCAGTCCATGAAGATGGTTTAACTTTTGTGTTTCTTTCTATTCTGAAATAATCAATGACTGTTGCAGGGGATGCAAAACACTTTCTTACAGATATAAGTCCCAACCATTGGCTTAACATAGAGCTTTCTAATTGAACTACTGAAGTCTCGGGTAAAATACAGATTCTCTAATAATTTTTGTTTTACAATGCCACAAATACACTTTATTATTTTGTTGCCAAACTAACAACTTTCATTTTTGACTAAATCTTACAGGCCAACTGAGTCCATTTATCAAGTCCCAGGTTCCACCTAAGAAGCAAGGGCCTGTCATCACAGTCGTTGGAAAAACTTTTGACAAGATAGTTTTGGATGAAAGCAAAGATGTTCTCATTGAGATGTACGCTCCATGGTGCGGCCATTGCAAGAGTTTGGAACCAATTTATCTTTCTCTGGCTAAAAAATTGAAGTCTGAGAAAAATCTTGTGATAGCTAAGCTTGACGCTACTGCAAATGACGTACCAGAACATTTTAGTGTATCGGGTTTCCCAACTCTATATTTCGCCCCTGCAACATCAGAGGGCAAGAGGAATCCGTTGAAGTACGATGGTGGAAGAGATGTAGAAAGCTTTGAAAAATATCTGAGGGAGAATGCTGTGGCTTCATTTGGTAAAAAGTCTAAAGAAGAGTTGTGAGTGTTTAGAGACTGTTTGAATGTGGTTTGTGTTTTCACATTGTTTTGTTCCCTCTTCTGTTATTTGGGATCAATCATTAGTATAATTTTGATATCAGTTAATTCCATATCATCACGTTCATCTAAAGTGTTGCCTTTCAATGTAGTATTTTCATGACATATTTTAATAGTAGTAGGATGCCTTTGGCATGCTACTACTTTTATTATTATTGTTATTATTATTATTATCATTATTATTATTATTATTAATATTATTGTGATTGTATTAAAAAATATTTTAATTTTAATTTTTTTTGTTTTGGATGTACGATAGGTGATATATAATATGATATATTTTTTAAAAATATGGGTTAGGTGGAGGGAAAATGGTTGGACTAGAAACGAGGATGATTTTGAGGTTCCTAATTGAATGATATTGTTGGTGTAACTCTTTATTCGTTTCAATCTACATGTACTTATCTATGATTTGTCTGATTACACCAATCGTGATCATCTCATTCTTTTGATGGAAGAACTCGTAACCAGCGCAAAGAATATTCTCCAGTTTAGCATTGATATATAAACATACAATTTTAGTCCAGTTGTCAGGCTTTTTTTACAAGAAGTGCTTGGTGTCAATGATGTAATTGTCTGTTTGTGACTGATTATGCATATTATGTGTGTTATTCTTAGGCAGCGTTGATTCGTATGACGATGAGAGAAAGTTGGGCTATGTTTGCTGTGCCATAGTGAAATGACTGGTTAGGAATAATTAAATGTCTACTGCACATTTATTTTTTTTTTTTGATTAATGAATTCCGATTGATTGTAGGGATATTTTTATGTGTATGATTTGATTTGAAGTTGTTATCGTTTGATGTGATTTGCCTTGACCTTTAGGCATGCATAAATTTGAAAGAAAAAAGAAAAGGGCCCAAAATAGCTGGCTTTTATATGATATTTGAACTGCTGAATTAATGTGCTGCTCATTTGTTAAAAAATAGAGCACTGGTTAGACCCCCATGGTGGGCTGAGAGGTCGCTTTTGCTTTGTCTTCTATTCTCCTATATCTGTTTTCCTTTTTTCATGTTGCCCTCTGTCTTTGTTGTGGATTGAGATCCTTGGCTCAGAGGGAAGCAGTCAAATGTATACAACAAGAGATGAAGTGAGTAGAAAAGTGCCAGAAGACAATAGAGAATAAAAATTTTCGCGGCGGTGGTGGGGTTTGAACCAGCGACCTTATTGGTACGACAACTCTGCCTGGCAGGTGAGAGCGTGGCTCTACCGTGTGAGCTATCCACGAATACAAAATATTAGTATCAAACTCAGGTCAATTCTAGAGCTCTCTCTCACCCACTTCTGGAGACCGCCGGTTCGCTCGCCACAAAACCATCGCGAAGTTACTTGACCAGCAGTTAAGCTTAATAGCCAATATTCTCAACACAAACATATAACATAGAAACGATTGAGACATTGAGTATGCTCCGGTATATGGGGTGAATTTTTTTTTTTCAGTCAAATGTATAGTTCATTAATTTAGAGATGATATTTTTTCCCTCATAAATCATCTTTATGTTATGTACTATCATAGTTTAAAAAACAATTATATTGAGTATTGTGTATCCTTCATGGCAGGATCCTTTGCTTTTGTGCCTGGATAAGACCATTAGGTAGCGGGTGGTTGGATGGGAGCATCATCCTTGAATCATATACCTATGATGTTCGCATGGGTGTACGATCCGATAGTGATGTCGTTTCTTCTTCTCTTTACTAGCCTATCCTGCTTCTTTGGTTTGTGATTGTATTTTTGACAGGGGATTTTTTTTTTTTCTGTAAATCTTCTGCCTGTTTGTTCTTGGTTATTTATAATTTAGCTTATGATATCTTTAGGTTATGATTTTGATTTACATTTGTACTATTTTTGTTAGATTGCTTGTTTTTTTGTTTCAGCGGTCTCTCATATAACCTCAATTGTGTTGGAAGAGACCTAAAGCAACAAACAAACAAAAAAACAGACCATTAGGTAATATCAAAGTAGGCATATTAGATTAGTCATGGAATCCTCTGTTCCCTGATTTGAACTAGTCCCCTTTGACTTTTTTCTTTGGTGCTTTTAACTTCAGATCTATAACTCTTTCCTACTGAAATGACCTAACAGTGCCACAAGCGCTGTGAAACCCCTAAAAACAAAACAAAACAGAACAAATAGTCACATAGCTTGCTTTGTGGATATTGAAGTATATTTGCTGTGCCCAATGATGTATTTTTGGATATGATGGATGTTGTATCGCATTACATAAACGAGTGCCAAGAAATTCAGCTGTTTTTTTAAAAGCTTTATTTGATTGAATAAAACCACAGTCTGTAAATCCTATTTTGAAAATTATATTGATTGATAGAAAAAGAAATGGTTTTAATCAAATTCTTCTTAGAGAATCTGAAAAATTAAATCTTCTCATCTGTCTTGTTACAATTTTTTATTGTTGTTGTAATTTTGTAGTTAATGTAATTTTATTATTATTTAAATGATATTTAATAATTACTCAGATTGTTTTGTCAATCGGTTTTAAATATTGATGTTACATAATGAAATATACTTAACACACACCGTGACATGCCCAATTTCTGCCCTCATTTCAAGTCGAGGAGGCACAACTCTATTGACATCTCTTATTAATATACTTTAATATTATGAGCTGCTGTATTCCAGCTCTATTAAAACAGTGTGTCTAGGTCTATACAATCTTCATAGTTATTTTGTGTTTGGAGCTTGAGTTTAGCTCTAGTGTGAAATTAATAGTAATAATTACTTGCTACCCTCTTCTTAGGACACTAATCTAGAGTATTTACTGTAATCTGTAAATTAGCTCCAACGACTGGGGCACTTAGAAAAATTATAAAGTGTTACAGATTTTTTGTGTGTGTGTGTGTCTATTCAACGCATTATGAATTGAGTTTCTGGACCACTCTATCGTCAAGAATCCATCATTGCATCTTCGTATCTTAGCACATATTTGTGTGACTTTGACGTCTTGTGGTATGACACTTGCCTTCGGATTGGCAGGTCCTGAGTTTGAGTCCCACTCTGTGTGGCACAAAGTTGAATCCTTGAAAAAGGTTTTAAACTCACATTCTCTCACTACTCAGGTTTAAAACGAGTACCTGGCTGATAACAGCCTTGTTTTTGACTTATAAAAATTGCAGAATCGCCTCATAGGTGACATGTCTTGTCTTACATGTTAAGTGTTGTGTTAGCTTGGGACCCCTTGTTAAATGCTTTAAGCCAATTTGATGGCTGTTGTGCTCTATAACAGTTCAATTTTCTTTAAAAAAATTTTTTTTTTCCTTTTTAAATAGAAGATTTGGCCACAACGTTTAGAGTATAGTGTTGAGCTAAAATTTTCCCTTTTCATGTGAAAATTTAAAAAGTGATATGGCTCCTGCTTTTGTATTTTGATTAAATATAGGTTGAAAACTTATTTGTCAAGAAATATTTTGTGCCAACTTTTTGCTTATGTTGCATCTGAAAATCATTTTTATTTCTTTGTATAAAGGGATGCGACCTGAATTGTGTTTTAGACAGTTCCAGTGATTGTGTGAACACTAAAAGCCGAGATAAGTTGAGTAATATTCTATGACCAGATGATTTGATTTAGAGAAGTGTTCAAGAAACCACATGTTGAAATTTTATGAATTTATACCGTAGTTTTGCGTTGTTTTTAAAACGCAGTAGGTATATATATGCAATGTTAACCAATAGCACATACTACTTTGTTCTTTTAAAAAATGACAAGTTAAAGCAGCAGTAGGAGGATAAAAGTCGACCATTTTTTTAGATTTCACAAATGCTGCAATTTTAGTTTGTTGTGATCAAACTTTTCAAGTGTCGTTTTGAATTTACTTTTATTTATACGTTAAAGATCATTGAATGCACATTGGATCTACAATCATCGAAGGCTGAAAGAGACGTCTGATAGCCAACAATACCTGTGTAATAAATATGATCTGTGACATTCATTTATTGTTCCTATATTATTATAAATATATAGCTGAATGATTTGGTCGTGGGTGATAATGATAACACAACTGACTTTATGTTATTAAAATAAAAATAAATGCATTATGTTTTTCAACTTTCGTGTTTTGTCTTTGAATAATAGGATATAAAATAAAACCATCTTTTTGCACGTGTGTGTGTGTGTGTGTGTGGGGGGGGGGGGGGGGGGGGGGGGGGGGGGGGGGGGGGGGGGGGGGGCGGAAGAAATAGTTTTTTTTCTTCTTGTTACTTCCTTGTGTACGTTGTTTTAAAGTCTTAGCTGCTGAACTTTTGATTGAGGCCTATTGGGTGGGATCATTCGACCTCCTATGGTGGGCGGAGAGTTTTTCTATCCCCTTGTATCTTTTTTCCTTTTCCAAGTTGCTTTCCATTGGAATGAGATTACTTGGTTTTGCCCTGGCCCCTAGCTGAGAAGGAAACAGTCAAATATATAGTATTAGTTTTGAGAGATAAATTTTTTAAAACTTTGTTGGTTGGGGTTCCTGACCTACCATAGTGGGCAGGGAGCCACTTACCGTGTCTTCTTCTATCCCCCTAATCTGTTTTCCAGATTGCTTTCTGTCTTTGTCTTGGAATGACTCAACTCATGCCAGGTGATTGATTTTCACTTAATTCTCTCAATTTAATCACACTATAAACTTTTAAGTTTACATAATATACATTTCTGTGTGGGTACAATTGATCTGGCAAGAACTGGCGACTATCTTACTTAAGCGTTTACCATTAATATAACCGATATCAACTTAAATGTGCAACTCAATGTGCTCAATGCGCTTTACAAGGTGTCAAAAGACACCAGCAACACAAGACATGAGACCTGCGAGGCGCTGATACAACTTCTTTTTCGACAGTGACAATGCTGTTGCCGGTCAAGTACTCATTTTACACCTGGGTACGGGGACAGAATGTTGGTATATTATCGCCTTTTACAAGGACTCAACGTTTACTCCACCCCCCCCCCCCCCACACACACACAGAGCGGAACCTATTAACTGGTCTGAATGCGAGTATTGTACCAATACAAAGCGCATAGGCGAGTCCCCGAAAAAGGCTCTTTAGTTACATTCTCTAAACGTACTCAGCTGTAAAATGAGCACCTGGTCGTAAACAGCGTTGTCTCTGTCAGAAAAAAAGGAATATCGCCTAACAGGCGTAATGTCTCGTCCAATATGTTAAATGTTGCTTTTGGCTAGGAACCCTTGGGGGGGGGGGGGGGGGGGGGTAAAGATGTAATTACCCAACTGCGGTCTAGTAACAATGACAAGGAGCTGATTGACGTCATCTTCATCCAGTATATTAAATTATATGTTAAATACAATATTGAATAGACACTTAGATAACCACGCCTCTCGGACAGTCGTCATAATGTAAACAATGATAGTGATTGGTAAACATAAAAAACTACAAAGTTTTATTATTAATGGTATGTGTCTAAGTAAGATACCCACTGTTCTACCGCTTGATGAATAAAACCAACAAAGAAATCTGTGTAAACTGAAACGTTATTATCTGATCGAAGCTCGAAGAAATAAATAACGATGTGAAATTGAATTTAATATACGAAAACAGATAAAATGGACGTTTCGGGTTTCCTCTTTATCATCAAAACAGGATGAATGAAACACTACAGACGAATAGGATAATGTGGTAGTGGCGTTGTTATTTTTCCTTCTAGTAATGCCTCATCTTTAAATAAGAAAGGGTGCTTGGAAGAAAATCTAACCTTGGTTAGGTGGCCTTGACATCCCTTGTAGCATGGGAGGCCGGTTGTGTGTCTCCTGTGTCTTTTGTCTATCTATATCTATTTTGATCTTCTACATATTTTTTTTCCTGGTCAAGCTCTGGTTTGAGCTATTCGCGTTTGCTATGGTCCTGGCTTTAATCCTTTTCTGAGAGGAAAACGATCAAACATGTTATTAATTTATGGGTAGTCTATCATGAGAGCCATGTGACTCATAGACCCAGAGTTAATCCCGGTTTATATAACGGACAGTAACACTCATTTACCACCATTTGGATAGGGCGTGATGCTATCGCAAAATACCTTCTGTCCTAACATACCCTGAAATCCAATCACTACTGGCGTAATTCTATCGCAAGGTACCTTCTGCCATATTTAATGTAATTTACCTGTAATCCAATCACTACTGGGTGGGTGGGAGGGGGTGGGGTCGGGGTCACATTATCAAGCTCGACTCAACCCGTGATCGATACTTTTCTCTTTGCCTGTAAGGAGAGTGCCCTACCAAATTGCCTATCGAGATTCCCATTATCTTATTTGGAGATGATGTAACAATAATCATCTCCTTGTATCTAGGACCCGTCGCCTCAAAAATCACGTAGGAGTGGTATTGACGCTGAGATAAATAACGTTTATAATAATATAATATAAATGTAATTTATAAACAAAATATGACCATTGGGATAACTTTGTTTCATTGAGGGATTGATCTCGTAGTTATAAACCAACATTTAAAACATTGATGTGTCTGTTCCTTTTAATTGGATATTTACTTTCTGGTAGCCGCTTTCATCTCGGCAAAAATAGTTACCAGTTTGAAGGGGTAAGTCACATTTATAAATGTGAGGCCTTGTGGTGTGACACTCGCCTTTGGACTGGAAAGTCCAGGGTTGCAATCCTACTTTGAGTGGAGCAAAGTTGAGTCCTTTGAAAAGGCTCTATGCTCACATTCTCTCACCGTGCTCTGGTGTATGAGAGCCTGGCCGTTAACAGCGTTGTATCTGTCGGGGAAAAATGATATAGCTTAATTAACAGGCGTTCTGTCTCGTCCTACATGTTAAATGTTGCTATTGGCTAGGGACCGTTTGTTAAACGCTTGGAAAGCGCCATATAACCCTCTGCAAAGCACAAAACATGACAAGATAAAGAAAACGAACAGGATATCAGCATCTACAAATAAATTTAGTTTTCATTTATTGCTTGACACCAATGGTATTTAGAACATTCCATTATGAGCAGTATGAGATCAATTCACATAATATTATGGGTATCACATACAATTAATCAATTCTCGTTTTAAATATAACTGAGATTAACACCAAAACATCTAAGTCAATATCATCATCAGATAAGCATGTCATCATCATCATCATCATCATCATCATCATCATCATCATCATCATCATCTCTCTCTCACACTCTCTCTCCCCCTATCTATCTATCTATCTATCTATCTATCTATCTATCTATCTATCTATCTATCTATCTGTCTATCTATCTATCCTTCTATCTATCTATCTACCTACCTACCTACCTATCTATCTATCTATCTATCTATCTATCTATCTATCTATCTATCTATCTATCTATCTATCTATCTATCTATCTATCTATCTATCTATCTGTCTATCTATCTATCCATCTATCTATTTGTCGTCTATCTATCTGTTTGTCAATCAATCTATTTATCTATCTTTCTACCCACCTACCTATCTATCTCTCTATTTGTCTATCCGCTTGTTTATCTATCTATCTATCTATCCTTCTATCTATCTATCTACCTACCTACCTACCTACCTATCTATCTATCTATCTATCTATCTATCTATCTATCTATCTGTCTATCTATCTATCCATCTATCTATTTGTCGTCTATCTATCTGTTTGTCAATCAATCTATTTATCTATCTTTCTACCCACCTACCTATCTATCTCTCTGTTTGTCTATCCGCTTGTTTATCTATCTATCTATCTATCTATCTATCTATCTATCGATCTATCTATCTATCTCTTTCTTTCTCTCTCACTACATCTTTCTTTCTCTCTTACTTGCAGGCGCTGACACACCAACACACAAACACACACTAGACCATAAGCTCGTAAATACACGAAAACAAATGACACATAGCATACTATATGTTATTTACAGATCAGATCAATACAATATTGAGCAACATTTTATTGTCCACTTTTATACAAATCCACTCACACACACACACATACACACACACACACACACACACACACACACTCTCTCTCTCTCTCCATCTCTCTCTCTCTATGTATCTCTCCATCTCTCTCTCTCTCTTCCTTCTCTCCATCTCTCTCTCTCTCTCTCTCTCTCTCTCTCTCTCTCTCTCTCTCTCTCTCATTCTGTTTATAATTTGTCCAATAAGCTCAGCAGCATCTATAGTACATCGACTTAGTCTTCCAAGAGAAACAATAGGCACAGCTTTTAACTACAGGTAATGCAAAAAAGTATATGTTCATAACATTGACATTTAATTATTTTTATTCAATTCAATTGATAACAAATATAGACCGATTGCAACCACACAAAAAAAGAAGAATAAAATCAATAATAATAATAATAATAATAATAATAATAATAATAATAATAATAATAATAATAATAATAATAAAAGAAATAATAATAATAATAATAATAATAATAATAATAATAATAATAATAATAATAATAATAATAATAATAATAATAATAGTGGTAATAATGATAATAATATAATAATAATAATAATAATAATAATAATAATAATAATAATAATAATAATAATAATAATAATAATAATAATAATAATAATAATAATAGTGGTAATAATGATAATAACAATAATAGTAGTAATACTGATAATGATGATGAGAATGATGATGGTGATGATGATGATGATGATGATGATGATAATAATACTAACAATAATAATAATACTAATAACAATATAACAATAATAATGATAATAA
>NC_088361.1:84800306-84805306 GCF_034508935.2 Berghia stephanieae | reverse complement strand
ATGTGGAAAATTCTACAAGAATATATGAGACAAACGAAAATTGAACTAGAGAGGTACATTCAATTAACATTGGGGTCAAGTCCATATAACATTTTAATTTTAATGAAATTACAAGATTTTCCTTCCATTTTGAATAGGTTTAATGAGAACAAAAATGTCTTTTAAAAAATATTGCAATGAAAATAAACTGACCCAGATAATGTGGACTGAGAAAATCGTTTCGTTGCTTTATAGAACAAATGTCTTTAATATTGAATCGATAATACACAGTACAAATCTTCAACTGCCCTGCAAGATCTTTCCGTTCAGACGTAACTAGATCAAAACATGTATTTATTTACTGTCATTAAACCCCCCCCCCCCCCCCCCCCCCCCGCAAAAAAAAAAAAAAAAAAATAAAACCCAGAAAAAAACAAAAAAAAACAACAAAAAACAAACAAGCAAAACAAAATACAACAACAAGAAACACACACAATTTTACAAAAAAATTCACACATACTACAAAAAAGGTTCGAGTTTCTGGTATGTTCTCAATCATCTGCTTTAATTTGACATGACGTGCATATATTTGCAGGTCCAATAACCCGAACATAAATTATGGGCTTGATTTAACAATGTTGTAAATGAGAATATTTTGCGTTGGTCTGAGATTATTTCCATTACAACAATGTGCTCATAATGATATATGGGTAATCAGACCTTCTAACAAGTACACGTCGATCCAACTCGATTGGTCGCGATAATTAGGCATGTAGAATGTTTGTTTAGCGCGACGTGTACATTATTTTATTCTGCACCTGTTTGGTAACCAGGCGAACGCTTATTTTTGTTTACATTCCAAGATCTCATTCCGTACGCACAGAAAGGACGTGATAAATATTTATCTGCATTCTAGCTGACTTTTAAAGTAATGTAACGTTATGTTTTTATAATTTTTGTTGTTGGTTTAAGAAGGGTTTTGAATCCGAAACGTTCTATTTGGTACTTTGTTCTTTTTTGAAGCTGTTATATTCATGTTTGTTATTAGGTACTTTTACTGTCCACAGCTTCTTGGAGCTTAGTATCATTTTGACATTATTTTATTCGTCTGTTTAGCGATTGTTACATTGCTTGTGTACTTCCTATGCCATATTGTTTATGTGCTTATATCTAAAATGCTCACAACATTCGCCAACCGGATAAAACGTACCAACACACAAAACTATGAGTAACCTTACACGTTTATAGTCTGATTGGTAGAATTTAGTGAGAACTAATCATACGAATGGCTGTCTGAAAACAATATCACAGAGCTGAGTGACTTCAATTTCGTTCCATCTACATTCCTCTTCAAACCTACCACAGCTGCTTCAAAGACCTCGGCATATTCGTCCATCCACACTGCAGCAACACGTCCAAGGTTCCTGAGCACAGTTCTCTCTCTGTCCGCATTCTTGAAGGTGTACGGCAACGTGGCTCTGAACACGTGACCAACTCGAGAGCAGGGAAGAATGGCCATGGATCCCCCACACATCCATGTCTGTGGATGGAGATGTAACATGTAAAAACACAGTAAGACACTTAAAAAAAAAAGATGCTTCAGTGACACATCGCCTCAAAACGTCGGGGTTATATTAGATGCTAACAATTAGATTTATAGACGACTTGGGGTTACATAATTTATCTATTTTATTAAGAAGTGAGACTATCTTTTCCTTAATGATGAAAAAAATTCTGAAAGTTTTCATTTCAAATCATTTAAGCCAACGTTTATTTTTTAAAAATTGTTATGGGCTCATTGTTGTAACGGAAATACTCTCAAACCAACGCAACATATTGTCGATCGATTACAACAATGTTAAATGAAGTCTATAATTGCGTTTCCCTATCAGACCTGTATATGATAATATGTGCACACCGATTTAAACTTTACATTCAATTTTCGACATGTTGTTTATTCTGATGTAGTACTAGTCTGACAAAATGAGTCATATTTTGCTCAATCCTATGACGTCATGGATATTGATCTCTATATTCTTTGTAACGAAATGCTTCCGTGTAGGCGTCAGTTTACGACAGGATGTACGTCGTCGTAGTATTAGTTGTTGTTGTTATTGTAATCCCTCCGGAACAACCCTTCTTTTGTTGATACAGGTCGTATCAGATCATGCACCTATGGCCCGGAAGTTTGAATTAAACTACGTAGTGTGGGTGTTATTGTGAGAAAGGCATCAATCTTGTTTTCTCCGTAAACTTATAAGCAAAGTAGGATCCCTGTATTCTACGGAGTGACTTTGTTATGGTATGGCTTGATTGATATCTCGTAACTATGGGGCTGACGAATTTATTTATCCTTGATATGAGGATGTCCGGTATCAGGATGGGTTGTTGTTGTCCATGATTATGGAATCTGGGGGAGTTTTAAGGAATTTCAGATGTTTACGGATATGACTAACATCCGGTTGTGTGGGTAGAATTTTGCTTCGTTTGCTTGATTTTTGCCTATAAATGCCAGAGTTTTGAGCAGTTTCTTCAGACCACTCAGCGGAGTCTTTTAGGCTCATTGTCTCAAAAGAGACCAGACAGCGGAGTCTTTTAGGCTCATAGTCTCTAAGCGATAACCACAGCGGAGTCTTTTAGGCTCATTTGTTTAACTCTTGTGTAGAGTTGGATTAAAGTCTTGTGTAGACTTTGTAGTGCTCAAAGTTCGAGCTGAAACACGTTTTGTGTTAACTCTTGTGTAGAGTGTGATTTAAGTCTTGTGTAGACTTTGTGGTGCTCAAAGTTTGAGCTGAATCAAGTTGTGTTATAACTCTTGTGTAGAGTTTGATTAAAGTCTTGTGTAGACTTAATTTGTGATTTCAATAATCTGTTCGGCTCTGTGAATGAGCCGTTGGAGGCTGGGCTTTAACAAGCCAACTTTAGGCTATACGCTCATAGCTTGACACTAATAGAAACTGAACATTTGCCTGTTTTATAAGTTACCTGTGAAGAACCATTTGCTTATTTTAATATCAGAACATTGAGAAACAATTGATCTGTTTATGAATACTGTGAAATCAGAACAATTTCAAGAAGAGACAAATTAACAATATTAGAACAACCTTACAGTTTTTGTTGAATATCAAGGACACTCTTTTGGCTTTCTTCTACACGTCTGGATTGTGTTTAGTTAGTTAGTTAATTATTAGTTGCCTGTATGACTGTGATGGTTGCAACCTATCTGTGAGATTGTCTGATGTGGTAGCGGTTTGGTAAAGTATTGATAATTAATTGATTTAATTATATATTTTCATATCGCTTTCATATCATATCTCATCACACACATCTCCATCAATTTGTCATCCATACATTTGATTTCATACTTATTACATCTATCATTTCATCTTCATATCTCATAATATCTTTGTTATATTGTAATAAAATATATCTTCATTTAGCTTCAAAACCTTTATCAACGTATTGTGTTTGGTTATTGATCGGTGTCGTAGCTTGAATATAGCACACATAAACAAGGTTGCAAACTGCGCTACATAAGCATACGGTTTACGTGCGCACTTTGTGACATTCTTTATAAGCTAAGGTTTCTTGCTCCTTTTTTTCTGTTCACCCAGGAGTGATTTTGTAGCTGAATTTGTCTAATAAATTAGATTTGGTGGTCAAGTGGTGTCAATACTCGATTTCGAACGGGAGGGTCCAGGGCTCGAGTCCAGCTCTGAGGGGCGAAAAGTTGATTCCTTGGATAATGCTCTTTACTCACATTCTTTCATCGAAGGCATGTGTAAAATGAGTACCTTTCTGGAAAACAATTGTAATATCGTCAAATCTCATCCTTCACGTTAATTATTTGGTTGGCAAGGACCCATTGTAAAACGTTTTTATGCACGTTTAGTAGATATTGCGCTAAATAATTATATCCTCAAGTTTAAAAAAGTTGTTTTAACAAGTTGTGAATTAAATTTTACCTTGAAAGACAACTCAAAGTTTTCACCTCCCCATATCTCCAGCTGTGAATCGTAGCCTCCAAGAATCTGGAACGTATCACGCCTCACGGCAAATAAACCTCCACTTATCACTGGGGTCCTGTCAAAGAAAAAATAATATTATAAAGTTAGTTCATTAAACCATGATTATACGAGCATAGCTTCCATTGTGACTTCTAGTTATATGTTATATGTATTAGGGCCCTCCCTGGTCTGAAATATATTATACGTTGTTTTGCATAATATATACATTTATTTATCCATCTTTTTGTTTATTTATTTATTTACATTTTATCTATTCATTTAAGTGCTGATTCCACAACGCAAACTGCTCCGGGGATTGAATTCAACTGTACTATTAATTAAATGATATTGGCCTATGATTAAGACCCACCCCTCTGGATAAAGCCCGAAACCAAACAAACAAAATAGCAACTCTCCCCTGAAATAACCCCCAAAACATTACAGAAAAAAAAAAAGAAAAAAAGCAAAACAAAACAACCCTAAAAAATGAAACACCCAAAATAATAAAAAAGTATGATTAAAAAACAAACAAAATACCAACAAAAAAAAAAAAACAAAAAAAAACACACACACACACACACAGAAAAACAAAACAAAACAAACAAACACAAAAAACTTTTTAAAACCCCAATCCCCCCTAAAAAAACCCAATGTAAAATGAAAGAAATTTTACCTTATGGGTTGTGTTCCATCACCTGCTGCCTGCCAGTCGCTAGGGGCCGCACGCCAGCCAAATTCCAGTCTCCAGTTGAATCCCCCTTGGAGACCAGCCGGAGATCTTCTGTACTCAAAGTTGTCTGCCTTGATCGTGTCGATGTAAGGGCTCACAACCTGTCATATTGTGAATGTAAAATATATATCTAGAGTATTAGTGGGGATCGAGGACTTTGTAGCATTTTTAAAAAAGGGAGAATTTTCCCATTGATATTATGCCTTTAGTTAAAAACTCATAAAATCCACCAGCCGGATATAATGTCCCAACACACACACACACACATACACACACACACACAC
>NC_088361.1:84792806-84795306 GCF_034508935.2 Berghia stephanieae | reverse complement strand
CTTTGGGGCAGGGTTATCTTAATGTATCAATGTCTTGATTAATTATATTGGTTAAAACGAAAGAAAAAAAAGTTTATTTTGGAAGGATTGAGTGCTGGAACCCCTTTCCATTGAAATAAAGATTTGTAACTCTTTCATCTGGCAGCCGCTATCTAGTCTAAACTCTAAAATCTAATCATGCAACCCGATAAGAAAGAACAGTCTGTTATACGGCTAATTTTGTAAGCGTGACGAACCTGTGATGTCCAGCGCCTATCTATCTATGTAATCTGAAACTGACACTTATAACGGAGGAGAACAAAATACGAAAGAAAACGAGTGAAAGGGATATCTGTGCGTATTTGTGTGAGTGTGTGTATGTATGTGTGTTTGTGTGTGTGTGTGTATGTGTAAAATAGAGAAAAAGAAAGAATGTGTGCGTGTGTGAGTGTGTGTGTATATGTGTGCGTGGGAGAGAGAGAGAAAGGGAGAGAGAGAGAGAGAAAGAGAGAGAGAGAGAGAGAGCGAGAGAAAGAGAGAAAGAGGAGAGAGGGAGAGAAAGAGGAGAGAGGGAGAGAAAGAGGAGAGAGGGAGAGAAAGAGAGAAAGAGATAGATAGATAGATAGATAGAGAAGTAGAGAGAGAGAGAGAAAGAAAGAAAGAAAGAGAGAGAGAGCGAGAGAGAGAGAGAGAGAGAGAGAGAGAGAGAGAGAGAGAGAGAAAAATAAAGGACGTAAGAAAAGGAGAGAATGTGGAAAAAATTAGAGTCGGGGCAGGCCAAAAGATCAAAGGGTAAAAATAAAGTGATAGGAATGGTATTGATTGATGATAAGAAATGCGAGAGGCAGATAAACAGATAGATGCGATAGATAGATAGATGGATAGATAGATTGTAAGATATACATACATATATGTATATATATATATATATATATATATATATATATATATATATATATATATAGAGAGAGAGAGAGAGAGAGAGAGAGAGAGAGAGAGAGAGATAGAGAGAGCAGAAAGAAAGAGAAAGAGCGAGGGAGGAAGAGAAAGAAAGAGAGAATGAAGAAGAAGAAGAAGAAGAAGAAGAAGAAGAAGAAGAAGAAGAAGAAGAAGAAGAAGAAGAAGAAGAAGAAGAAAGAAGAGAGAGAGAGAGAGAGAGAGAGAGAGAGAGAGAGAGAGAGAGAGTGAGTTGTGTGGATATAATGAGATTAGCACCCATCATAGAACGTTCGGACGGGTCATAAGTGGCAGGCGCTGGCCGATTAGTGATGGAACCCGTTTGGCTCCAGTCTTCTCGGAGTTAAAATTAGACGCAGGACTACGAGTTACGAGAATTCTGGCAATGCTTTTTTCTAAAAAAAAAAAAAAAAGAATAAGAAAGAAAATCAGAAATTCGAATATCTTAATTAAAGCATGGGTTTTTCCAGAGTACGACAGAATAGAAGTATCCCTTACTTTTAAAAAAACCTTATCCTATTATTCCAATTGTATTACATTTTTACTCTCGAACGCGTAAACAAGTTACAAAAGCGTCAGGCGAAAATAGAATAATACAAGGCATTTTCAACGCTTGGGTAATTGTTAAAAAAGGATGAATGAAATTTTAATGTGAAACTTAGCGACCTGGTGTCATTAAAAAAACCCACAAAAAACAAAAAAACAAAAAAACAAAAACACAACAAAACAACAAAACAAACGATAATTACAAGTATCGATACCAATTAACACTATGACTGTGTCAAACCTGAAACGTGTAAATTATGCATGTTTAACCTTATTTTTTCAAAAGAGGGAAACCTAGACGTTATTATTGAGTTAAGTAAAAGGAAAATAGATAAAACACAACCCCTCCCAAAGACAAACAAAACTCGATAAGTTTAGTTCCACATTGGAGGGATTGCTTTAATAATATTAACCCTCTCCTTAACAACTATAGGAAAATCGTCACATTTGTTACGATACAACCAACATTTTTCTTATTCAAATTTCTCTTGTACATCATATAATTTAAAGAAAATGAACAGTGTTTTGAAGAGCATGTTTTGCTAAAGAAATTATTTATCGCAAGAACTTACTGCTATTTTGTCTGAGTGATAAAAAATATACTTTTGTGTTCGATGGGTGTGACGTTTGGGGAAAATCCTGAAAATAGCTAGTAAAGAGAGTTAATATTAGATGTCTAACTCATTTCTCGAAAGAGGAAAAACCTCGATGACATTATTGAATTTAATAAAAGAAACAAGAAAAAAAAACCCCATCCAATCCAATCTCTCCCCTCAACTCCCTCCCCCCCCCCCCCCCCCCCAACCCCCGCCCAACCCCCCAACAAAAATAATAATTTAAAAAAAATAAAAATAAACCTCAACAAAACAAAACACCCAAACAAACAACAAACACCCCAAAAAAGTCGTGAGATTGACTTCAATATTAGAAGGATTGCTTTTATATTATTATCACTATTATTATCATTTTCTTCTGCAATGATTTATTTTCATTGTTGTTTTTGAAAATGACAAACGGT
>NC_088361.1:84775306-84777806 GCF_034508935.2 Berghia stephanieae | reverse complement strand
ATATGAGTAAAACGTCTTTTCCAATGACTCAACAATACACCGAGCGAGGGTCGAACCCAGGACCTTCCGATCCGAAAGCGAGTGTCATACCACTAGACCACATATCTTCCTTCAGATATCGATTGATTTAAATGAGACCCTCATCTTAGCAAAAAAGCTCAAACCTGGTACCTCGCGATGAAAAATAGGTTTTAAATAACAAATAAATCAACAAACGAACACATACACATTATATGTATATTATTATTATTATTATTATTATTATTATTATTATTATTATTATTATTATTATTATTATTATTATTATTATTATTATTATTATTATTAGTATAATTGTTATTATTATTATTATTATTATTATTATTATTATTATTATTATTATTATTATTATTATTATTATTATTATTATTATTATTATTATTATTATTATTATTACTATTACTATTATTATTATTATTATTATTATTATTATTATTATTATTATTATTATTATTATTATTATTATTATTATTATTATTATTATTATTATTATTATTATTATATGTCCACGTGAAAGACAGACACACAAGCACACAAACAAACACACGGATAGATAGATAGATAGATAGATAGATAGATAGATAGATAGATAGATAGATAGATAGATAGATAGATAGAAAGAAAGAAAGAGAGAGAGAAGGAGAGAGAGAGAGAGAGAGAGAGAGAGAGAGAGAGAGAGAGAGAGAGAGAGAGAGAGAGAGAGAGAGAGAGAGAGAGAGACAGAGAGAATGTGTAAATATATTGATAAGGCTCTGTAATTTAAATTATTTCTAGTAGTCTTGGATCAATTTGTCTGTCCATGGGTAATCTTTATTTATTTGCCTATTTATGTATTTATTTATTTATTTATTCACTTACTTATTTATTTATTTATTAATTAATTTTTTATCTTAACTTATCTCTTATATGATTTTTTAAAAATGAACATATATTCTTGTTGTTGTTGTTGTTGTTGTTGTTCTTCTTCTTCTTCTTCTTCTTCTTCTTCCTCTTCTTCTTCTTCTTCTTCTTCTTCTTCTTCTTCTTCTTCTTCTTCTTCTTCTTCTTCTTCTTCTTCTTCTTCTTCTTCTTCTTCTTCTTCTTCTCCTCCTCCTCCTCTTCCTCCTCCTCCTTCTTTTTCTTCTCCTCCTCCTCCTCTCCTCTCTCCTCCTCCTCCTCCTCCTTCTTCTGCTTCTTCTTCTTCCTTCTTCTTCTTCTTCTTCTTCTTCTTCTTCTTCTTCTTCTTCTTCTTCTTCTTCTTCTTCTTCTTCTTCTTCTTCTTCTTCTTCTTCGTTTCCTCGAGTATTATAGTCTTCATTTTTTAATGTCTAGTTGGTGAAGGAAATTGTAAATGAGAATTTTTAAACATTGAGCATTTATAAAGAGCAATAGTCACTTAACTTACTCAAAATAAGTCAACAGCAACACTTACCGTGTGGGACGAGACATAACACCTGTGAGGCGGTACTACAATTAGTTGTTCGAAGACACAACGGTGTTATTCGGCAAGTTCTCATTTTACACCTGAGTTCGCGAGAGAATGTGAGCCTTTTCGTAGATTCAACTTTACGCCCCTTAAAGCGGGATTCCAACCCGAGATCTACTGGATTGATGGCGAGTGTTATTTATTCACCAAGACCACAAATCTCATGCTCTGTATTTCAATACTCTCTTTAATAATTAACTGCTGCACTATGGAAAAACGCTTTTTTAAACATGTAGTCAGAAAACTCGTCCTTTAAGTATTGATCGATTTAAATGACCCTCATCTTGGCAAAAACTCTCAAAGCTGGGACATCGCGAGCTCTTCCTTAGTTCCAGGGTTGAGCGTTTTTGCCAAGATGACGGTCATAAAAATCGATCGATATTTGAAGGACGAGTTTTCGGGACAAATATTTAATGACGTGTCTTTCCAGTGTACGGCAGTTTGACTGGTTAAAAAACATCCACAACACCTCTCTCTCTCTCTCTCTCTCTCTCTCTCTCTCTCTCTCTCTCTCTCCCCCCCCCCCTCACTCAGAACAAAGATGGAGGATTCACAGTTTTGCCAAATCTGGAATACTAAATTATGCCAACAAGCAAGCGGCCCTCCCGCGTGAAATGTTTACTAGTTAAACAAGAGAGGTAATCAAGAAAAATAATCCATTAGGTCAAAATAACAAGGTCGCTACATGGGGCAAAATTGGCAGCTCGGGAACCCGATGATGGAATTTATTGAATAATATTGAATTAAAATAAAATAACATAAAATAGGATAAGATAAGGTAAAATGATGTGATAAGTAAAAAGTAGTATAAAAAAGTAGTCCTTCAGAGTTGTTAGGGTTTTGGAGCCGGAGTTTATTCCGGGTTCTATAGCGTGAAACGAACAATAACAATTTGCTGGCTACCTTTTGAATTAGACGCTAGTCTATCGCAAAGTACTTTTCATAAATATGGTGGACATGGGAGAGAGAGAGAGAGAGAGAGAGAGAGAGAGAGAG
>NC_088361.1:84767806-84772806 GCF_034508935.2 Berghia stephanieae | reverse complement strand
AAAAAAGCGTTTTGACAGTGTGCAGCAGCAGTGTCTGTTCCTATTTGGTTTTTCTCGGCAGAGTACGCATCAAACCTTCCTTACAACTAACGGATGCATTTTCAGATCAAAGCTTTACTTTGCATTTCGACCGCTAGAGAGACTGTTTACTTTCCTTTCTTATGAAAGTTTCCCAATCTAATTTTGTTTGGTACGAGTCACTTTGATGACGAGAGATTATAGATGGATAGATAGAATGACATACAGATAGATAGATAGATAGATAGATAGATAGATAGATAGATAGATAAATAGATATATAGATGGATAGATAGAATGACATACAGATAGATAGATAGATAGATAGATAGATAGATAGATAGATAGATAGATAGATAGATAGATAGATATATAAATGAATAGATAGATAGAACTCATAATTTATAAGATGATGGTTAATTACTACTAATACAACACCACCAACAACAAAAATAATAATAACAACAACAACAACAACAACAAAAACTACTACTACTACTACTACTACTACTACTACTACTACTACTACTACTACTACTACTACTACTACTACCACTACTACTAATACTAACCAATTCCATCTCCAAAGGAGAAAAATACTATTCCGAAGATGAACTCTATAATCATCCCATAAAGACATTTTTAAAAAAATCAAAAAGCCAAGAACGATTCCGATTCCGAACAAAGATGTAATGCCTAATTTGCATACTGGGCGGAAGTCGGAAGAATGCCATGATGTTCCTACAGTCCATTACGTGGGTCGTATGGATATCCTTTTTTGGCTGGTTACACGTAAATTAGCCCTATAGCTATAGCATATTTTATCTATTTCCAAATAAAAAAAGCATTTCTCCTTTATGAATATTCATGACTAGGCAATAATATATTGAGCGGAATTCCCCTTTATAAATGATAAAAATGTATGTATTAGATACGCGATGTAAATATCATGGGGCGATGGCTTTATTTTATTGTTATTTTTCAATCTGTGACATGAATGTCAAGATGGCAATTAGATACGTTGGAATTGGCGTTAAAACCAACCAAAAAAAAAAAAAAAAAAAAAAAAAAAAAAAAAAAAAAAAAAAAAAAAAAAAAAAAAAAAAAAAAAAAAAAAAAAAAGAAAAAAAAGAAACGGCTCCCCCCAAGTAAAATTCTTTACAGACCTGAATATAGTAATGGAATATGGTGGTATTGGACATAAAGATTGATTCCTATTTTTGATTATGCTTGAGAAAAAAAAAAGATAACAACAACAACAACAACAACAAAGAAATAAAAATGAACCCAAAGAAATACAAAACCAGATTAAGATAAAAAGAAAAAAAAACCCCAGAAAAACAAACAAATTAACAAAACAAACAAACATACTAAACACCCCCCCCCCGCACCCCCCCCCCAAAAAAAAAAAAAAAAAGAAAAGAATTTCTAGAAAAACAACACGCAACAATTAAACGAAACAAACAAAAACAAAACAAAAAATTAAAGTAAATATTTTTGAAAAATCCAGCCTCTTCTTTAGGTTCTAGAATGAAATTAGAATATCCATCAGACAAGTCTACAATGTTAGCAATAATCGCATAAGTTGTCTTTGTAAGAAACTCTTGCCCAATGAAAAACATAATGAAAATTTGAAAATGTTTAATTCAAGCTTTGGACTTTTACACTTGTCCACTTGGCCGTCACGTAAAACTATCAAAAGTCTCTGGTGTAACAATGAGGAAATCAACAATAATAACAGCAACGGCAACGATAACGATAATACACCACTACCACCACCTTGTCCATTTGGCTATTACGTAAAACGATAATAATAATAATAATAATAATAATAATAATAATAATAATAATAATAATAATAATAATAATAATAATAATAATAAATAATAATGATAATAATAATAATGATTATAATAACAAATAATAATAATAATAATAATAATAATAATAATAATAATAATAATAATAATAATAATAATAATAATAATAATAATAATAACAATAATAATAATAATAATAATGATAATAATAACATCAAAAATAATGATGATGATAATAATAATATAATAATAATAATAATAATAATAAATAATAATAATAATAATTATGATAATAATAATAATAATAATAATAATAATAATAATAATAATAATAACAATAATATTAATAATAATAATAATAATAATAATAATAATAATAATAATAATAATAATAATAATGATGATAATAATAATACTAATAATAATAATAATAATAATAACAATAATAATAATAATAATAATAATAATAATAATAATAATAATAATAATAATAATGATAATAATAATCATTATTTTGAGCATTTTGAGCATTTATATAGCGCAATATCCACTTAACGTGCTCAATGCGCTTTACAAGGGGTCCCTGGTCAACAGCAACATTTAACATGTAGGACGAGACATGACGCCTGTTAGGCGATATTACAATTTTTCGGACAAAGACAACGCTGTTAACGGCCAGGTACTCATTTTACACCTGAGT
This sequence comes from Berghia stephanieae, assembly GCF_034508935.2. Lineage (NCBI taxonomy): Eukaryota > Metazoa > Mollusca > Gastropoda > Nudibranchia > Aeolidiidae > Berghia > Berghia stephanieae. Next base: position 84,770,268 of record NC_088361.1, on the reverse strand, counting down.
ACGGTGAGAGAATGTGAGTAAAGAGTCTTTTCCAAGGACTCAACTATGCGCCGAGCGAGGCTCGAACCCAGGAACTTCCGATCCGAAAGCGAGTGTCATACCACTAGACCACATAGCCGCACATTATTGTTATTATTATAATATTGACAACAATAACCAACAAAAAAAAAACAAAACAACAACAACAAAGAAACAAAATAAAACAAAACAAAAGAATAAACAACAAAGAGCCTCATTTGTATGGATAATAAAACCGCTCGCATGCAGCACAGCCCTATATATCGCCTTTGGGTTTCTCCAGCGATTAATATTGTATGAAAGGATGGGAAATTTTACCACATAACGACCATAATAATACATCCCCAAAGATGCCCCAAACATCCATCCAGACCAATACACGAAAATACAAAAAAAAATAAAAATAAAAATATATATATATATATATATATATATATATATATATATATATATATATATATATATATATATATATATATATATATATATATATAAACAAAACGGCAACAAAAATGACAATAAACCAGCCTGTTATCAGATAACCCTTCTGCTTGCAACAGGAGATTCTCTCTGGGCCAGGGCGATATAAAACACACTAGGCCGTGACGGGATGCTGAGGGAAGGCCGATAACTATGGCACTTATTTCGTTTCTCTAATCAAATTGGCCAAAACTTCTAGCCACAGACAAAAAGATGACGGAAGCGTAGCCGACAAATCTTGTACCCTTTATTTTCCCTGTTGATTCAGTCTTGCCAAGTCCTCATTCAAACAATAACACATTATTTTTAAAAAACAAATTATTATTAAAATCTTGTATTGATTAATTAAAAATACACAACGATAAGATTAGAAAAACAACAAAAGTGATTTAGAATTCGTCCCCACTGGAAAAAAAAAGAAATAAAAAGACAATTCTCCAAGGTCGACGTATATAATATATAGAAGTAGCTTGGCTAAGAAGCTCATAACATTGCCATCCGGAAGTATAACGGACCAACACACAAAACTGTGTGTATCCATGAACGTTTATAGTCGGGTTAATACAGTTCAGTGAGCATTACTCATAAACGCGGATGGCAAAAAACAATAACAACGGCCTGAGTGACGTCATCTTCGAACTATCTATAGAATGACGTTGACATCACTCGGGTCTTTGTTATTGTTTTTTGTTATCCACGTTTATGAGTAGTTCTCACTTAACTGTATTATCCAGACTCTAAAAGTTCATGGTTACACAGAGTTTTGGGTGTTGGTCTGTTATACTTCCGGATGGCAATGTTGCGAGCTTCTTAGCCAAGCGCATACCATCTGACATCCGAACGCATTTATGGGCCTAGTTTAACATAGATGTAATGATTTTTTGAGATTTCAATTACAACAATGAGCCCATAAGGGATTGCAAATAAGTGCACTGCATATCGTCCCTCTCACGGCCAGGCGGAGTTGTCGTATGAGTCAGTAAGGTCCGGGGTTCGAGCTCTCATGGCCGCGAAAAATTATTCTCTATTATTGTCTTCTGCTCAATTCATTTTTGTTATTATCAAAAGTGCTTGCCCCACTCACTTTTTGAATGAATATAGTTGACATCACAAATTGTGATCCATCGTCTCCATCAGTATTACATCGGGATGAATAGGACCCCGAAAAGAGAATATTCTGAATTTTAAAAAAGGCAAACCCCCCCCCCCCTAAAAAAAAAAAAAAAAAACCCCAACAAAAAAAAAAAAAAAAACAACAAAAAAAAAAACAAAAAAAAAATAAATACAAAAAACAAAAAAACAAAAAACAAAACAAACACACAAAAAACAAACAAACAAACAAAAATAAATAATAAAAACCAACTATCTTTGAGTTTTTCCAAGTAAGAAATTGTATTTATACTCAACATTAGCTTATAGAAGTCACAAGTTTTATGCGTGTATCTATAGATTATTTTTCGCCATAATACCGCTTTGAGACGGTGGGTAACAATAGTATTGTAGTGACAATGGTGCGGCTATGTGGTCTTGTGGTATGACACTCGCTTTGGGATCGGAAGGTCCTGGGTTCGAGCCTCGCTTTGCGCGTAGTTGAGTGCTTGGAAAAAGGCTCTTTACTCACATTCTCTCACCATACTTGGGTGTAAAACGAGTACTACCCGTTAACAGCGTTGTCTTTTTCGGAAAATAAAATATTATCGCCTAACAGGCATCATGTCTCGTTCTGCATGTTACGTGTTGCTGTCGGCCAGGGACCCTTTGTAAAGAGCTTTGAGTATGTTTAGTGGATATTGCTCTATGTAAAAATATCAATTTTAAAAATAATTTGTTAACTTAAAATCATTACGTGTTCCTATTATGGTTAGATGTAAAATGGGGTATTTGTTCAATTACATTGTGATATTCGTTCAATTATCAAACTTGTAAAATTAAATGAGAACACATCAATAGTAGATAGCTATGAA
>NC_088361.1:84737806-84760306 GCF_034508935.2 Berghia stephanieae | reverse complement strand
AATATCTTTGACTTCCTCTATATGTTGTATATAATTATCACTTTCCGAATCCTCCAATTTGTTGTTTGATGTAGACCCCAGACCAACTTTACTCCTAATTTGTGGTTGATGAGCGTGTGATTTCAAAACTGACTGGGGAGATGCCATATCGATTTTTAACACTTTTCCTCCACTCCTGCCCATGTTATTTACATCAGTGAGTTCCCCAATAATTTTGGGCGAGTCCCAATCTAAATTATCCGTTTTGATTATGCTCGATGTCTCGGTGGTAATTTTATCATTAGAACGTACACCCATTTTATTCACATAACCACCAGGCGAATGTATTGAGTTAAGTTGTTGAGACGAGAGTTGTTGTTTAGATGGCATTTTCTCTGAGATAGAATTCCATAAAACTGGGGCATGCCACGCTTTCTCAAATTTTCTCCAATTTGTCGGTTGGTGAAATGTAGAAATGCTGCCTGGGGTAATGCGAGATGTCTCTCTTTCAACGGCGTTAGCATCTGTTGCTGATTTGAACGCAGAATTATAAGACGAAAAGGAAGAGGTGGTTAAAAACCTCTCCTGTAATTTTCCATAAGCCATATTCCTGGTTTCATAAAAACCATGATCCTCCGCCAAATCTCCAGTATTAGTTTCCCCATGCGATATAGCACTAGCGATTGGTTCGTTCTTCCTTCCCGAAACCTCCGCAGTACTCCGGCTTCCTATCCAATTGCTTGCTTTCCGGTTTTCTAATCCCCCGGATTTGATCGGGCTCATCTCTTGGATTCTTCGCCCGGGTATCTTTCGTATGATATCGAAGCGATCGTCAAGTATACGTTTTCTTTTCGTTATAAGATCCGGTGATTTTTTACCTTCTCCGATGAAAGAAAAATCCCCTTCTATCACATTTTGAAACCCTACAATATTATTTTCACGCGTTTCAGGAAATTCAACGACTATATCAGGTAGTTTGGAGTTGGAATACGATAGCTCTGCGCGCGGCTGCCATGACGAGTGGCCTGACTGGATGATGCGCTTCGTGATTAATTTAGATCCTGGAGAATAAACAAGATCAGAGTTTGCAGAAAATGGATAGCGATCCAGTCTCGACTCGAGATTGAGAATTGAAATTAAAAACAACCACAGCATCATTGTTATGAATACCAAGGTCAATGTCGTTTTTCGAGATTTCCTCCAAAAACCACGATGTCTAATCCAAATCCGGAGAAAATCTATCCATTTTCGTCTCCCTGTTGTTTCTCCTCCTCCTCCTCCTCCTCCCATCGCCCGAACCCGACCAACCGGGTTCATCGACGACAGCAGTTGACGCGGGAAAAGCCGCATGGGGGCAATAGCCAAATTATTTTCCGTTTAATTGGCTTTGCGTTGTCCAGCATGCGGAATAATTCGCTGAGAAAAGAAATTCTCTTCTTCTCTTCATGCTATTGTGTTTATTCTATCATGCACACCCCTGGCCGTTGGTCCATGACAGTGTGGTAAACATGCTGAAGGTGACAGGAATGATGGCGGACCCATTCTGTTGTTAGTATTGTCTCCTCTTTGTCACTGACCACAATCCTTTGTTATCGCTTCACTTTGCAGCGATTCTTTCTTTAATATGAATGCTTTTGGAGTTATGAATTGATATTATATTTATTGCCAAATAATATTATCCAAGATAAACAGAATCGGTCTCAATCACAAATCTTCACAAATCCAAATCCATTTAAAGTTCAATCCTTCATAACACGTAGCTATTCTTTGAGCGCTAACAAATTATAATAATAATAACAATAATAATATGCCAGTGGCTAATTTTTTTTGTACCCTCCTTTTTTTAAAAGCCAAAACCAACGATATTAGCTTTGAATTTCAATAACAATTGAATATCTTTTTATTCTATTATTCTCCCCACCATGGTAAAAAAGCCCCACAGGACAATGAATGCAGACAAGGAGCTAGCGACCGCTGTCCTCATGAATTAGGATGGGAATAAAATGAGACGGCCACCACGTCTAAATCCTAAAGCTGCTACTACAAGAACGTCGACAACAACAATAGAAACCTCATTATCCGCCCCCTTTTTCTTCTTCTTCCCTTCTATTCCTTTTCCTCAACCCTTGCGGTCCCGTTCATTTACTACTACTACTACAACTACTATATCTGTCGCCACCGAAGAAGTCCGAAATCTTAATGAGTTGGCGAGAACTGAGATTCTTAGAAGAGGCAATGATGACACATAACGCCTGGTCGACGGTCGTGTGATGTGTATGTAAAGTGTGAAGGCGACAGGATCCGTGGGTGAGTAAAACCCCCAAAACGTCGATGAATACAAATACTCACAGTCGGTGAATTGAAAATTCCCCAATAATTTCACCACCACGAAGACAGGCCTCGGGGCGAAAAAGAAAAAAAGTTTGCTGAGGCGGATTTATGAGGACCTCGGTTATTTTAGAGGGTTGATTGTATGGTGCCAAATTAAATATAATTTTATTGTAGCTTGCAATGGTGAGAACGAATTTTGTTTGCAGAGTAATGGTGAACAGAGAAAATTGGAGAATAATGAAAATGATGTGACATCTGAAGATGGATATGAAACGATATGACGTTATAGCCTGTCTTCTTCTTCTTCTTCTTCTTCTTCTTCTTCTTCTTCTTCTTCTTCTTCTTCTTCTTCTTCTTCTTCTTCTTCTTCTTCTTCTTCTTCTTCTTCTTCTTCTTCTTCTTCTTCTTCTTCTTCTTCAACTACCACTACTACTCCTCTCCCTTTTCCTGGCTTTTGTTTTTAAAATATACGAATTTATAGTACTCTTCTTCTCATCCTCTTGTTCTTTTTATATTTCCGTTTTGACGACGGTTGTTATCTATTTATTCTATGGTCCCATTTCCTCATCAATCACGAGGACAACACTTGTTAGATTCTTCTTGGGTTTCTCAAGATCCTTTGTAGTTATCAGTCTCCGTCAGGATTATACTCAGGCTGGTTGTTAGACGACGACTATCGACTTTATCATTATCTTCTTCTTCATGGTCTCCGTCGTCATCATCAATATTTATAAATGTCTGCTAATGTCAATGTTGTCCATTTTGGTGCCATCATTGTCTAGAAATATAGACGCAAGACGTTAAATAAGAATAATAGCTGTAAATTGTAACATTAACAATTGTATGTTATGTGCAATGGTAACACGTCTGACCGATAATCAGAAGGTCATAGGTTTTATCCCCAGTCGAAGTCAACTGATTTTTTGGGATAGTTTTTATTTTTTTAAATTTTTCTTTCTTGCTTTATCTGGCACCTTTCATACACACTTGCTCAGATCTTTTCTGAGTTTCTAAGCCGTGAGTTTCTAAAACATTGTATCTATCATTCACACACTTTTACGTGCAACCCTCTAAGACCGTTAGTAAAGGTTACAGGATTGAAATGGAAATGTGAAAGCTGTCAGTAACGGGGGGCTAGGTTGTAGTGATGGTTGTGGTTATGGTATCAAAGGGTAGTAACCCAACGATGTTTTCCCCTCAATATGTTTAGGAGGACGAAAAATAGGATTAACCGGGATTAAGTCATGTAATACCCTTCGCGTGTCTGGAAATGATACTCTGTAGTGTGAGTGATGGTTCCAGGGGACCAGACAGCTGCTCTTGTCGGCGTGACAGGCACCGGCCGTCTTTCCAACAAAATCGGTTTTAATGATTTTAACAGAAAAAAATGTGTTTCCTCTTCTTGAAAACTGTTCGTTTTCGTATAGGAAGTCGAGCAGCACTTGGTTCACTTGTAGGTCATATCAGTTTTATAGTCGACTAGTAGTGTAAATGATTAGGCTAGTTGTGTTGATTAATCATATTTTTCTTTGATTGAGCAGTAAAGAAGAACAAGACTCGTGTAACTATGTAAAATCAATCCAAGATGGTGAATCGTCAAAGAATTATAGGAAGAGGCTGTTATAGTTTATTCTTGGAGTAAAGTAGGCCGTTAGACTGTAAATTGATATAAACCTTTCTTAGAACTGGTGTCGGAGGAGACGTACATTCATTGTATATTAAGAGCATTACTGATGAGTTGAGTTGTCTTTCTGGGTTATGACGTGCTTGGAATCGATAGGTCCCGTGACATGATACTTCCTGTCCGTGTCCGGAGATGCTTAGGCTAACGATTGGTGACGTCAGAAGTAGCCAATCAGATGGGATTGTGATGCGGGTCAAGGGTCATGACGAACTGATCCTGCAGAGGAAAAGCAATATGAGATGGATTACGATTATGATATGGATATTTCATGATGCTGCTGCTATCCACGATGACAAAGATATTATTACAAATATGAGTCATGATACCGATTCTATTCCAGTGATTATTCAATTGCCAGAAATTATTGTGACCCTAGACTCAATCTGGCATTATGTTGGAATGAATCCAAGAATAAATCATTTTAAAAATGCAATCGACAGGGAGCTATACGACTTAAAACATGAATTTTATGAATAAGTTTTGATTGATATTTTTTTCATTGCTTATGACGTAAATGCTGATCATAAAGAATTGGGTTATCAGACCTGCAAATAAGTGCACGTCACTTGTAATCAATATTTTATAGGAATCTTTTAAACAATGAACATATTATAAGCTACGCTGTAATTAATGTGCCAAATAAGGCACAGACGTCTATATAAAACACACGCGATTATTCATTTTCAATTCTTAAAAATTGTCATGAATAAATGAAAAGAGCGATGCGATAGAGATAATATATTTTAAAGAATCCCTCATTTCGAAAATGAATCCTTGACAATGATAGTCATGATTAATACTTATTTATCATATAGGCAGTCATGGCCTATGAATAGTCTGAGGAAGTTTCGATTGCTCAAAGGTAGAGCACTTGCCTAGATTTAAATAAAACAAACAAAGCACGAACAAAACGTGAGCATTTGTAAAGCGAAATCTCCCCTAAATTTGACCAAAGCGCTTAACAAGGGGATACTAGCCAAGGACGAGACAACGCCTGTTAGGCGACATTATTAAAACTACAAATTCTTTTTTCGACAATGCTGTTAACGACTTGGTACTCATTATACGCGTGAGTGTGGTGAGAGAATTGGAGGATTCGGCCTTTTTAAATGACTCAACTTTGTCCGCTCAAAGCGGGATTCGAATTCTGGTTCTTCTAGTCTTCCGAAGTCGAGTGTCATACCCATAGACCACAAAACAGCACATCAAGACAGGTATCGATCTCGGCTGAAGTCGATATCTATTCTGAATCCGCCCTGCTCAGCCAGCAGTGACACCCAGCAGTGATTGGGACATTGGATCTGTTAGATCAGGTAATCTACTATTGTGTAATTTACTAGCATTTAATCCAAAGGGTAGCAAGTATTATTAGAAACTATTGGTTCAACGCTACAGAAACCGGAATAAACTTCGGTCCATGGGCCTTATGGCTCTGAAAGAATATTATATAGATAGTGTGCGCTTGGCTAAGAAACTCACAACATTGCCATCCGGACATATAACGTAAAAATACAACACACGAAACTACGAGTAGCCTAATCTTGGTCGTTTATAGTCTGGTTAATACAGTTTAGTGAGAATTACTCATAAACGGGGATGGTAAAAGAACAATAATAAAGACCTGAGTGGCGTCACATCTTCATTCTATCTATATGCACACAGTATGCATCACCCAATGCTTAACAACCTAGATGTTTTCATGATTGAGTATGCACAGACGGACACCATCACTTAGTAGTTTACTCTCATGAAGAAGGTGAAGATTCCATTCTGCAACAAACGTAATTTATAACTTCCAAACGACTTCACCAAATCAACAAGACATCCCCAACACCTTAGCTCCACTGGACTGTACAATTCCACCGTACCGTATGTCCAGTTAATGTGCACTTGACCGTATCGTTGTATCACATCACAAGGAAGCAGGTAAGTCAAATCACACGAATGAATTAATGATCTAGGTATGCCTGAGTTAACACGAAACGTCATCTGTTTATCATAATATTATCAGCATTTGATTGGCGTTTCCGAAATATTTTTATATGGTGTTTATTTATGAAAAAAAAGTCATTCAACGCCATGGGGCCCATGAAGCAGAGTTTCCACTGGTATTTATGACGTTAAACGGACAATAGCCATTGATTGCTACCCTTAGTACGGTAAGCTAGTTTATCGCGAAGTACTTTCTGCCAGATCGAAGAGACCCAGCTGCCTATACCCAATCAGTATTGAGTGGATAGAGATGTCAGAAAAAAAAATCTTGGCCTCACATGGGATCGATCGTTGAAGAAGATTTAGAAGAAGAGGGAGATGAAGAAGAAGAAGAAGAAGAAGAAGAAGAAGAAGAAGAAGAAGAAGAAGAAGAAGAAGAAGAAGAAGAAGAAGAAGAAGAAGAAGGAGACGACGACGACGACAACGATGATGATGATGATGATGATGATGATGATGATGTATGATGATGATGATAGGGAAGAACACAAAAAGTAGTATCTTGACAACAAAAGTGGATTTTAACAAACTCAAACATCAACAGAAGTAAAATATCCATTGTTTACACTTCGATCAACTTCGCTCCTCCTAACAACTCCCGGGTGTATTCAGCCATGCTGTGAGAAAAACACGTTTTTAAAATTTTGGCCAGAAAATTCGTCCTTCAAATATCGATCTACTAAAATGAACCCCGTCTTGTCAAAAACTCTCAAACCTAGAACTTTACAAGTTCCAGGCACAAGTACCAGGTTTGAGAGTATTTGACAAGACGAGGGTCATTTTAAACGATCAACAGTTGAAGGACAAGTTTTCTGGCCAAAATTTAAATAAGCATTTTTTTCAGAGTACGGCAGTTTTAAACAAATTCTATTGGTTTTGATACGTAAGTTCCTGTTTAATGAACGAGATAGAATTAGAAAATGGTTTAAAAAGCATTCTCGAATTCACTCGAAGCGGTTCTTTGTTCCCTCCCATCTCTCTTTGTTTCGCTCCGATAGTCAATAATATCTCTTTTGTTTGTCACCCCATATCGTTAATTGATTTTTCAACCCAATTCCTGGTGAATCTAGTATCAAAACGCCCATGGCGCAATTCTTCATCTCCTCCATGCTAAACCGAGTGGCGCCTTTATTATTCTCACGTTGTTGAAGTTTAGTTTTGTTGGTCTTTGTTTTCAAAATGTCAAAGAGAAAAAAAGCAAACAATTTAAACTTCGTGACAGTAAATTAACAACAACAAAAAAATACGAAACAGGAAAACAGACAAACAGTCAATTAAACAGTGAGACAAGCATTCAAATAATACTGCAACAATGGCTAAAAACAACAAGACCAACAACACAAATATATAAAAACAGGAAAGTTGACATAGATAAGTTGTAAAATATGAGTATGGACACGATTTACCCACTCTTTCTAGATCATTTAAAAAAATTAATTGAGCTTTTATACAGAGCAATATCCACTAAACGTGCTCAAATCGCCTTACAAGGGGTCCATGGTCAACAGCAACAACATAACATTTAGGACGGGACAATAAATTACGCCTGATAGGCGATATTAAATTTTTTCTTTGGATAGAGACAACGCTGTTAATGGTCAGGTACTCACTTTACACCTGAGTACGGTGAGAGAATGTGAGTAAAGAGCCTTCTCCAAGGATTCAACTATGCGCCGGACTATTTATTATGGTCTCATTGTTGTACTGGAAATACTCTCAAACAGATGGAAAATAATAATATTATCCATTACAAACACTGTTTAAACAAGTAAAAAAAAATAAACTAAAAAATTAAAAATTCCCTTTATTCATCCCATAGGGGAAATTTGTCTCTAGGGTCTAATCCTGGAATAACCCAGGCGTCAGCCGCAGTGCAGCGCCGCAAATTGAGCTAGGGCGATGTGACTTGCTCAAGGCCACACAACGCAGCGGCGGGTGATCGAACTAGGTACCTTTGGGGTACGTAAGCAAAGACCGTTCCGCTGAGCCACGCTATCCCTTAAGTCTATAATTGCGTTCGGGTTATAAGGCCTGCTAGTCCGTCCATATCGATTCTACCTATAAAAATATGAAGACGGAGGAATGAAAGAACGAAAGTAAAAATAAACATCTTATAGCCTAGCTGTATTTGAAAAAAAAAGAAAGAAAAGAAACGCGAGAAAATTAATTTTCATAAATCTAATGCTTTAACCCTATTTAACAACAAACAGAAAATGTCGTGTTCAATGTTGTAGCTCGTGTTTGATTAAGGTCTGATTTGCATTTATATTAGACTTGATGGGGAATGTTGACAGTAGGTGGCATAATCAGGGTGTTCCCTTTGATTAGGTCTTTTGAGGAAGAATTTGAGGTGAAGACGTGCTGATTGCGTAGTGTGTTAATGGTCAAAATATTGCGTGTTTAAACCGAGGTGCATATATTTGCAGGTCTGATAACCGGACATTATAATTATGGGGTTGATTTAAAATTGTTGTTATGGATAATCATAAATTTTGCTTTGATTTGAGAGTATTTCCATCACAAAAATGAGCCCGCAGTAATTTGGGTAACCAGACCTGTATTTAATGTACACGTTGGTTTAAACCCTAGAAGATAATTGGATATTATATTTTTCACGAACCGGATTTAGGTGTTAGACGTCTATGTCTAATCTTTGAAAATAAATGATAACAAAAATCACGTATTTAAAGTTTTAGCCAGAAAACGTGTCCTTTAAATATCGATCGATTAAAATGATTCTCATCTTGTAAAAAAACTTTCAAGTCTGAGACTTCGCGAAGACCCAGGTTTGAGAAATTTTGCCAAGATCATGGTCATTTTAATCGATCGATATTTGAAAGACGAGTTTTCTGGCTAAAATTTTAAATACATATTTTTTCAAAGTTCAGCAGTAATATAGTCATAGTCGTATTATCACTGACGGACTTAAAAAGGAGAGGCCGTGTTTTGGAAGACTTCACATGTAAGGATTTAGTACATTTTACAAAAAGCCTGATATAAATTAATGATTTCAACACAATTTTAGAAAGGTGATTTAAGTGTCTTACTCGTGGACGTAATGCCAAAGCCATAGTTATTACTCTCTGTTATACACAGACACTTACGTGGTCAATATAGTTTGGCTTTGTTGCAAGACCAGAGATCTCACAGTTCAAGCATTTGATCCGAAAAGAGTGGTAAATCTTATTTATATCCGTTTTTTTTCCCAAAATAAATGGACATATATCAGAACCGGGGATTTTCCTGGCTTCTTTATACTGAAATGAAACATGACAAATGATTGCCACCCGATATACTGAACGCTGGTATACGGCAAAAATACTCAATGCTAGCCAAAAACAGACTCCAATTCTCTAGGGACTAGAGACGTATTTGTTTGTTTGTTTGTGTGTGTATATGTGTGTGTGTATGTGTGTGAGCATGTGTGTCTATGTGTGTTTGAGAGAGAGAGAGAGAGAGAGAGAGAGAGAGAGAGAGAGAGAGAGAGAGAGAGAGAGAGGGGGGGTGGGTGCTGATTATGTTGTTGATGTATCATACAAACAACTCCAGTTTTTACTCTCTACCAATTGAACCCTGCGAACGTTATGGCAGCCTGTCTTGTTAAAAACACATTAACATTGGGAATCCTGCGTTTTAATATAATTGGACTCATTTGTGAGAACGTTTTTGCCTCTTATAAACTGATGATGAAAGAGAGAGACACACACAATACGACCCCATACAAACACACACACATGCACACACACACACACACACACACACACACAGGGAGAGAGAGAGAGAGAGAGAGAGAGAGAGAGAGAGGCGGAGAAAGAAAGAGATAGACAAATAAAGAGCGACAAAGAGAGCAAGGCAGAGAGAAGGGAAGAGATTCAGAGAGGGAGAGAGAGTGAGAGAAAGAGAGAGAGAGAGAGAGAGAGAGAGAGAGGGAGGGGGAGAGAAGGAGATAGATAAACAAATAGAGATAGAGACAAAGAGAGCGAGGGAGAGATAGATAGATAGATAGTTAGATAGATAGATAGATAGATAGATAGATAGAGAGAGAGAAAGAGAGAGAGAGAGAGAGAGAGAGAGAGAGAGAGAAAGTAGAGAGGGAGGGGGAGAGAAGGAGATAGATAAACAAATAGAGATAGAGACAAAGAGAGCAAGGGAGAGATAGATAGATAGATAGATAGAGAGAGAGAGAGAGAGAGGGAGAGAGAGAGAGAGAGAGAGAGAGAGAGAGAGAGGGAGAGAGAGAGAGAGAGAGAGAGAGAGAGAGAGAGAGAGAGAGAGCAGCGGGTGAAAAACGCAAAATTAACGATAAAAAAAAAACAACAAACAAATAGGTAAACTTAACCACATTCAAACCAAGAATACATTTTTCGTCCTGGTTTCTTCATCCGACACAAATTTGCATTCGGGTGTTAAAATGTACCGATTCCCCATTCAAAACTTCCAGTTTATTATCGGGGTGAGGAAATCCTATAGGTTTTATGATCAGCTAAATCGGAATTACCTGCATTTTAATATCATCTTCCAGCATCGTGTTACACGACGCTTCCTTCCTGTTAACGGCTAATGCTTCGTTCAATCTTAATTAGGAATAGGAAAAGAGGCGCTTATCGTTGAATTTAATTGTGCTGCATTAGGTACGCCATTAATCAGTGTCGTTATGTTTCCAAAGACAAAAAAACAAAACAAATTTAAATCGAAAAGATCGTCACTCTGGCCCATGCACCCGGAGTTTATCTCGGTTTTTATAGCGTGAAACAGACGCAATAGCCATAATTATTGTCAAATGAATGGGAAAAGTTGGATCTGTTAGATCTGGCGGAAAGTTCATTTCAATAGATTAGCGTCCTATCAAAGGAATAGCAAGCAATTGCTTTTGTTTGGTTATCGCTATATCTGTCAATCGTAATAAAACCCCTCTCCATGGGCCACAATGCTCTGGAGGACTGTAAATTTCATAACCTGTACCTAAAACTCATTTTTCAGCGTTTGGTACTCTCTGACATATTACTATACTGAAGCCATGGGTCACATAAGCGAGCATTTATATAGCGCAATATCCACTAAACGTGCTCAATGCGCTTCACAAGGCATCCATAGCCAACCGCAAGGCTTAACATGTGAGACGAGACATGACGCCTGTTAGGCGATATCACAATTAATTGTCTTTCCGACAGAGACAATGCTGTTAACGGTAAGATGCGATACTCATTTTACACTTAAAAAACGGTGAGAAATTGTGGTTAAAGAGCCTTTTTTCACTCGTAGATTTTGTTCCGACTCCCCCTCCCCTGACCACCCAGCAGTAATTGGGTAGCTGGGTTTATTAGATCAGGCGGAAAGTACTTGCAACAGGCTAGCGTCCTATCCAAATTGTAGCAAACTACTTTTGCCCGTTTCACGCTAAAGAAACCGGGATAAACTCGGGCTCCATGAGTCTCAGGGCTATGAAGGACTACTTTTTATGTCGCATACGGGTACAATATTTGTAAGATCAAACACTGTCTAGAAGGAAATTCCTGGCACAGACGGGCCTCAGATGAATTCAGAACAAACGAATGTGACCCAAGGTTCAAGTTACAACTTACTTTGAAAAATCAGGTTTTTAAAAAATTTGGCCAGAAAACTCGTCCTTCAAGCATCAATCTATTCAAATGACCCTCGTCTTGTCAAAAAAATTCTCAACCCTGGGATTTCAATTGAAGTCTTCAGGGAAGTTCTAAGATTTTTGACAAAATGATGGTAATATTCTTAATCGATGAATTTTTGAAGGACGAGTTTTCTGGCCAAATTTTGTAAAACGTGTTTTTTTTTCAGAGTGCCAAAGGCTAGGCGTTCAAAGCTGACTTATCTTGAGACAACAGAAGGATTGTATTTAGTCTTGGATACATAAAGATGAGTAAGAAAAACATTGGTTTACTATAATACGACATAAAGGAGTGAATAATATTAAAAGGACGGAGATCATAATGATAAAGAATAGATAAATACGCTTATTAATACAGCTTACTTTAAACGATTTTACCATGCGTAATGAGCTTCATATTGCTATATTATTGAATCCCTCAGGATGCTGCATGGAAGTGATTATTATAATATAGCAGATAAGTGATAGCCGACAAATTAACCAGCTTACTGTGTCTACGCTGGAAAGACTCGTATTTAAAAATTTGGCCAGAAAACTTGTCCTTCAAATATCGATCGATTTAAATAACCCTCATCTTGACAACAACTCTAAAACCTGGGACCTCTCGAGATATTCATATAAATCCCAGGTTTGGGAGGGTTTTTTTTTTCCAAGATGAGGTTCGATTAAATGGATCACCAAGTTAGTATTAACAGCAATTCGACTCGGATTAAATCAAGCTCGTGGTAGGCTTGCAATTGCTGCTCAATTGATGAAAATAATTAGGATCAACAGCATGATCTTCTATAGGGCGAGAGAATAAGGACGAAAAAACACAACTATCAAACTCAATTGAAAAGTACACTACGGATCTAATGTCAACCGAGGAGATGGAAACCCACTGAAACGATCGTATCGACAGTAAAATGTGAGTGTCCCTATCTATATGTATTTATGAGTGTTGGTGGGTACTTGTAGGTACGAGAGTGCTCGATAATGTTGGTTAGAGCTAATATAAAATATAAATGGAGTCACTCACTTATTGGCCGAAACACATGTTTCTGTGGTCTCCATCCACGTCGTCAGTCAGAAACATGTGTTTCGGCCAATAAGTGACTCCATTTATATATATATATATATATATATATATATATATATATATATATATATATATATATATATAATATATTTGATACCTCTTAAAATAATCATCGTGATATGATAAACATTTATCTTACATAAACATTAACCACTCTTATAAGATTGCCTGCGTGCTCTGAATTTCAAATAATCTCTATATTCGGTTATAATTTTAAATCAATTGTATAGCTGTTTATTCTTGAATAAGTATGATTTTCTTAAAAATTGTACATTTAGAAAAATATCCAACCATTGTAGACAAAAGTCATTATTTGTATTGATAAACCAGATGTGTTCTGAAAAACACGGATTGAAAATTTTGGCCAGAAAACTATTCCTTAAAATATGACCCTCATTTTGGCAAAACCTTTTAACCCTGTGGATTATGTTGGATAGAACTGGAAATTGAATAATATTGAATTTATGGTTGGGATAAGTTTGTTTAATTATCTATTGTGGAAAATATACATTTCTTAAAGAAAAAAAAAAACCCCAACCCCCCCCCCCCAAAAAAAAAAAAAAACCCAATCAAACAAACAAACAAAAACAACCACAAAACAAAAAACAACAAAAAAAACAAAACAACAAAAACAAAACAAATAAAAAACAACAAAAAACCCACACAAAAAAAATAATTAAAAAATCAATACCCCCCCCGACCCCAAAAACAAAAAAAACAAAAACACACACACAAAAAAAAAACAAAAAAAAAAAACCCCAAACAAACAAACAATTTTTAAACAAGCTTTGATTTTATTAAAAAAAAAAAAAAGATAAAACCCGCCCATTTATACAATGCTATTTTTCAAATCATATTCATCCAAGATCCCGTGTCATGTCCTGTGTCCCAGGAATGACTAAGCCTAAGAAGCCATATAAGATTATAACGATCGTGGAAGGAAGAAACACCTTGTAATTTTGTCTGGCGGGTGGGTGAAATCAGACAGAAATGTAATTATAGAAACCTTTGAGGTCCAGAGCTACTGATTAATCCACTGGTATGTCGAATTGAATTCGTGAAATATATTTTATCTTTAAAAAAAAAATGTATGCTTCAAATTTTAAGGGAAGAAAATGATTACGTAATATTTTAGATAAGATAAGATATGATTAGATAAGATAAGATAAGATAAGATAAAATGAGATAAGATATGATAAGATGAAGATACGTTCAGATAAGATGAACTTTATTTATCCAGTTATGGAATTAAAAAAAAAAATAAAAAAAAATAATGAGCTTTATATAGCGCAATATCCACTAAATGTGCCCAAAGCGCTTTACAAGGGGTCCCTGGTCAACAGCAACATTTAACACGTAGGACGGGACATGACGCCTATTAGGCGATATTACAATGTTTCAGACAAAGAAAACGCTGTTAACGGCGAGGTACTCATTTTACACTTGAGTACGTTGAGAGAATGTGAGTAAAGAGTAAAGAGCCTTTACCAAGGACTCAACTATGCGCCGAGCGCGAGGCTCGAACCCAGGACCTTCCGATCCGAAAGCGAGTGTCATACCACTAGACCACATAGCCGAAATTTAGATTGGATATTGCCACAGACTGATGAATGTCTGAAAATAATTAAGCAAATAAGTAATAAAAAGGATATACAATGACGTAATATAAGTAAACCAACAAAAAGCCTAACAAAACTAAACCCATAGAAAAGGAGAGAAAGGAATTAAAAGTTTTATTCCTTATCTTGTAAAAGAGCTGTGAATAAATGTCCTTTCTGTATTTATCACAATATGCAAAATGTTTAATAGTGATCAATAAGAATCTTTCTGCTATTCACACGCGTACAAACCCACACGCGATACACATACACACTCATTTTATAATACGTATATGATGATATATGACGATAATGACAATGATGATGATGATGATGATCATACTAATATTAATGATGATGATGATGATTATGATGATGATGATGATGATGATGATGATGATGATGATGATGATGATGATGATGATGATAATTATTATTATTATGGTGATGATGATGATGATGATGATGATGATGATGATGATGATGATGATGATGATGATAATAATGAATTTAATAATTCTTATTATAATAATAATAATGACGCTGATAAAGATAATAAAATCATAATAGAGGGAGTATTTTATTCTACCATAATTTCGTTTTATTTTATAATCTGCTTATTTACGTATTTCATCATTTTTTATATTTTTGAAATTATCTCTCGAGCAAAAACATCAGAGGCTCTTTATGTCGAACATAAATACGTACAAGACAAATAAATTAGTTTATTTGTTGCAGATGGCTGCGCTTAAAACATCGGGGAGAGTGTAATGGAACCATGCTGCAGTCTATCACAGAATAGGAAATTACAACAGCAGGCTTTGCTATCACCAACGTTGAGGAATAAGAGGTCCACTTGATGCATTCCTTTGTAATTTGTCCCAGGGCTAGGTGATGAAGTGGTTAATATGCTTGATGTGAGGGCAAACATGTGCGAGGTATCTATAGACAGCCTCGGATGGGTGTAAAGCAGAGGTGTCTACTGCTACAAACATTTCCGTAGAACTTACGAACTAAGATATAAAATTTTTACATTCAATAACATTTCTTGGAAACGAAACTGGTGCTATTACTACAAAGATTTCAGTAGAACTACGAATTTTCGGGTCCAACCTGAGAACTATAATATAACATTTTTACATTCAATAAAATTTCTTGGAAACGAAACTAGTGCCAGAGCTATCTAGCATTAACAGGTTTTTAAAGCTTTGTTTTATGTTTACGTATTAATGACAATTTGGTCATTTTAAAAGCTAGTTATAATGCCTACCCCCTGAAATCTACGATTTTTTCCTATCCCCAGTTGACAGGTCTGGTGTAAAGTGTAAAGACAGAACAACTGTATGGAGCGAGGTGTAGCAATTTGCAGGTCTGTTAACCCAAAATTTTATAGGCTCCTGTTGTAATGGAAATACTCCGAAAAAAAATGGTGTCCATTAAAATGTTAATTGCGCCAAGCTATTAGATCTGCAAACGTTTACGAGGCACCCTAGGCAATGTGGGTCAAAACAGAGCAACTGTCGGGAGTAGAGATCGACATATTTGCAGTAGGCCTGATAACCCAAATCGTGATGGGCTCGTTGTTGTGTGATGGATATACTCTCAAACCAACGTTTACTTGTTTTCAGGCCTGAGAACTCAAATGGTTACGGGCTCGTTGTAATGGTCAAATACTCTCAAAAATAGCGTGGATCATTTTAATCGATCGGTATTTGAAAGACGAGTTTTTGTGTGTGTGTGTTTGCTTTTAATGTGTTTTTTTTAAAATTCAAAGTGCGGTAGATTATTGGCATGTCGTAGGACGAGATAAAACGTTATGGCATTTTCTTCGATAGAGACAACTTTATTACCTGCAAGGTACTCATCCTATACCTTAGTGCAGAGAGAGAATACAAGAGCTATTTCCAAGGATTCGACTTTTCACAGACGCCCAGAGATGAACTCGAACCAGGGACCTACCGCTTTGAAGGCGTGTTTGTCATACGACTAGACCACAAAACCGCACGATAAGACAGACGCCCACTTGATGCAAGAGTAATTTGTCCAGGATCCGTGATGAAGTGGTTAGTATGCTTGATGTGAGGGCAAACACGTGCAAGGCACATAGACACCCTACTGTGAGTAAGGACAGAAAACTTGCTGTGAGCTAAGTGCAATAGTTTGAGAATGCACTTCTTCAGAAGCATAAATAAAGCCCATGGATCTAATGTTTATCGTTAGCGTTAAATGCGCAATAACAAATTGCTAGTCACCTTTGCTTAGAACGTTTTTTATAAATAAAGTACTTTCCACTAGATTTAATAGAATCAACTACTCAATCACTATTGGGTGGACAAGGGGATCAGAAAAATATCTTGACTTCATCCAGGCTCGATCTCTGTTCCCCTGCGTGTGAAGCCGTGCTCTACCAACTAAGTCATCGGGGACCCTACTTTCTAAATGAGATTTTTATATAGCGCAATATCCACTAAACGTGCTCAAAGCGCTTTACAAATGGTCCCTGGCCAACAGCAACACTTAACATGCAGGACGGGACATGACGCCTGTTGGGAATATTACAATTTTTCGGACAGAGACAACGCTTTTAACGGCCAGGTTCTCATTTTACACCTGAGTACGGTCAGAGGATGTGAGTAAAGAGCCTTTTCCAAGGACTCAACTATGCGCCGAGGGTCGAACCCAGGACCTTCCAATCCGATAGAGAGTGTCATGCCACTAGACCAAATAGCCGCACTTTGATAATGTAGTAAGTCAATCCCGTAGATGGTAGATGAAGCAATGTAATAATAAGATTAACCAGAGTTACTGAAATAAATACAATCTAAATGTTGCTCTTCATTTCCTTTGCGTGCAGACCTATGTGTTCATATTTGCAGGTCTGATAACTGAATGCAATTATGAGTGTGCTTTAATTTTGTTGTAATGGACAATATCTTACGCCGGTTTTAGAGTAATTCCATTACAACAATGAGACCCAAATCAACTTGGGTTATCAGACCTGTGAAAAAGTAGAAGTCGGTCAGTCAGAAAAATCAAAATGTCCAGGAAGTTGGCTCTTAGAAAATAAGCTATTTTGAAGCCAAAACAGTTTGTAGGTACAGTTCATGTTAGCCACTCTTGAGTCTTTCCTATTTTAAAGAGCGTGATTACGTAGGGGCAACCGTGGGATCGGATGCAATTTCATGTCAGTGCATTTTCTGCAGACTTATTATTAAACCCAGCTACCGTACATGGCGTTTAGGAAAATTATGAAGTCGTGGGGTGTGTAAATGAAAAGCCGGAAAAGTTAAGTAAGAGGATGAGGAGGAGGGGGGAGGGGGATGGGGAGGAGGAAGATGAGGAAGAAGAAGAAGAAGAAGAAGAAGAAGAAGAAGAAGAAGAAGAAGAAGAAGAAGAAGAAGAAGAAGAAGAAGAAGTAAATGAAGAGATAGAAAAGAGAAATGTGGACTTTTAAATATTTATTGAACAGGCCTTGGCCTGTCTCAAAATACGAAATCAAAAATTAAATCAAAATTAAGTTGAACAGAAGAGAGAGAGAGAGAGAGAGAGAGAGAGAGAGAGAGAGAGAGAGAGGGAGAGAGAGAGAGAGAGAGAGAGAGAGAGGGAGGGGGAGGAGAGGAGGAGAAACAGAGGTAAGGGGCAAACAATAAGGCACTTAAAGTGTGGGTAGTGGAACGTCTGGCTATACGACTGAAAAATATATAACGATCATCATTGTCTTCTGGAATTAATAAATGAATGATATCTAGATATAATAGATATATAAAATGGTTAAACGTGCGGAGATTATATATATATATATATATATATATATATATATATATATATATATATATATATATATAATATAAATGGATTCACTCACTTAAATGGCCGAAACACATGTTTCTGTGGTTTCCATCTCGTACCTACTAGTACCAACCAACACTCATAAATATATAAAGATATATGTATATATATATATATATATATATATATATATATATATATATATAATGAAACAAAAATCGTACGGTAAAAACACGCCTATTATGTATGCCCTCTCAGAGAGTACAAAATGTCTCATGCCTCATTATATAAATAGACATGTTGTAATGTTGACGAAAGTGAAACTGACAAACATGAGAATGCCATCGTTAGCAACTAGATAAATAACGATAGATAACAATGACGAGGCGACGATGTTAGCAGCAGAAACACCAGCAACAGAAGCATTGGCGAAAAACGACGGTAAATTGGACGTAACGACACGGAACTTTTATTCTCCTCTGTCCCTGGGAAATTCATTAGAGACGATAATGTGTACTTATTTTCAGGTCTGATAACTCAAATTGCTTTGGAATGACTTTTGTAATGGAAATACTCTCAAACCAACGAAAAATATTGTCCATTACAACCAGGTTTAATCAAGCCCATAATTGATTCGATTATCAGACTTGCGAATAATATGTGAATAAACGTAGATTAGAAAGAAGATGAAAGTACAAGAAAAATAAATACCTTAGGATGATGATTATGATGATGGTGACGATGATGATGATGATAATGTTAATAATAATAATAATAATAATAATAATAATAATAATAATAATAATAATAATAATAATAATAATAATAATAATAATAATAATAATAATAACAATAATAATAATAATAATAATAATAATAATAATAATAATAATAACAATAATAATAATAATGATGATAATAATAATAATAATAATAATAATAATAATAATAATGATGATAATAAATAATAATAATAATAATAATAATAATAATAATAATAATAATAATAATAATAATAATAATAATAATAATAATAATAATATTTAAAGAAGTAAACTATAACAAAACAAAAATAAAAGAACAAACAAAAACAAATACGAAGAAAAATAAAAGATAATACAAAACAACAACAAAATAGAACCAAGAAAAAAAAACCCCCAAAAAATCAACAACAAAGAAACAAAAAACAGACAAATAAAAACAAAACAACAACAAACCAGCAAAAACAAAGAAAAAATAAACAGACAAAAAAAAAAAAACCCAACAAAAAACAACAAACAAAGAAAACAAAAACAAACAAAAAAACCAAACCGAACAACCTACATTTCATACGGTACTCTCGGCCAAATGAAAACACATGTGCACCGAAAATCACGCGTCGATTGCCTTCTCTACTCTTCTCTTGAACTCCGTTACGTTCTAATGGCACCATTTTATCAGAACGAGTTAGGCCGTGTGCCGTGTTTTCCTTCCAAATGAGTGATGGAATATAGATTACCCTCTCCCCGGGACACATTAATGGGGTCCCCGTACCCACACGGGTTCCACAATTATCGCCTTGATCGAAACATTAGATGATATTTGCCAATAATCGTTAAAGACAATTAGGGTAATTACGTGCGAACCACCAGTGGCAAACAGATATAATAATTTACACGTC
Organism: Berghia stephanieae; assembly: GCF_034508935.2. Lineage (NCBI taxonomy): Eukaryota > Metazoa > Mollusca > Gastropoda > Nudibranchia > Aeolidiidae > Berghia > Berghia stephanieae. The sequence continues at coordinate 84,740,557 of NC_088361.1, read as the reverse complement.
ATCATCGTTACCAAATTAATAACAATTCAAACAATAAATACAAGATCGAATATCATAATAAAATTTATTATACGTTTAATCAGAAAATAAATAATATTTGCTGTCCTCTTTTTATTTCTTTAAACAGGCGAAACTTGCCACAGGGTAAACCCATTATCGTTATCTTTGCTTTTCTCCCCTTTTTTTTGTTGATACTTTTTCTTTTAAATCGCAAAACTTTTAGTGTGTTGTATTCGACGTGTACATAATATATATGCAAGTCTGACATCCGAACCAATTTATGGTCCTAATTTAACATTGTTGTAATGGATCATATTTTGCTTCATTTTTTGAGATTTCCATTACAACAATGAGCCCATAAGGAATTGGGTTATCAGACCTGCAAATAGGTGCACATCGGTTGTATTCCATATTAATTTGGTCTCATTACACACTTAGATTTTTAAAAATAAACTGAGAGTCCAATCAAGAGCTGCAGGGTTAGAAAATGTGAAAAGTTTACTTAAATATATACTTAATATGGGCTGCTCGGAGAATAAACGAAACATTGTGGAGAACATTAAGTATGGTAAATCAAGTGAAATGCGCTATGTAAATGTTCATGATTATTTATTTCATTTAATTAAATAAAATTAAATAAATAATCATGAACATTTACATAGCGCATTTCACTTGATCCCCATGCTCAATGTTTCGTTTATTCTCCGAGCAGCCCATATGGAACTATATTAACAATCCATACAGTACAAATCGCCTGCTGGTCTGATAACTGAACCGAACCCAATTATGATCTTTGATGTAATGGGCACTATTTGGCGTTGGTTCAATTATGTCAATTATGTGCGGCTATGTGGTCTAGTGGTATGACAATCGTTTTAGGATCGGAAGGTCCTGAGTTCGAGCCTCGCGCTCGGCGCATAGTTGAGTCCTTGGAAAAGGCTCTTTACTCACATTCTCTCACCGTACTCAGGTGTAAAATGAGTACCTGGCCGTTAACAGCGTTGTCTTTGTCCGAAAAATTGTAATATCGCCAACAGGCGTTCTGTCACGTCCTATATCTTAAATGTTGCAGTTGGTCAGGGACACCTTGTAAAGCGCTTTGAGCACATTTAGTGGATATTGCGCTATATAAAAATAAGCTCAAAGCTCAAGCTCAATTATGAAGTCGACACCAAGCTGTGCTGGAAGCAGTTGAAAAAGACCCCAATAAAACACTACTTCTATTGAATGCTTTATTTAAATTTTGTTTTTCAAAATGTGATTCCTGGTAGCTCCGTTGGTAGAGCATTCGATTCACAAGTAAATTGATCGAGTTTCATCCCGGGTGTAGTCAAGATTTTTTTTCTCCTGACCCCCGTGTCCACCCAGCTATGATGTGTAACTAAGGTCGGGCGAAAAGTACTTTCCTATATATATATATATATATATATATATATATATATATATATATATATATAGCGTTCTATCCAAAGGGTAGCAAGCAATTGCTATTGTTCGTTTTACGCTAAACTCCAGCTTCAGGGACTCAATGGCTCCGAAGGATTATTTCTTTGTATCTCAGTTAATAATAAACTATTGAATATGATTGTATAATTTGTCGTCCTTTTTTTAGTTTCTTCTTGCACTGATGTGACCTAAAAATTCCCAAGTGTCGTTAAATTCTGAACATCAAGCACATCACTGTTCACTAAAATAAGAGAAGTGAGATACCAAATAGTACTTTCTATCTAATATTATAGTAAATCGGTGGGTCTTGCTATAGCCCGTGTGAAAAAGAAGAGGGGGGATGTCAAAACCAGTAATAAAACGAATTTTACTTATATCCACATCTCGCCGATAAATCCTTCATTCGCCATCCATAAAATTAGGACTAATTTGCTGTACTCGGAAAAAAAACCCAACAAAAATGTCAAACCAAAATTGGTGGGTTTTTAAAAAATATTTTGGCCAAAAAAAACCCCAACAACTCCAAAACAAATCGTCCTTCAAATATCTGTTGACTAAAATGACCCTCATCTTTATCAAAAGACTCTCAAACCTGAACGCCTTAAAATCCAAGGTTTGAAAGTGTTTTGTCAAGATTAGGGTCATTTTAACCCATCGATATTTGAAGGACGAGTTTTCTGGCCAAAATTTTTTTTAATGTGTTCTTTTATTATTATTTTTTTTTCAGAGTACCTACGCTACGGCAGTAATCTCAGTGCGCCACTTGAGCAGTTACTACTCCATAACCAGTGACAAATGTTCTGAAGTAGTTGAGGTGGAATTTATGAAGTAAAACAATTTACGTTGCTGTTAACCTATCTTTCTACGTTTTCCCACCTTCTTTCGTTCATTCCTGTTTTTTAAATTTTCATTCTTTCCCCTTATCTTCCATTCTCTTCTTTTCAAAATCAACGCGTTGAAAAGAAAGAAAGAAACACTTCATTTCATGATTTAATTTACTTTCATGGTAAATTCAATTTTACAATAAATTGTTAAATTTGTAACTTAATATTTTACAAGCGGACTTAAATCTTCTTGGTAGTATGTATCCTAAGACTCAATGGACAGCACAAACTCACGCAAACACAAAACACATGAATTCACTCTCACACGTATAAACAAACAAACAAACACACACACAAATAGAATGACACACGCAATCACGCCGACGTGTGCTTATTTGCAGGTCTGATAACCCAAATTGTTATGGACTCATTGTTGTAATAGGAATACTCCTAAACCAAATCAAAATATTGTCCAAATACA
>NC_088361.1:84725306-84732806 GCF_034508935.2 Berghia stephanieae | reverse complement strand
CGAACATTTCTGTAACTAATGCTTGCTGAAAATATACATGTATAACATTTTTTTAGGCTGCCTCTATTCTCATCCCCCCCCCCCCCCCCCCCCCCCCCCCCGGCCGATTGGATTACCGAAAAAAAACGTCGCCGGCTTTTTGCGATTTGGATTTGATTGATTTTTTTTAAATTGTGCAACTTGTGACAAGAAACTTTACAAATTACTGCATTACAACCTTTGGATTAAACATACAACAATTGTGGACTACTATTATGACGACTAGCATCCTAGACTAGGGGGATGAGAATAGTCACTCCCTTTTTTTTAAACGAAGAAATTATCTAATATAGATCGATCCAAAAGTCTTCTTCACTTCACGACATAACATATTTTTTATGTTTCTATAAATGTGATAGAAGAAGGGATTTGATCCCAATACGTTCCGTGGTAAGTATTTTTCATCTTAAAATTAAAAAAAATTATATTCCTTTTTGTTCTCCGTTTCATGACAAGAATCGTGAGTTTAAAAACCATGGACTTTAAAAAGGGGCTGATTCCTAGATTGACGATTTCGCCGTTGCTATTGTGTGTGTGTGTGTGTGTGTGTGTGTGTGTGTGTGTATGTGTGTGTGTGTATGTGTGTGTGTGTGTTTACCATCTTGTTTCAATCTAGACTTCTGTTTTTGACATTATTATGCCATCTATTTATCTCCATGGACCAATTCAGACTAATAATTTTGACAATACTTGGAAGGTAAGAAAAGTGTTGGAAAGTGAGCCCTTTACAAATAAACTGGAGTTCTTAAACCAAATAAAATGAGCCGAGTGAAAAATAGTCAGTGGGCCGTCAGGACTGTAATGCTGTAAATCATCAAAATTAACATGTGTTTTACAAGCCTGACATAATGCCGTTTAAGTTAAACGAATACATTATACACTGTACATGCTAATTTTGCAGGAAAAGTCCAATCTGCCAATTCATGTGAAATGACCGATCTGGCAACAGGCCGACCAGATAGCGATTCCCAAATATCAAAGGACCGATCATTACGTATGCCCTAGTATTTTATGAATGATGATTGGAGTCAACGGGTGATATAATTACCACTAATTGATCAAAGGTTTGTAAGTTACTTGTATATCAATTTACAAAAAATAGTTTTACAATTTTTAGATTTGTCAGTAATTCTGTTTGCAAAAAAATTATCATGCGCAACAATTTTGACCCTCAACGTTTAACCGAACAAAACAACCCCCCCCCCCCCCCCCCAAAAAAAAAATAAAAATAAAAAAAAATTAAAATAACAAAAAACAAAAACGCAAAAAAAAAAATAAAAATAAAAAAATAAAATAAACAAAATAGATAAATCAACAAATAGATAAATAAATAAATAGATAAATAAATAAATAAATAAATAAATAAAAGAATGAAAAGATATGAGAATAAGGTGTTATGATATCGGTACTTCACCAAAATCGGTAACTTATTGACCTCACAGTCTCGGTTTTTTGGGGATCCCGGGCGACGTGTACATTTATGAAGGTTTGACATCCGAACCCATATATATATATATATCTTTCCATCTATCTCTATCTTTCATTCTATTTGTCTATCTATCTACCATTCTATACCTGATAACCCAAATGTCTATACGACTATCTATCTATCTATCTATCTATCGATCTAACTATCATTCTGTCTGTTTGTCTGTCTGTTTATAAATCTATTATTCTATATATCACTATACCTAATTACCTACATATCATTACGATAAACAATCCATATATATATATATATATATATATATATATATATATATATATATATATATATATGTATCGAGAGAGAGAGCGAGAAAGAAAGAAAGAAAGAGAGAGAGAGAGAGAGAGAGAGAGAGAGAGAGAGAGAGAGAGAGAGAGATTGACAAAGATCTTTTTAATATCCTTTTAAATATATATTTCATGTCAATTTAATGGTAACCTTTGTTAAATAAGGCCGTGTGAGAGAGATTAATATAATCTTATACGAGTTCTTTTTGAGTTCTTAGGGAAACATAGGGAATTATTTGTAGCGACATTTCGTTGAATGTATTATTCTTAAGGAGAGAACTATTTAGCACATTTCGTCGACTGCCTTACTTTTAAGGAAACATAAACAATATTTAGCGACATTTTGTTGAATGTATTACTCTTAAGGAAACATGAAGAGAACTATTTAGCGACATTTAGTTGAATGTATCACAAGTGCTTTAATAAAAGGGCATCAACAGGGGACTTGTACTTTATCAGATGAAAATTTGGTTTCATCCGACCCGCTCAGGGAATTTATGAAGCATTGTGATGCCGAATGAGTGTGGGAAGATTTTGTAAATGTGTCTTCGAAATATATATATATATATATATATATATATATATATATATATATATATATATATTTCGAAGACACATTTATATATATATATATATATATATATATATATATATATATATATATATATATAAATATATATATATTTGTATTGAGAGCAAGAGAGTTTGGAGGGAGAGAGAGAGAGAGAGAGAGAGAGAGAGAGAGAGAGAGAGAGAGAGAGAGAGAGAGAGAGAGAGAGAGAGAGAGAGAGAGGGTTAGAGAGCGGATAAAGAGGGGAGATTACTGTGGCACACTTCTGCCCCAGCCTCCATTGAATTGTGGGTTGGGGAGAGGGTGGGGGGGGGGGGGGGGGGGGGGGGGGGAGAATTGTATTGAGTCGCAGAAGAAATGGCGAGAGGAATAATAGGTCTATAGAAATCGTTTATAATAATTCCTGGTCGATTTGCTATTGTCCGAGGTGTTACTGGAAATTGTTTGTGTGTGTGTGTGTGTGTGTGTGTGTGTGTGTGTGTGCGCGTATGGCTGTGTGAGCGTGTGCGTGTTATATGTGCCATTGTGCTCGTGAATCTGTATAGGGGAGATAGAATCACACAAAAAACAAAAACAAAAAACCAAAAAAAATAAAAAATACAAAAAACAAAATACGAACAAAAAACCCCCCAAACAAACACACACACACACACACACACACACACACACACACACAGAGAGAGAGAGAGAGAGAGAGAGAGAGAGAGATAAAGAGAGAATGGAGAGACACAGTCAGATGCTGAAATGGAGAGACGTTTTCACAACACAACTAACAAACAATCATAACCACACACGCACACACACACACACATTCTCTCTCTCTCTCTCTCTCTCTCTCTCTCTCTCTCTCTCTCTCTCTCTCCATATATATATATATAGAGAGAGAGATAGAACGAAGATGACGTCACTCAAGCCTTTGTTATTGTATTTTGCCATCCGCGTTTGTGAGTTATTCTCACTGACTGTATTACCACGATTATAAAAGTTCATGATTACACAATGTTTTGCGTGTTGGTCCGTTATACTTCCGGATGGCAATGTTATGAGCTTCTTAGCCAAGCGCATACTATATATATATATATATATATATATATATATATATATATATATATATATATATCACACAACCACGAACAAAGACAGTGGTCGATAGAAATAGAGAGAAAAGGAGAGAGGACGTAGAGATATAGATAGATAGAGATAGAGAACGAGAGAGAGAGAGAGAGAGAGAGAGAGAGAGAGAGAGAGAGAGAGAGAGAGAGAGAGAGAGAGAGAGAGAGAGAGAGAGAGATATATAGATAGAGAGAAAACGAGAGAGAGAGAGAGAGAGAGAGAGAGAGAGAGAGAGAGAGGGAGGGGGGGGGGGGGGTTATGTTCGTATAGATTCAATCAAAATGACATCATTAAACAAACCACTTTGATGTTTAGCAGGTGTGCATGCAAAGTTTGCCAAATAGTTCTTTGTTCATATCAACGAATAGCTGTATACCAATAAACATAGGCATTAATTATACCAATTACAGTGTTTAATATACACTTGCCCGTTATTTAAGTGCATATTTTTTCATGGTCACCATGCTCCATGCGCTTTACAAGTTCTAAATAACAATAGGAAATGGATTGGAAGCTTTAATTTAATCAACGAAGACAGATAAATATGGACGTTTCGGAGTTCCCCTTATCAACAAAACACGATGAATAAAAAGCTTAAGAGATGTGAGAATGGCGTTGTTAAGGAAAATGATTCACCTTCTCTCATCTCTCATTCGTTATAAGCATTTAATTCATCCTGTTTTGTTGATAAAGGGGAAACACGAAACGTCCACATTATCTGTCTTCGTTGATTAAATTGAAGCTTCCATTCCATTTCCTATTGTTATTTATTTCTTCGAGCTTCAAGCAGCAACATTTTCATTTCAAAGTTCTAAATTTGTCCTTCACAAGTCATTTCATGGGCGCATCATTCCAATTCATGCAGGGAAAATTGAAATTATAGAAGAAAAATCAAACATAACTGGAACATTTATATAGCGCAATATCCAATAAAAGTGCTCGGATAGCTTTACCAAGTAAAGCCAGTAGTATCATTTAACAGGTAAGACGATAAATGACGCCTGTTAGGCGATACTCTAGTTTCTCCCGACAGAGACAACGCTGTTAACGGCCAGATACTCATTTTACACCTATAGATAGTATGCAGATGACGTCACTCAGGCCTTTGTTATTGTTTTTGCCATCCGCGTTTGTGAGTTGTTCTCACTAAACTGTATTAACAAGACTATAAAAGTTCATGGTTACACAGAGTTTGTGTGTTGGTCCGTTATACTTCCGGATGGCAATGTTGTGAACTCCTTGGCCAAGCGCATTCTATCTATATGGTAAGAGAATGTGAGTAAAGAGCCATTCCCAAGGACTTAACAATGCGCCACTCAGAGCGGGACTCGAACTCTGGACATTCCGGTCCGCTGGCGGGTGGCATATCACAGGACCACGTAGCGGCATGTATGCTTTGACAAGGAGCGTAAAAAACCGAATAAATGAAATGCCATATTTCTGAAGAACGAAATTGACGTCACTCAGACTTTGTTATTGTTTTTAGACAGCCATTTAGGTAACCACTAAAGAATATCAATCAGACTCTTAACGTTCAAGGTCACACATAGTTTTGTGTGTTGATAAAGTATATCCGGCTGGCAGATCTTGTGAGTATTATATCTAAAAGCATAGCATCATTACTTCGTCATGATGACGCTATGAGATCATGGGTCACAACGTGTCAGGCTATAACTTAACGATTGCTACGTTGTCAGGCAAAAGATATATGCGCTTTGCTAACAAGCTCACAACATTGCCACCCGGAAGTATTACGGACCAACACATAAAACTCTGTGTAACCTTAAACGTTTATATAGTCTGATTAATACAGTTCAGTGAGAATTACTCATAACGCGGATGGCAAAAAAAAAAACAAAAACAATAACAAATACCCGAGTGACGTCAACTTCATTCTACCTAAAGATAGTTCGAAGATGACGTCACTCAGGTCTTTGTTTTTGTTTTTTGCCATCCGCGTTTATGAGTAATACTCACTAAACTGTATGAACAAGACTATAAACGATCAAGGTTACATATAGTTTTGTGTGTTGGTCCGTTATACTTCCGGATGGCAATGTTATGAGCTTCTTAGCCAAGCGAATACTATCGATAAGTTAACGACGGCAACGGTCACAAAAGCATGACGAGATGAAAATGACGCATGATGTGACCCGAGTTTTAATCTGTCAACATGCAACAAAAGGCTATTCTCAACTAAATCAACACGATTTTTTATAGCTCTGGAATTAATCTTAAAATCACAATCATCGTCTGAAAAACGCTGCCTATAATCCAGGGAAATCAAACAAAACACCTTGCCCGCCACATCAACTTTCAAGTCAAGATTATAGATAGTTCGAAGATGACGTAACTCAGGTCTTTGTTATTGTTTTTTGTCATCCGCGTTTATGAGTAATGCTCACTGAACTGTATTAACCCGACTATAAAAGTTCAGGGATACACACAGTTTTGTGTGTTGGTCCGTTATACTTCCGGATGGCAATGTTATGAGCTTCTTAGCCAAGCGCATACTTTCTACATTGACATCATTCTGCTCTTTGTTATTATTTTTTTTAGACAGCCATTTGGGTGATTCATTCTCAATAAATTAAATCACTCAGACTATAATAATTACGTTCAATGTTACACATAGATTTGTGTTTGTTGATATAATGTTATATCCAGCTGGCGGATGTTTTGGTATTTTATAAAAATTCATAGCATCAATAAAGATAAAAATATGAAAAAGCTGTGTATGAAATAGTGCAAGATATAACAATGAAAAATACAAGAAAAAAAAACATACCCCCCCTCCCAAAAAACAACAACAACAACAAAAAAAAAAAACAAAAAACAAACAAACAAAAAAACTGGCCTGACTCGTTCGGTAAATCAAAAGGTTTGAGATTCGGTTCCATTTCGAGGCAGGTTGATTTTTAAAAGGTGTTAGATAGTACGATATAGAGAGTATGAAGTTGACGTCACTCAAGTCTTTGTTATTGTTTTTTGCCATCGACGTTTATGAGTAATTCTCACTAAACTGTATAACCAGACTATAAACGTTCAAGGTTACACATAGATTTGTGTGTTGGTCTGTTATACTCGTACTTCCGGATGGCAATGTTGTGAGCTTCTTAGCCAACGCATACTATCTATATCCGGCTTGCGGATGATATAAGTCTTTTACCCAAACGCATTTCATCATTATTTATTAAATTTGGTGATAGATCGTTTGCTTGTTTCGGCCCCAAGATTTGGAATGAACTAACACGTGGTCTGAGGGAGTGCAAGTCTTTACCTGCCTTTAAAAAGAATCTCAAGACACATCTTTACTGTATCTGCTTTTATTGACGCTATGAATCCTTGATTTGGCTATGAAATCATTGCATTGCATTTCTTTTTCACTCAAAATTGATAATTTATATTGTAAAGTGCCCAGATCTTGTGTTTTACACGAGAATGAGCGCTGTATAAATGTGATTATTATTATTATTATTATTATTATTATTATTATTATTATTATTATTATTATTATTATTATTATTATTATTATTATTATTATTATTATTATCTTATGCCAGAGACTGATCCCTAGTTTCTCACCAATTTATCAACCCTGGTCATAGCTGGGGTTTTTTTTTTCTTCACTCCATATCTCCATGTTACACGTGCGCCGACAACATCAAAGAGACAAAGCAGACGGTGAGCATCTGTCACTCACGATGTTATTTGCTCAGCAATCACCCCGTGGCCGCTGCCAGAGGACAGAGTTACACATATTATTCTATTGACAAAGCTCTCTCTCTCTCCCCCCCCCCCCCCCCCCCCACCCAACCACCCTTCCTTAGTGACAAGGATTGGGGTAGAGAGGGGTAGGGGGACGGGAGGGGGAACCCAAGGAACTAACAACAGACAGATGAACATCAAAGAGTTGTAATCAATAAGCCAGTGTGACGACGGATGGTTACAGCAAAATTAATAATAAATGATGATAATGAAACAGGTATCGAGCTTTTTAATTA
>NC_088361.1:84710751-84720206 GCF_034508935.2 Berghia stephanieae | reverse complement strand
AAAGGCTTTTTTCCCCGCATTTTTATTAGTGTACGCGGGTGTAAAATGAGTACCGGGCCGTTAACATGTTGTCTTGTGGGAAAAAAAGTCCTACATTATGTAAAAGGGGTTTGCTTGGCTAAGGACCGCTTTAAAAGCGCTTTGGCACTTTAAATTTGGGATATTGCATTACAAAAATAATAATAATAAATTTAAAAAAATTGATAAGAGACTGAAGTGATGATGAGATGAAGAGATGTAATGAGATATGAGGGTGATAAAATAATAAAAATAATTAATAATAAAATAATAATCAAAAAAAATAATAATAAAAAAATAATAATAAAATTTTTTAGGGCTTTTTTTGCGAGCTCAATTAAAAAGCCTTTAAAAGGGTCAGAAATCGAACATCAACATAGGCACCAAACCCAACACCACACACACCCCACACACAACACACCCACACACCCAACAAAACCCAAAACCTGCTACAACATTTTTCCCATACACCACGACGAACATATTTTAAAAGGGGGGAAAAAACCCATCAATTATTTAAATAAATATTAGAAAAAAAACGTGTCTTGGGGGCGATTCGTAAAGATTGCATCACAACCAACAATCTTTTAAATAGTGAAAAAGAATTTAACTGCAGGCCAAATTTCTGAAAAAACGAATCCGAACTTTTTTTACTGCTTTAATTGGGTTTAAGCTGTTTAAAAGTTTACAAACAATTTAAAAAACAAAAGATTAATTTTTTATTTAATTTTTGTTTTTTCCTTACCCCCCCCCCCCCCCCCCCCCCCCCCCCCCCCCCCCCCCGACCCCCCCCACCCCCCTTTTAACTCTAAAAATTTTTCCCCCATAGGTTTAATCGAAAAAGAAAATAAATAATACTGAAGAGGGGGAGAAAAATAAAATAAAACGTAGCAGACGGACTTCCGGTGCTTTCCAATTTTGGTAATCGCTCCATGGGGTATCGTTAATGTGTATCGGGGCGATCAAACTCCCATTTTAACGATCCTTTAACACCCTTGAACAAATAATCGATATCTCAGTTTATTTTTCAAATGGACTCTTTCTGTCTCGCACAATTTTCTCTCTTTCGTTCACATACGCTATAGTTTATTATGACAAGGCTGGGGTGTGCCATTTGCTTATGACGGCGAGAGAATATTATGCTTGTGTTTAAAAAAAAAAAAGTAGTAGTAGTAGTAGTAGTAGTAGTAGTAGTAGTATAGTAGTAGTAGTAGCAGTAGTAGTAGTAGTAAGTAGTAGTAGTAGTAGTAGAAGTAGTAGTAGTAGTAGTAGTAGTAGTAGCAGTAGTAGTAGTAGTAGTAGTAGTAGTAGTAGTAATTAGTAGTAGTTGTTGTTGTTGTTGTAGTGGTAGTAGTAGTAGTAATAGTAGTAGTAGTAGTAGTAGTAGTAGTAGTATAGCAGCAGCAGCAGCAGCAGTAGTAGTAGTAGTAGTATAGTATTAGTAGTAGTAGTAGTAGTAGTAGTAGTAGTAGTAGTAGTAATAGTGATAGTAGTAGCAGTAGTAGTAGTAGTAGTATGGTAGGTAGTAGTAGTAGTAGTAGTAGTAGTAGTAGTAGTAGTAGTAGTAGTAGTAGAAGTAGTAGTAGTAGTAGTAGTTGTTGTTGTGGTAGTAGTAGTAGTAGTTATCGCAGTCTGTATGACGCTTGCTGAGAATTTTTGTGATTCAGCCACAAGATTTTTAAAAACTTCGTCGAGTATAATCTGCTCTCTCCATCCATGTTGTTTCCATTTGTTCACGCTCTTGGGTCAGATTTTTGAGGCTGTCAAGTCTTGTGACTTTAGTGCGGAGGGCACTGCAGTTTTTCTTCGTTCTTCAGGGTTTTTACGATAACATGTGACCCACCGTCTCAAAACGGTATAATTCGATGTGGGTGATTCAGATATGTAGGGCAGCTTGGCTCAGCGGTACGGTATTTGCTTCGTACCCTAAAGGAACCGAGTTTGATCACCCGCCCCCGCGTGCTGCGCTGTGTGGCCTTGATTAAGTCACGTCACCCCTAGCTCAATTTGCGGCGCTGCACTACGGCTGAGCCTAGTTATTCCAGTCTTCCCTTGGAAATGGACTCTAGAACAAATTTCGCCTTTGGGATGAATAAAGGGAATTTTTTAAATTTATTTTATACATAAACAAGAATTTGTAGCCAAAAACACGAGACTTTGGTCCAGTGAATGTGGTTTATTAAGAAAAATATACATTGTTTCACATTGGGAAAGACACAATTTCATGTATCAATTTTGACCTCAGATACACTTTTAAGGATCTAGTTCAATCCGACATAATACGGTTTTGTTGACAGTGGGTCACATATAATGGCACAGTACAGTGACTCGTCTTTTCACAAAAGTCAGGCAATATTAAGCGTGATCAATGGCCGGATGGGTGACGGCGAACGGGAAACATTTTGATCCCGACGTGTCTTTGGAGAAGGTATTTACACACATTACCCAACACGACTCAGGTGTGAATGAGTACCTGGATACAAGCAGTGACAATATAATTGTATATGCCATTATGCTATGATGGTGTATGTTGAATATCTAAAAAATTGCTCTATGAAACAGTACCAGGCAAATGCTGCCAGTAAAATACAAAGAAAAAAAAAAAAAAAAAAAAAAAAAAAAAAACCACCGAAAAAGAGACAGAATATTATTATATTATATTATTATTTATTATTATTATTATTATTATTATTAATTATTATTATTATTATTATTATTTATTATTATTATTATTATTATTATTTTATTATTATTATTATTATTATTATTATTATTATTATTATATTATTATCATCATTATTATTATAATTATCATTGCCATTATTATTATTATTATTATTATTATATTATTATTATTATTATTATTATTATTATTATTATTATTATTATTTCAGATTCTTCTGTTCTAGATTACGATTGGTTGATTGTGGCCTACATTGAGGATGGGCGTGGGGGGGGGGGGAGGAGGAAGAGATGCCTTTAGCATTGTATGGATAATTTAGCATAATTTAGTTATGCCAGAACATTCATTATCTTCATTACCTGTAAATGAAGTTATTCAAGGTTTGTCTTAATGCAATTATATGCCTTTATTTCCGGAATGAACATTCATATTGCGGTAATATGCTCACTGCTAATTAACAATTCTTTGAAATATTCTATGATTCTTATCGTTATTTGTTTCACGTTAGAAATTTTGTTGTCTTATTTCCGCGACCATGTTACCCTGAATATTATTTTGAAGAGCACGGCGTGACGTCACCTCAGTCAGTCTGTTGAATGGAACCTCGAAGCAGACCTGCTACTCGTAAAATTAAAAATTCGGAAGTTTAGGAGATAAAATTTGTAGTTGCCATAGTTAACTATAAAAGTAAAAAATTTCTTCTCATAGGGATTACATAATGCTTCAAAATATTTAAAACTATGTAATCTGGCATCAACTTTCATTTTCAATAATTTTTATGATGGTGACGATATTATGTTATGTATATGTTCTTAATAATATTGTATTGTTATAAATGTGTAACCAAATGACAAATTACCACTATTTTGAGGACAACACTGTCATATTACTATAATTATTATCATTATCATCATTATTATTATTGTTATTATCATCATCATCATCATCATCATCATCATCATCATCATCATCATCATCATTATTATCATTATTATTATTATTATTACTATTATTTTATTATTATTATTTTTATTATTATTATTATTAGTATTATTACTACTATTGTTATTATTGTTGTTATTATTAGTTATTATTATTATTATCATTATATTAAATTATTCTTCTTCTTCTTTCCTTCTTCTTCTTCTTCTTCTTCTTCTTCTTCCTTCTTCTTCTTCTTCTTCTTCTTCTTCTTCTTCTTCTTCTTCTTCTTCCTTCTATTATTATTATTATTATTATTATTATTTATTATTATTATTATTATTATTATTATTATTATTATTATATTATTATTATTATTATTATTATTATTATTATTATTATTATTATTATTATTATTATTATTATTATTATTTATTATTATTATTATTATTATTATTATTATTATTATTATTATTATTATCATTATTATTATTATTATTATTATTATTATTATTATTATTATTATTATTATTATTTTTTATTATTATTATTATTATATTATTATTATTATTATTATTATTATTATTATTATTATTATCATTATTATTATTATTATTATTATTATTATTATCATTATTATTATTATTATTATTATTATTATTATTATTATTATTATTATTATTATTATTATTATATCATTATTATTATTATTATTATTATTTTTATTATTATTATTATTATTATTATTATTATTATTAGTATTATTATTATTATTATTATTATTACTGACCTAGAGATGCTCATGAAGTTCTAAAATTGGAGCTACAATTTCGTAATTCTACGAATTGTTGGTAATAGTAGTGGTGTCAGAAAACAATATCGACTTCATCTGGAATAGATTCAATTTTCAGCATCAAGTTCATCCCGACATAATACGGCTTTGAGATGGTGGGTCACAATACTATGTTAAATCAGTCGATAATTCATGAAAGAAATGAAAAATAAAACCAATTTAAAAATATCACAGACTTTTTTTTTGTCCTCTGTAACATTGCAACACGCTTTGTCTTCATTAATCAATTAATCAATCAATCAACCAATTCATTCATTCATTCTTCATCCATTCTTTCATTCCCTCCTTCCTTCATTCATTAATTCCTTTTTCGTTCCTTCCTTCCTTCCTTCCTTCGTTCATTCCTTCTTCATTCCTTCTTCATTCATTCCTTCCTTCCTTGCTTTCTTCATCCATTCCTTTTTTCCTTCCTTCATTCATTCCTTCTTCATTCTTTCCTTCCTTCTTTCATTCATTCATTCATTTATTCATACACTCACACATTCCTATATTCATCTGTGTGACACATACATTCTACCCATTTGTCATGAACAAAATATGTAATCGAATACTAAATATTTAATCAGAAAGGAAATGTCGTTTCCCAGTAGATAAACATCTCAACGCCACCTACATTTACATCTTTTTTTTTTTTAATTCACAGCAGTGACAAGAACTGCAACTCCCACCTTGTTTATCTCAACGATGATAAAATGATAACAATAAATTCATCAAGCCATCTGTATATTAACAGAAGTGAAGCCATGAGAACAATAACAATAACAATAACCAAAACGAGGCAAAGATCACCTGAACGGCAATACAAACAAATAACATATCAATGAAAAGATCATCTATTTATGTGATGTCTTGTTGGAACAATAAATCGTTCTCTGCCATGTCATGATAATATGGCGAAACACATTTCTAACCTTTTTGTTTTTGGCCCATTAACTCAATCAATCCTAGAGATTTTGATACTTTTCAAAATTGGAAAAAAATGTATTAAAAATGAGTATGTGCATAAATAGTTTTATTCAACTGCCATTAATATGTAAAAATTAAGAACATTAGCTTTGACATTACGCCTATAATTTGTCTCAGAAAATGTAATAAATAGGCATGGAGTAAAAGTAACCTCGGGTATACTACGGATATATTCGGCGTTAGAGTTGAGTGAGTTAAATGCTGCTTACAACAGGGGGGCGAAGTGGCCGAGGGGTTAAGGTATTGCACTGTGGCCCAGAAGGTAACGGGTTCAAATTCACTTTGTTTATTTTCTTTCCTTGAGCGAGATTATTAACCCCCAATTTGCTCACTTTGGACAACATGGGTGATTCCTGTTGACACCAGACATCTTGTTTGATGAAATATCTATATTCCTTCATGGAATGCCGAGGCGACGATATGATGTCGTGGCGGAAGGGCATAATTTAAAAACATTTTTTTTTTTAATGTTGCTTACATTTCGGTTCCATTTTCGAATTTCTTTAACATTACTAAATCATTAAAGCTTATTAAAAATGAAAGCTGATACTGGAGTAGTATATAATTTTAAGGATTTGAAAGTGTTATTTAATCATTTTGAGGGTAAATTATTATTGATAATAATACTACTAATAACAAAAATATATAGCACTTGTATAGCGCAATAACCAGGACTAGGTCATACTCTATGCGCTCCACAGTTACAAGAATGACAATATAAAATATCACTTACATGCAAACACACACACACACGCACACACACACACACGCACACACAAATAAACAAACAAACACACGTTCAATTATTACTCAAAAAATAAAAATTATTGATCTATAAAGTTAATTACAGCGACTATTATCTCTTAAAATTACGATTTTAAAAAAAATTCCATTAAGCAGCCCTGCCCATCGTCTCAAATCGGTATAGAGTCCGTGTGAACAAGATATCAAATAGATTATCCTAAAGTCAAAATGTGACCCATTATTGTCGTATTACGCTATTGTGTGTTGGGTAGATTTAGAACCATAAAATAGAATGTATAGTTAAATAAACGAGACTTGGAACAAGTAAATGTGGTTTATTAAGAATATACATTTGGTCTTATATTGCGAATTAATAACATTTCATATTTAGTATCATTTTGACTTCAGATTCTCTTTTTCGGCATCTGTTTCATCCCGACATAATACCGTTTTGAGACAGTGGATCACAAAAATGTGAAATTTTTTTGTTGTTTTTTCTTCTTTTTTTTCTGTTGTTGTCATTTCAAGAAACTATATTTAATTTATTGCCTTTTTAATAGCACAGGGGCCGAAGTGGCCGAGTGTTGAGACATTGCACTATGACCGCGTGAAACACGTTCGTGTCTGTTATTGAGTAAGTTTATTAACGCCTAAATTAACTCCTGATTTTACTCAATTTGGACAACAAGAGAGATTCCTGTTGATATAGGACGTTTGTTCGATGGATTATCTATTTTATTCTTTCATGGAATGCCTCTGTTATGGTATCTGCGTAAGGGCGTAAGTTATTTTTAAAAAAATGATTTTTATAAAAATAAGTATTGTCCTTATCCAGTACACTGTCGTACTCTGGAAAAACTCGTATTTAGTTATTTGACAATCAAAAATCGTCCTTCAAATATTGATCTATTTCAATGACCCTCTTGGCAAAACCTCTCAAACCTGGGACCTCACGAAGTATTTCTTTGAGGTGAAAAAAAGAAGTTTCGCCATTTTACGACGTGTACTTATTTGCAAGTCTGATAACCCAATTCCTTATGGGCTTATTGTTGTAATGGGAATATCCATAAATTGTGTAAAGCACTGTCCATTACAACAATGTCAAACTAGGCCCATAAGTGGGTTCGGATGTCAGACCTGCATATATTTATACGTCGACCTTCTTCCATTGCTGGATATTATTGTCCTTTCCTTTGTAGTATATATTTAAAAACAGTTATTCCAGGTATTCAATTAATTAGTTCTACACCTTTAACATTTTACGTGTGTAAATTCTCGACAAATTATTATAATTATCATTTCTTAACTGACTCGTCTAAATATTTCGGTTACTAACAGGTGCAATCGTTTTGATTGCAGGCACTCAACTTACCCAAACTCTGTAAGTGTATTTTACGAGTAATTTCCTTTATTTTGCATTTCAACTCAGGTATGATGGTATGACACTCGCCTTCGGATCGAAATCTAGAACATGAAACGGACAGTCGCAATTGCTTGCTACCCTTTTCACAGGACGCTAGTCTATCACAAAGTGTTTTCCACCAGATCTAGCAGACTCGGCTACCTAATCACTACACGGTGGACAAATGTGTCCTTTTGCTAATGAAGCGAGTGCTTTACGAACTGAGCGATCGGGACCCCCCCCCCCACCCCCCACCCCAAGTGTGAAACAAGATAATTCTATTTGTTCTGCTGGAGACATCAGATTTAGTTTCTTAGAGTGACAAATACTTAAATCTCACATCTCATTATGGTCATTTTTAAAATATTTTTTTTTTTACATTAAAATCACTTTTTGTCAACTGGTACCAACTCGACCTAATACCGTTTTGAAACGAAAGGTCACAGATTTCAAATAATTTTTTACCTAAATTTTAAGACCAGTGTTTTTCCCCAAGTTTATATAGGTAGTTTGCGCTTGGCTAAGAAGCTCACAACATTGCCATTCGGAAGTATGACGAACCAACACACAAAACTCTATAACTATGAACGTTTATAGACTGGTTAATGCAGTTTAGTAAGAGTTACTCATAAACGTGGATGGCAAAAAACAAAAAACAAAAAAACAAATAAAAAAAACAAAAAAACAATAACAAAGACCTGAGTGACGTCAACTTCATTCTATCTATAGGCACTCATCTATTCGCAGAAATATTGTTTTCCTTGAATCCTCTTAGCAATGGTGTCTTCAAACGCAGAAAGTGATGAAACGAGTGTTGATTTTTATAGTTGTAGCAGTGATAATGACAATGACATCAAAAATCATTATGATGCTATATTCTATTATCTAGATGGAAGGATTGAGAATATATTTGATTTACCAGTTATGTGCCGTACTTTGGAAAAACACGTATTTAAACATTTGTCCAGAAAATTTGTCCTTCAAATATCGATCGATTTAATTACTCTCATCTTTGCAAAAACTCTCAAATCTGGGACCTAAAAGTGTGTTGGAAACAGTGCCAGACAAAGCAAGAAAGAAAAACACAAGAAAAAAATTATTCTAAAAATCAGTCTTCCTCGACCTTCTGATTAGTGGTCATATTACTGGGTATTTTTCCTTGCATCCTTGGGTCGCATATTATAAATAATAATAATAAATTGCATTCATATAGAGCTTTACCCGTTGTCACAGGCTTTAAGCGCTTTACAGTGATATAAAACAAAGCATATTATAGTAAGACAAGTTTGATGGAAAAGTGATACGAATTCAATTTAACAACAACAAAATATGATAATAGTATTGCAACATTATGACGTAAAAAGATAAAACTTTAAGCGAGATTTGAAAGTTGTCAACGAATCCGAGCATCTCACGTGTGGTGGGAGTGAGTTCCAAAAATTTATGGGGGGCCGAAAATTGAAAAGATTGTTCACCTATTTTACCAATGGCTTAGGTTTGACAAGGATTGATTGGTCAATGCTTGACCTCAAGTTTCTATTGGGTATATATTATATGTTTAAAAGGTCTTTAATATAGGAGGGACTGTTGGTGCTCAAGGATTTGTAGACAACAGTAGAAATCTTATACGCATCTCTTTTTTTCCACAGGAAGCCAATGTAACTATAAAAATTCAATTTTCATAATTTGGGATAAACCCATTAAAGTTCGTTGAAATTATAGGTTGGTACAGAACAACAAGCTCCCACTTTGAACAAACCTGTTGTTATAGCTATGAGAAACAAGGGGGATTAAATTGGCCTCCTAAATAATAAATCAATAATATATTGAGGTAGTGAGATGTTTCAATCTGGGTGGAAAATAAATAA
>NC_088361.1:84693251-84705751 GCF_034508935.2 Berghia stephanieae | reverse complement strand
ATACACACACACACACACACATATATATATATATATATATATATATATATATATATATATATATATATATATCTATAATAAAATTATACAAATTAAAACATTTTAAAAAATGGACGAGGTGATGAATTCGTGATTAAATCAGCCTTTGGATTAAAATACGAGGGTTCGAGCCCAAGTAAAAATGATCTCTTTCCATTCCTGTAAAATATAAAAGAATCGGGTCGACGTGCACTTATTTATAGGTCTGATAGCCAGATGCAATTAATGGGCTTGAATTAACATTGTTGTTATGGACAATTCTATTTTGCGTTGGTTTGTTTTCATGACAACAATAAGCCGTAACATTTTGGGTTCTCAGACCTGACATGAATAAGTGCAAATCACATTGGGCCCACAAGTGCCAAGAGCCTCATGGCTGAAGCTACTGTGTGCTATATAAAAGTCCATTATTATTATTATTATTATTATTATTATTATTATTATTATTATTATTATTATTATTATTATTATTAATATTATTATTATTATTATTATTATTATTATTATTATTATTATTATTATTATTATTATTATTATTATTATATTATTATTTTTATTATTATTATTATTATTATTATTATTATTATCATTATTATAATAATTATAATTATAACTATTATTATTATTATTATTATTATTATTATTATTATTATTATTATTATTATTATTATCATTATTATTATAATAATTATAATTATAATTAATATTATTATTATTATTATTATTATTATTATTATTATTATTATTATTATTATTATTATTATTATTATTAATATTACTATTATTATTATTATTATTATTATTATTATTATTATTATTATTATTATTATTATTATTATTATTATTAGTAGTAGTAGTAGTAGTAGTAGTTGTAGTAGTAGTATTAGAGTAGTAGTAGTAGTAGTAGTAGTAGTAGTAGTAGTAGTAGTAGTAGCAGTAGTAGTAATAGTAGTAGTAGTAGTAGTAGTAGTAGTAGTAGTAGTAGTAGTAGTAGTAGTAGTAGTAGTTATATTATCATTATTATTAAATTCGTAAAAGAATACATAATAAGATAGACGGTAAACTCTAATACAATCTTGGTAGCAAATGCTACAGTATGTTGTAAAATAGTGCATTTTACAATTTATCTGTCTTTCTTTGTTTTTCTCTAAGATCGTACTATCTAAGTGCCATTCATTGAAAACAAGAGGAGCGATCTGATAAAGATATTAAAATTTTGAAATCATGAAAAATAATAATTTAATCTAACGAAGCCATGCAGTGTTCAAGCACCTATTGCGATTAAATTAATTTCATCCACTAGCGACTAATATTTGTATATCTACACTTTTTTTCCCTTCTCCTCATCGATGAGAAACCTTAAGATAGCCATCTCTCTAGAAGGCTGCTGGATAAATATATGATAAAAAGTATTGCTGCGCACGGAATGTAAGTTAAAGATATGAAAAAGTGTGTATGAAAAAGTACCAGACAAAGCAAGAACGAAAAATTCAAGAAAAAAAAACCGCAATCTGCAACGTGAGTCTTCCCTCTATCATAACACACTTTTTCAGATCTTTATAAACCCATTGCCTGGCCCATTATCTCTCAATATTAGATTATGTTGTGAACGACGTGTACATGTATGCAGGTCTGACATCCGAAACCACTTATGGGCCTAGCTTAACATTGTTGTAATGAACAATATTTTGCGTCATATTTTGAGATTTCCATTACAACAATCAGCCCATAAGGAGTTGGATTACCAGACCTGCAAATAAGAGAACGTCGATTGTGAAGTATTCAAACACTTTTTATAAGATTATAATGATATACAGATACTAAAAAATTCATAACTCATGCTAATTCATACTAAAAAGTATATATAGTTATATCTAGATAAAAATCTAAATATTATATAACAATATTTTCTAAGTGAGCGACTTTTGACAAATATAGAATATTAATATTCTTTATCCAAATATACGAACGCTGGTCCCCTGAAAATGTTTAAACAGAAACATGTGTAACAGCTTTTTCGTGTATTTATAATATCGCCAAATTGATAAAAGCATCTAAGGCGATAAGACAAATTACTCTGTTACACATGACATGCGATAGCGTTTCGCTTGAAAATTAAAAAGAGAAAAAGAAAAGAAAAGAAGATTAACCCATTACGCGCGTGATTTGATTTAATCTAACCCATAACATAGCCCTCATATTCTAGTCTCTAAAATGCTATGATTTAGCCTGAGCCCATTTAATATGACCGGCAACTCTTTATAATTTAAAACTACAGATGTTATTGAATATATTACGTGAAAGATGAACATTTTGTCGACAACATATCCTATCTTCGGGCAACCGATAGCTCAGTCCGTAGAGCGCTCACTTCACATGCAAAGAGATCGAGATCGATCCGGGAAGAAGTCGAGCTTTTTCTGACCCCCCCCCCCCCTCCTCCCTCTACTCCAAAAAAGGTGATTGGGTAGCTGGGTCTGTTAGTAAGTACTATCCAAAGGGAAGTAGGCGATAGCCATTGTCCGTTCACGCCATAACAATAAACTCCGGCTTCATGGACCCCTGAGGGACCCCTTATGTTTTGTTATCTTATTTAAGGCTGAATGTAGGACTTCTCTTTTAAATACCTTATACAATAACACATACTTACATAATCTCAAATAGATTGTTAGGCTATGTAATCCTAACATTTACAGACAGATTTACACGTCTTTGAATGTATAGAAAAAAATATATAAATATGGCATGGCATAGATAGTATGCGTTTGGCTAAGAAACTCTCAACATTGCCATCTGGAGGTATAACGGACCAACATACAAAACTATGTATAACCATGAACTTTTGTAGTCTGGTTAATCCTGGTAAGTGAGAATTGGATTCAATAGTCTGATGTCACGTCGCCCAGCAACGGCAAGCAGCGTGGTTCTAAACAAAGAAAATCGGTATTTTTTATTCTTCATGCTGGCTAGAATTTTTCATATGTATGTATATCAGTCAAAACATGATCATATTTATAATGTTTTTTTACCTCTGGACACACTTTTATGCTCGTCGGTGAGATATTTCATAAGGGCGTCCACCATTGTTCGGATAGTTTAGAGCCAGTTACTAAGTTACTATGCGTCATTACGAGGGAAGTGACGACATGACTGTTGAAGACTATTACTCATAAACGTGGATGGAAAAATACAATAACAAAGACCCGAGCGACGTCAACTTCGTTCTGTCAATAGATAACAAAATTATTGCAGACTGTTTATGATTACATAATACGTGTACATAGCTCATGGAGGGGGGGGGGGGGAAGAAGTGGCCGACCGAGTGGTTACGGCATTGCATTGTGATCCGAAAGGTCCCATTCGAGCCCCGCTTCAGGCACTTTCGTTTTTTTCCTTTGTCAAGATTATTAACCCCCCAAATTTGCTCACTTGGAGAACACGGGTGATTCCTGTTGACATCAGACATCCTGTTTGATGTACGTATTATCTATATTCCTTCATGGAATGCTTAGGCGATTGGATCTTATGATTCCGTAGGGAAAGGA
This sequence comes from Berghia stephanieae, assembly GCF_034508935.2. NCBI lineage: Eukaryota > Metazoa > Mollusca > Gastropoda > Nudibranchia > Aeolidiidae > Berghia > Berghia stephanieae. The sequence goes on along the minus strand of NC_088361.1, from coordinate 84,702,167 downwards.
CGTAAATTCCATTAATAGTAGCTCATGGAACGACGTAAAGATCTGATAACCCAAATTGTTATGGGCTTATTGTTGTAATGGAAATACTAACAAACAAACGCGACAGGTTGTCCATTGCAACAATGTTAAAACAAGCCCATAATTACGTTCAGTCATCTGACCTCTAAATAACTGCACGTTGTCGTGGTATAATAAAAAAACAAAAACATCATACATAAATCAAAGAGAAATTACCTCTCTGTCAAACATGGTTTTAAATTGGTTCAAAGACCACGCATTTTTGGCGGTGTCAAAAAACCTCGTCTGCACCCGGGATCGATCTGGCTCCCATTGCATATGAATGAAGCAAGTGCTCTACCAACTGAGCTATTGATTGGGAACCCAGCCTGCAAAGAGTTTTAAAAAGACCAGGGCCACATTCACAACAAACACAGTGCATAAAATCCAATAAGATATCAATCTCCCTTTCTATGTTTTCCTCAACGCTACTTCTTTTTGTTTCTTTCGATTTGTAAGCCTTTTTTTCTGTGCAGCTCGCCTTTTGAAATTTGCATTTTAGTGATGGAACTTTGATAAGAATATTATTGTTTTCTTGGTCACCCCCCCCCCCCCACCCCTCCCTCCTTTTAAAGAATAGAGTTTAAATGTTTCTTCCAGCACTGCGCCTTTTAAAATTCGAAATCCTGAGATACATTTTTTGATACTGTTTGTTATCTTTTATTGTTATTAAAAAAATCCCTTTTTTAAATTTGTGATCCAATCTGTCTCAAAATGAATTTTTTTGTCGGGATGAAGCAGATGCCGAAAAAAGTGAACCTGAAGTCAAAATATGAAATGTTAGTCTTTCCCAATGTAAGAAACAATATTTATTCTTCTTAATAAACCACATTCATTTGATCTAAGTCTCGTGTTTTTGAGTACAGATTTTATTTTAGGAATCTAAATGATCCCGACATAATCTTACCGTTTTGAGACGATAGGTTTTATTGAAGTCTTTCTTTCTTTCTTTCTCTGCAATGCGCCTTCAAAATTTGCAATGTTGATGCGATATAATTTTGATATTGTAATTCGTTATGTAAAATCAATTTAGGTTTGTAAAGTATGAATGCATACGCCAGGCTAACGAATCCCAGTCATGCGTGGCGAGGCAAGGCAGGGTAGATGCAGCTGTCTTCTGTCTAATTAGGTGAAAGGGGTGCATATGGTGTCATGGCTGATCGTGGGGGCACGTGTGATCAGTCAACCGTGAGATGTGAGTATGATGATACGTATGTTGATAATGGTGGCGGTGATGATGATGATGGTGATGGTGATGATGATGGTGGTGGTGATGATGATGATGATGATGTTGATGATGATGGTGATGATGATAGTAGTGGTGATGGTGGTGGCGATGATGAAATGATGATCATGATGATGATGATGGTGGTGACGATGAGGAAATGATGGTGATGGTGGTGGTGGTGGTGGTGATGGTAATGTTGATGATGATGATGATGATGATGATGATGATGATGATGATGATGATGGTGTTTATGATAATGGGGATGGCGTTAATAATAATGGTGATGATGAAGTTGGTGATGATGCTGCTGTTACTGTTGCTGCTATTGATGATGATGATGATGATGATGATGATGATGATGATGATGATGATGATGATGATAATAATGGTGGTGGTGGTGGTGGTGGTAGTCTTGGTAATATGGTTACATTGTGGTGCTGGTGGTGGCTGTAGTTGTAGTGTTGGGTATTGGTGGTGGTGGTGGTGGTGATGATGATGATGATGATGATGATGATGATGATGAGGATGATGATGATGATGATGATGATGAAGAACAAACCTAAAAGTAATATTTGGCATATATCAATTGCAGTTTTCTCACCAAATCATGAACTGCCTCAGACACATAACACCTCAATCTTAGGAAACAAGGTGAGAGGGAACATCACTGGTAATCACAACGCCATTTTCTTACCCTGTTTCATCCACACCTGGTGCGCAAATTTTCGAGGCTGACAAATTTACATTAAATTCGCTTAAACACTAGGGGAGTAGATTGCAGCTGTGATTAAGCAGTTAACTGCCGTCCACTGGAAACACAAGTATTTTACAAATTGACCTGAAAATTCGTCCTTCAAATATCGATCGATTTAAAAGACCCCCACCTTGGCAAAAACTCTCAAACCTAGGGACTTGGCGAAGTCTCGGGTTTGAGAATTTTTGCCGAGACGAGGATCATTTAAATGTATCGATATTTGACGGACGAGTTTCCTGGACACATTTTTAAATATGTGTTTTTCTAGAGTATAGCAATGAATTGGTTCAGCGCGTTACATTAAGTCATTTAGCATTGTTAAGTACCCACTCTGTAAAAGCGATATTGAAATACGTACCTTTGAGTGCGGTGTTAAAAAGTATAAGTAAATATTGTAGATGGGACTTGATTTTATCCCATCATTGTCAATAATAGGTAATTATAATATTGATTATTTTGAATTATTTATATGTAGATACGTTCCTTACAATGGTACTATAATCTCTCTCTCTCTCTCTCTCTCTCTCTCTCTCTCTCTCTCTCTATATATATATATATATATATATATATATATAATATATATTATATATATATATATACATATATATATATAAAGTGTATGTATGTATAATATATATATATATATATATATATATATATATATATATATATATATATATATATATATATATATATCCATGACCGCCGTCTTAAAATGGTATTATTTCGGGATGAATTGTACCTTGAAACGTATATTTTAGAAATAAAATTGTAAAACATACTGACTTTTATTTGGGGAGGGGGGGGGGGGGGGAAGGGGGTCTTTTGCAGTGTCGGTGATTTAGATTCATAAAATATAATTTGTAGTAAAAAAAAGACGAGACTTGTACAAAGTGAATGTGGTTTATTAAGAAGAATATACACTGTGTCTTCCATTGGGAAAGACTAATATTTCATATTAGTTTGTATCATTTGACTTCAGATTCACATTTTGGCACATGGTTCATCTCGTTTTGAGATGATGGGCCACACCATTGGTTGTTAGAGGTGGTGTTGTTAAAATTGAGCTATATTATAGCGCAATATCCACTAAACGTGTTCAAAGCGCTTTACAGGGGGCCTAGGTCAACAGCAACACTTAACATGTAGGACGGGACATGACGCCTGTAAGGCGATATTACAATTTGTTCGGACAGAAACAACGCTGTTGACGGCCAGGTACTCATTTTACACTCGAGTACGGTGAGAGAATGTAAGTAAAGATTCTTTTCCAAGGACTCAACTATGCGCTGAGCGAAGCTCGAACCCAGGACCTTCCGATCCGAAAGCGAGTGTCATACCATTAGACCACATTGTTGTTGTTGTTGTTGTAGTATCTTTCATTAATCCAATTCACAATGGGAGATGTGATGAAGGGAAAATCAAATAAAACAATCAAGGGTGGCTTTCCGAGATAGAAAGCTCGATATAAATTACAATTTTGCAAGAGGTACTCTCAAGAGTTTACAGGCTCGCTGATCGCAAATGTCATGATTTCGAATGATCCAATCTAAAACACTGCATGGCACCAGGAATCAACGATCGGTGAAGCCGAGTAGAAAATGCCCCAAGACATTCAAGGCCCATTGAGCCAGGCTTTTATCCAATCAGATACCCCGAGTAGAAAGCTTTCAACCAATCAAAATACTCAATTAGGGGTTTAATCTAATCAAACGGTTGAGTGCTATTCTATCTGTGATAATCATTGTAAAAAAGTTTTTTTTTTCTTTCTTTGTTTTTTCCCGTGCTTTTACCCCCACCCATTCCCTTCATCACGCCCATTCCTATCCTCCCCTTTTTGACGCTTTTTTTGGTATTCATATCGAGGATTGGCTGGGCAGGGTAGTGAATTGAGACAAAAGGAAATGAAACACTGGCTGGGCATCAACAACCAGTTCTCTGCAAAGACTCGTACATTTGGCCAGAAAACTGGTCCTTCAAATATCGACCGATTTAAATGGCCCTCATCTTGGCAAAAACTTGCAAAAACTGGAACTTCGAGGTTCATCTATATCGAAAATGACTCTTCCAAAAGTAAGCAATCAACTATAGTAACTGTTATCTTGTTCCGATTTCGACAGAGAAGATTAGAAGGAAAAAAAATCAAACAAAACCAAAGTCCAGGCAAAGCAATCTTTATTTTTTTGAAAGAAATGTTACAGAGAGGATAATGTTGGCTCAGCGTATGAACTTTGCAGTTATTCGGAACACTTTTATTCTGGATTTCAGCATCGCAGAAGTTTCCGTTTAAACCTGGGAAGTGGAGATTCTGGGTGGCTGCCATATTATAATCAATGGCCCAGAACATGTCATATTGCTGCCATCTTGCACAAGTAGATACCACAAGACTCGCCAATGTGTCGTCTTTGTAGTAAAGCGCCTCGATATGTGACACATACAGTGTTTCACAGTTGCACAGTAAAGAAACTATGAAACTATAGGCGACTTTGTTTTGCTTGTTCTTATAAGTTGTTTTTTTACGGCGATAGCGATACTTATGATGATTTCATCGCGAGTAGGTGACATAGATATCCACTGGTTGGGCGAGATATTAGAGGAATGGGTGCAAATACTGTACATCAGCTGAACATTAACTATCAGCAGTTGCTGATGTCAGATTAACAAAATAGTTACATAGAAAAGATTATATATAGGATTACTTTGACTTATCCTTTTCTTGCTTAATCTCAATGCCAATGAAAAGATATTAATTCACAGGAATATTATTGACACGGAAGAAAATGTTGCTAAGCCTTTTATTCCACCACCTATTTTTTTGGGTAAAAGCATAGAAATTGTTGAAAAATGTTTTGAACCGAATTAAAATGTTATTCAAGGTAGTATTTTATTGACTATAATAGAGATGGACAATACGGCTGAAATAATCATTTGGTGCGAATGAATACAAATCCAATGAAAAATAAGGAATTCCAAGTGGGTGGACTTTCTGATATGTTTTTGTTTTGATGATGAAAGAGCAAATGTTTTCTAAAATGATAATTAGACATAACTTGAAATCTTTACAACATAAATCCTTTTTAAAAATTAATAATAACGAAATATCTAAGAATCTCACTTTGAGCTGTAGTACAAACGTATTCTTTCGTGGTTATGGATTTGTTAGATTCGTTATTTTTTACCGCGCATTAACACTCACTCGTAAGCTCGTGGTGTTAAATGGCGCGCTAGAGAAAACTCATTTGATAAATCCAAAGCAATGAAAAAAATCGCTTTATTCGTCCCCTTATTGGACACGACTTAGGATAAACTAAATGACAGATAATTCCCCTCAATGCACTGGATGTGTAGTAGACAGTTGTGTTATGATGGATGGTAGCGAACAACTTTGCCACGATCAGTTTTTAGGGTAGCAAGCAACTTTGCCACGATCAGTTTTTAGCAACAAATCCTAGTTAAATGGGAAGCAATAGTGAGACGTCAAAATACTGGTTCCATTCTCACTGGCAGTGTAAAACCTGTCCACCGGGGACTGGATACATACATTGTGCAACTGATCTTCTGGTTTCAGCCTACATAAATGCTGGTCGTCAATGAAGATCATCCATCCTCGCTCTTTTATTATCCGTAATCAAAATCTGCCATCTTATAGAGCATCTAGTTGAACGGTGTGTTGTGACGGTACGGAGTTTCCTGATTTGGTGATCGTCATAACACAGTAGTGTGGGCACCATTAGAAACCGCTGCAATCCTGTGATTCAACATGAACCTATTCATTGTCAGTCGTTTGAAGGACTGGTTGGTTACACACTTCCAAAGAGTTTTGAACCAGAAGAGAGGAAGATGTGACGACACGACTTCTCGGCCACATTCCTGCTAAATGGCCCAGATATATCTTTAGATGAAAATATACTAGCTAATAAAGCCATGAATACTTTTTTTCACCCCATCTGGACACAAAAAAATATAAAAGTAGACTAACCACGTCAATTCACATGTCCTAAATAGAGACATAAAACGCCTTCAAAATAACAAAGAATTAAATCAAAGGGAGACCTTATGAAATTAGCATCCACAGCAAAAGACCGTGAATTGTGGAAGGAAATGACACTGATGATTAGAGAGGTAGCTGAGGCGTCCCGATCGGATGATTAGGAAGCGAAAGGCCTTATGTCAGTAAGTCAGTCATATCTATAGCCATATATAAATGCGAATTTTGATAAATGTGATTGAAATGTAATCACTACTGGACACTAATAAACGACTAATACGTGTATTTAAAAATTATTACCAGGACTGCACGGTAACATTGAGATGCATGCAAAATCTTGATTGTATGGCATTTAAAGAATGTAAGTAACACCAGCCGTTCCTGATGGTTACATTGCCAAATTTTGTTTATCTACCTTCACTTCTTCAAGCTGTTTCCAAATACGAGTATTTGGACAATTTTAAGACTGTATTCATGCTTCGTCACCGGGCAGTTTTTAGTAGTGCAGTTTTTTTCTACCCCCCCCCCCTCTCTGTCCTCCCAGCAGTTATTGGGTAGCTGTGTTTGTTAAACCTGGCGGAAAGTTCTTTGCGATGGACTAGCGTCCTACCGAAAGGGTTGTAAGCATTTGCTATTGTCCGTTTCACGCAAGAGAAACCGAAATAAACTCAGGTTCCAAGAGCTTAACTCACTCAATCCTAGAGATTTTTGCTACTTTTCAAAATGGGAAAAAAACGAGCATGTACATAGATAATTTTATTCAACTGTCATTAACTCACTCAACCCTAACACCGGTATATCCGTAGTTTACCCAGGTTACTTTTACCCCATGCCTATTTATTACATTTTTCTGAGACAAACTTTTGGCGTAAAAGTTAAAGTTTTTAGTTTTTGCATGTTAATGATAGTTGAATAAAACTATCTATGTACATGCTCATTTTTAATACAAATTGTTCCAATATTGAAAGTAGCAAAAGTCTCTAGGATTGAGTGAGTTAACGTGTACAATTTTTAAATATTAATTTTGATACTACCTACGCCTATAACTTGTCTCATAAAAATGTAATAAATAGACATTGGGTGAAAGTAACCCCGGGTTAAATAAGGATATAGTCGGTGTTAGGGTTGAGTGAGTTAATGACTCTGAAGGTTTCCTTCATAAAATAAAAGTTTTAATTTTTTATTGTTGATAATGAATATGATTTCTTTAACTGATAAACAATCAAATCTTTTTTTTCCTTGTCATTTTAACTATAAAATACATTTTGTTAAATGGTTCACCCGATAGCATACCGTTTTGAGGCGATGGGTCTCATAAAATGACGCATACTCTAACATCAACAAACCGAAAAGCTCGACGTAAACTCTGTGTAAGCGCTGAATTATTTGTTTATTTTTAAAATTAAAACTATACCCAAAAAAAAAAACAAAAACAAAACAAAACAAAAAAAAAAAACAAAAAAAAAAGAACAAAAAAAAAAAAACAAAAACAAAAAAAAAAACAAAACAAAAAACAAAAACAAAAACAAACAAAACAAAACAACAACAACAACAAAACAAAACAAAACAAAAAACAAAACAAAAACACACACACACAAAAAGAAAACAAACAAAACATAAAATAAACCAGGAAGCAGAATTAAAACAAACATAGACGTCAATATTTTTTTAATAAACCTACAAAACATCCTTCTGGTTCTGATGCACATTTTAAGAACACTTTAGTACAGTTTAAGTTCGAGAAATACCTCAACTCTTTAAATTCTAGTTTTTAAAAATATATATAAATCAGTTAAGGTAGTAGAAAAAATATGCCAAGAATTGATTCGTCATCAACGGAGTGACTCCTACCAAGGGGAAAGAACTCATCAGGCCTTGTTTTGGTTGTCATCAGGCATCGTTCTTTATCACTCCAACCTCAAGGTAAAATCATCAAGTAGAAATCATCAGCCGCTTTTCCGGTAGATTGATAGACCGTAGTATTTTGTTTTTCGAAAAAAAAAAGGTGCCGTTATAAAAACACAAGGCAAACGAAGAATTTTTAGGAGGTGGGGAAAGAAAGGAAGAAAGAGAGAGAGAGAGAGAGAGAGAGAGAGAGAGAGAGAGAGAGAGAGAGAGAGAGAGAGAGAGAGAGAGAGAGAGAGAGAGAGAGAGAGAGAGAGAGAGAGAGAGAGAGAATGGATTTGGCTGGTTGAGGGCTGAGAGATAGAAAATCGTTTGGTAGTTAGGGAAGTTGAAGAGATTGGAAGAGGAAGAGAGGATGGTAATGGTAATAGTTGTATATTTATATAGCGGCTTTCGCTTAAGCCTCAAGGCGCTTTTTCAATAAATTACTAATTGTAATACATTTAAAACATACGATATCTACACACACACACACACAAACACACACACATACTCACACACACACACACACACACACACACACACACACACACACACCTACACTGACAGTACAAAATACATCCCAAGTATTATGTTAATGTGTATTCAAAAGTCTTAAAACTCTGAAGACCGTTATCGAGCTTCATGGACGCGGTAACGAGTTCCAGGTTTATGGTCCAAATTTGCCAAAAGATCTTTCACCAGGATGTTTTGAAGGGATTTTGGGACAGCTATAGATAGTATCCGCTTGGCTAAGAAGATCACAATATTGCCATCCGGATTATAACGGACCAATACACAAAACTATGTGTAACCTTGAACGTTTACTGGTTAATACAGTTCAGTGGGAATTACTCATAAACGCGGACGGCAAAAAGCAATAACAATGACCTGAGTGACAACTTCATACTATCTATAAGTTTGAAATTTATGGATCTGAGCATGCGGGATGGTTCATAATATTATACCAAGAGATCTTGGATGTAGATGAAAGCAGTAGAACCC
>NC_088361.1:84665751-84690751 GCF_034508935.2 Berghia stephanieae | reverse complement strand
TCGCTCAGGCATGCTATTTTATGCGCAACAGTGCACTGGACTTTAAAATATTGATAGATACCAATCTGATTGGAACAATACAATATTTTAACGCCAACTCGATCAGCGTCAACCACTTAAAAAAAAAAGAGCAATATTCACTAAATGCTCAAAGCGCTTTACAAAGGGTCCCTGTCCAACAGCAACACTTAACATAGGATATTCCGCCTGTTAGGGGATATTTTCGGACAGAGACAATAACGCTGTAAACTGCCAGGTACTCGTTTTACACCTGAGTACGGTGTGAGAATGTTAATAAAGAGCCTTTTCCAATGACTCACTATGCGCCGAGCGAAGCTCGAACCCAGGACCTTCCGATCCAAAAGCGAGTGTCATACCACAAGATCACATAGTCACACATTAAACAATGAACGGCGAGTGCATTAAAAAAAAAAACCATCAAAAAACCTTTAGAAAGCGCAATATCCACTTAATGTGCTCAACCCGCTTTACAAGGGGTTTCAATCCAACGGAAAAATTTGTCATAATACCTTATCGAGACGACGGGTTCCAACTCTTGCTCGAATCTAGCTGCATAAAATAACTTCTTTTAAACTCTCTCTCTCTCTCTCTCTCTCTCTCTCTCTCTCTCTCTCTCTCTCTCTCTCTCTCTCTCTCTCTCTCTCTCTCTTTTTTTTTTTTTTTTAATATTTTTATATTTTTCTTTCCTCCGACGGGCCTCTTCATACACTCAAATTACTCCGTAATTCATCTTTTGAGATATGAGCCTTTAAATGATGCTTTGCTTGATCTATTTCTAAACTAAAAGATAAAATGATATGTTTTGTTTGCCTTAAGCACGTATTAGCATACATTAACAATCGCTGGTTGTTTAGCGTAGATGAGGCGCTATTTTTTACACGCCACGCCAGAAAGCACGGCTCATTTAATTCATTAAACCACAGAAAAGAACGAACGATCTTCGTCCACGTTTTGAATTCTTGCCTGAATAAACACATCTCCGACCTGCACCCAATGATCTCGCTGTGCTTCGATGAATAACCAGGTTCGTTCAAATGGACCTGTTATCGCCAATTCAATACATCTTTCCACTCCTATACCCGATTGTTCCGAGTTGCTCGCTTCCACTGCTGCTGGTTCACACCTGCGAGAACTGAGCGAGATCACACATTTCGATTGATTAATAAACCAATAATGCGGAAAATATGCCCGCTGGTTTTCAAGTGTGTCATGCGATACTCCAGCCGTTCTCGATTCGCATGAAGCAAGCTACCTAATGGCAGCAGCTATAGCCAGGACCTTGACGCGTGCCTTTTTATTTATTGTTTGTTTGTTAATCCTAATGTGTTTTCATCAATTTTTATCTTTTCATTTGATTCCACACCCATCCCCCTAATGGCTTTCCCCATATCTTTAAAAAAAAAAAATGTTAAAAAGTATTTTGCTCTATGCATTTCTGGTCGCGTATACCATTTAAAATAAATAATTAACTATATAAATGAATACAAATAAATGAATACACAAATAATTAAATAGATAAATAGATAAATATATGATAAATAAAGAAAGAAAGAAATAGATAAATAAATCAATAAATCAATCAATAAATAAATATAACTTTGTGGCCGTAGATGCGACGAGATGGACAGTCTATGATTATTTCAGTGGATATCTATGGAATGAAAACAATATATCAGGTTAGACAAATAACTATCATTATTATTGTTATAATAATAATAATAATAATAATAATAATAATAATAATAATAATAATAATAATAATAATAATAATAATAATAATAATAATAATAATAACAATAATAATAATGAGGAGGATGATGATGATGATGATGATGATGATGATGATGATGATGATGATGATGATGATGATGATGATATTAATAAAATAATAATAATAATAATAATAATAATAATAATAATAATAATAATAATAATAATAATAATGATGATGATGATGATCATGATGATGATGATGATGATGATGATGATGATGATGATGATACTAATAATAATAATGATAATAATAATAATAATAATAATAATAATAATAATAATAATAATAATAATAATAATGATGATGATGATGATGATGATGATGATGATGATACTAATAATAATAATGATAATAATAATAATAATAATAATAATAATAATAATAATAATAATAATAATAATAATAATAATAATGCTGATGATGATGATGATGATGATGATGATGATGATGATGATGATGATGATGATGATGATGATGATGATGATGATGATGATGATACTAATAATAATAATGATAATAATAATAATAATAATAATAATAATAATAATAATAATAATAATAATAATAATAATAATAATAATGATGATGATGATGATGATGATGATGATGATGATGATGATGATGATGATGATGATGATAATAATGCTGATGATGATGATGATGATGATGATGATGATGATGGTGATGATGGTGATGATGATGATGATGATGATGATGATGATAATATTAATAATATAATGATAATGATGATGATGATGATGATGATGATGATGATGATGATGATGATGATGATGATGATGATGATGATAATATTAATAATATAATGATGATGATGATACTAATAATAATAATGATGATGGTGATGATGATGATGCTGCTGATGATGATGATAATGATGATGATGATGATGATGATGATGATGATGATGATGATGATGATGATGATGATGATGATGATATTAATAACATAATGATAATGATGATGATGATGGTGATGATGATGATGATGATGATGATGATGATGATGATGATGATGATGATGATGATGATGATGATGATAATATTAATAATAAAATGATGATGATGATACTAATAATAATAATAATAATGATGATGGTGATGATGATGCTGCTGCTGATGATGATGATAATGATGATGATGATGATGATGATGATGATGATGATGATGATGATGATGATGATGATAATGATAATAATAATAATAATAATAATAATAATAATAATAATAATAATATAATAATAATAATAATAATAATATAATAATAATAATAATAATAATAATAATACTAATAATAATAATAATAATAATAATAATAATAATAATAATGGAGGGTAGGGTGCTCTGGATAGAGGAAATAACAAGGAATGAAGTGAGTAAAAAAGTGCCAGAAGACAAAAGAGACTAACAACTTTGCGGCGATGGGGTTCGAATCCACAATCCTCCTGTGTGTTACGACAACTCCGCCTGGCCGCGAGATGGAAACACTCTACAATCAACGCCATCCACGACTCAAACAGACAAAAACAATGGTATCAATCAAGGGTAGTATCTATCCTGAGTCCGTTCCCGACATCTTGAGGTCATTGGTTCAACACTATCGAAGCCCCGCGAAATTCGTCAGCAGCAGTTATGCTTAATAGCTCTATTCTCAACATAACATAGAGACAATTGAGATACTGAGTAAATTCCTGTATTGGGGGTGAATATTAATTCAGAAAGTGAGCGGAACAGGCACTTATGTTGATAATAACAAGAAATGAAGTGAATAGAAAAGTGCCAGAAGACAACCGAAAATAAAAAAAAACCTAAATGAGGCAGAGAGTAGGGGGGGGGGGGGGGGGGGGCGGTCTTGATGACGGGGCAGCCCAAAATCTCCATACACTTTGCCCAGGCTTGCACCTTGCATCCCAAGCATTTTTACACTGCTTTTCCGCGGAGAAGTCTGGCTCGGTCACGTTGTACTCAATACAGAAAGGACATCCTGTATGGCGAGCTTGCACAGTGCCGCTATTCCAGCGACAGAACTAACACGAAACGTAACAGTTACGAGTGATAAGTCCAGAGCTTATTGGCGAGAGCTCGGACCCTACGGGTCGTCTCCGATGGTGGGAGGTTCAGCTATCGCCCACCCCCAGCTGAGTCGCCCCCAGAAAATAAGGTGCTGACTCCTCACGGTCTGCCTGCTTCAATGGGTGCTTGGAGCTTAGAACAAAAACTGAAGAGAAGACTATAAACGCTGCACCCGACAAGAATGACAGGCATCATCAACCGCAAGCTCAAGAGGCTCGACATTGATATTGCAGCCTTACAAGAAACCAGGCTTACATCCAGTGGCAACCTCAGAGAATAAGAATACACATGTCTCTGGTAAGGAAAAGAACCTGAAGAGCAACACGTGGTCGGAATGGCAGTGGAAAACCCACCGCTGGCCGTAGTTGAACGGCATTCCTGTGGCACACAAAGAGTCCTCTACCTTCGCTCTCTTCCACATCGGGTCAAATGAACACACTAAGGTGACAGTGTACCAGGCTTGCGTTTTAAGCACACTCCTCTACAGCAGCGAGTCATCGACTCTGTATGCGAGCCAAGAACGCAGTTTCAATGCCTTCCACCTGCGCAGTCTGAGAAAGAGTCTAGGCATCATCTGACAAGATCACGTTCCAAACAACGACACACTTGCCAGAGGGAAACCCCCAAGCATGTTTGACTAGCTTTCCCGGTGAAGTATGCGCTGGCTCGGTCACGTTGTACCCATGCAGAAAGGCCGAATCCCCATGGCGAAGAATCTGCAAAAGAGATATGACACCAAAAACATCCGCCCAACGGACCTCGGCTGCTGACCAAGACTTGTGGAACCTCACTGTGGAGAGAATGTATTCAGCTGTGTGAGAGAAGAAGAGAGGTCCAATGGGAGGAGATAAGACACCAGGCGGCAGAGGGCACAATCGGTGGCAGTACCAGGAGAGGCTGGCGTGGGATATACTTGCGACAAGTGCCAAAGGATTTGCCATTCCCAGATCGGCCTGTTCAGCCACAGCAGGCGCTGCCATTCAATCATGAACTGACCCAAACGAGCGCAAAAACTACATTGTCTCCAGATGAAAAAAAATCATCATCATCATCATCATCATCATCATCATCATCATCATCATCATCATCATCATCATCATCATCATCATGATGAAATAAAAAAATAAAAAAATAAATTATTTCCTAAAGTCATCCCATAGGGGAAATTTTTCTCTAGGGTAAATTCAAAGGGGAGACTGGAATAACCCAGGCGTTAGCCGCAGTGCAGCGCGGCAGAGTTAGGGCGAGGAGACTTAATTAAGGACACACAGCGCAGCGGCGGGTGATCGAACTCGGTACCTTCCGGGTACGAAGCAAAGACCGTACCGCTGAGCCACGCTGCCCCTAATAATAATAATAATAATAATAATAATAATAATAATAATAATAATAATAATAATAATAATAATAATAATAATGATAATAATAATAATAATGATAATAATAATAATAATAATAATAATAATAATATAATAATAATAATAATAATAATGATAATAATAATAATAATAATAATAATAATAATAATAATAATAATAATAATAATAATAATAATAATAATAATAATAATAATAATAATAATAATAATAATAATAATAATAATAATAATAATATGATAATAATCTACATTTCTTTCTTATATATAGATCTCTGTGTACTCAGTACACGTCGCTTTAAATGCATAAAAATCTAAAAGTGATAGTATGTCTTCATCGTCCTCGTCGTCATCATCATCATCATCATCATCATCATCATCATCATCAACATCGTCATCATCAAAAAAATTGCTACCAAGGGAAACAACGCTGAATTAAACTATTTTTACTCTTCTTTGTCGGTGTTAGAAAGGGTACAGCAGTCTAATTTTCCGGCGATTTTTTTGCTTTGGCGCTGTGAGACAAGTGTTCTGTTCTTTAGATTTCATTGTGTGTGCATTTATTCTTTCCAAAAGAGTTCGTTTAATGTAACTGCAAGTATCTATCAGACATTTTTGCTTTAGATACACTCAAATGGCGCCGAAACAAAAGTACCAGGAAGGTAAGAGAATATGTAGAGTGAAAGCTCTCTCTCGACTGTCAGAAAGTTCTGAACAAATCTCCCTCTCTCCTCTAACTCTACTTACTCTCACTCTCCTTCATCTTCTCTCAACGCTATCTGTTTGTGTGCACCCCCTCTCTATCCCTCTACATCTCATTGTCTCTCCTGTCCCACTCTCTTTCTCACACATTCATCACATCTTTCTCTCTTCCTCTTGACTCGGGCTGACCTGAACTCTTGTCTCTAATCTAGACTCGGGAGGCCTTCTGACTTCTGAAGACTGCTCCTCGTGCTAAGGACAACAACCCAAATATTCCCTTAACTAACCCTAAGAACAAAATAAAACCTAGTACCTTTAAATAATCCTAACACCTTTACGCAGGGATATTTTACAGTCCCGTTAGATGGTTCCGGGGCTATTTTTACAATTTACAGTCATTATCTCGTCCCCACCTCCAACCTTTGCTTAGGTCATCAAGCATTTTATAGTTATATAGGTACATCCATAATGCTTTGGAGTCTCTTGTTCTGTTTGACTTAGCTTATCATAAAAGCTTTATTTTCTTGTCCTCACTCTTGTCCTCTTATGGGGCATTATAAACAAACAATTACTGACAATTTCAATTAGGCCTAAGTCTCTAAGCCTCTTCTAAGCATATTTTGGTGAGTCAAATCTTGCCTTGAGCAATCGTTCTTCCATTGACTTCGATTCTAGTAGAGTTTTTCTTGCTTTTCTTTTTTTTTCATAATAGACGAGCGACGTCGTTTAACGAGAACCATCTTTACAGGACTGTAAAAATAGCCACTGCGTAAATAATAACTAACCCTAATAGAAAAAAACGAAGTGACTATTTCTCTGAACACTCGGAGAAGTAAACTTGAACTCTATTTCTCTTAACAGTTTTCCATTTTTCGTTCTCAAGATTTTTTTGGTTACTTATTTGCGAGAGTTCACACGCCATCTTTCATCATTCTGCAACTTCAACAAGGACCGAGAGGAAGCATGCTCTAGAGCTAGATAAAACCCTTCCCCCCCAAAGAAATTAACGAATTTTTGAAACAAAGAGAAAAATGAAGAATGGAAAAGGAAATGATATAATGAAAACTGAAACAAAACATAGAATAAAAACAATTTTTGTGTTGAATGACTGACAATTTTCAAGATGTCTTTAAATAAACAAACAATTAATAAAGATGAAGAAAAAACTTGCCCTTTCAACATACACAGGCTATTCAGATTGGAGTCTGTATAACCATATTTGGGAAAATAGAGTTCAGCATTAGGTTGGCTGAGCATTTGAGAATTAGATATCAAGTTTACATCCTCGACCATTCGGAGAAATAGAGATTGTTTTAGCCAGCCATTTTTACTGAGTTCAGCATTATTTTGTAGAGCAGATGAGAATTTGAATTAGAGTTCAAGTTTATTTCCCAAGCGTTTGGAGCACAGTGTTTGGAGAAATAGAGGTCAAGTTTATTTTCCCGAATGTCCTAATAAATAGAGCCGGTCTAGAAAAAAGATCCTCATCTAGAAAAAAAATCCTCATAACTCGAGCTAACCCTAAAAGAAAAAATAAAAAAACCTAGGACTGCTGTCCACTACCTTTCAATACTTCAAAAAACAAAATGGTAGACTGCTGACCATACGCAAATTCAAATTCAAATATTGATTTATCATCTAATCTCTCAAACAAGGTCAAAGTATAATAAATAGTCAAGTCCGTAAAAATAAAGTCACTTTTAATTGGTTTCTACTCTCACTCCTCATTTCCTTTATTATACCAGTCACTCTTTGGACAGAGCTTCATTCTATATATGATGCTATATCCTGTTGAAAAATGAATCTAGTGTCTGTCTAGTATTCAGATGCAATCATTTTCATTTACTTTTCTGTTTATTTTGTTCACAGGAGAAAAGGTTTTATGTTATCATGGTCCACTGCTGTATGAAGCAAAGGTAAGTAAGAAAAAAAATGCTCTCTCCTGACTCTAAGATTAGAATTTATGTATTTTCTCCAATGTCAGTCAATATATTGTATGAAGTGGTTGCCCAAATATTCTATGAAAGGTGTAGAAAAAGCTAATCTTTCAAACAGCTCTTTGACGCCAAACAGAAGTCACCCATGCTGTCCAAATGAGCAAATTATGGATTAATCTTTTAAACAAAGGAAAAAATAACCAAACTGCCTGATACAGGGTCTTGAATCTGAGACTCGGCTTCACAGAAAAAAAAACTAAACAAACATCTTGGCTGTTTCACCCATCAAGAGATGTGTTGAACTCTATTCTTTATAATAATAATAATAATAATAATAATAATAATAATAATAATAATAATAATAATAATAATAATAATAATAATAATAATAATAATATAATATATACTTTATTCATCCAAAAAAATGTAAATTCATTTACAGACGTAGCATGCATAAAAATGAATAAACACAAAGTTGAGAATCTATGGCGACAATGTATACATATATATATATGCAAATGTAAAAATATACAACCAAGAACCATTAGCGACACTTTATATATTAATTTGATACATTGAGATAGACCATACCTCTGGCCTCTAGTCCGAACTGATTTGTTCCCAAGGGTGCCAGGAAAAACGATTTTATGCACTGAATAGACACATCAATTGTTTCTATATGGTTATGATGAAGTCATGATCTGGACAAATGATTGATTACGCCATTAGTATCTAACAACCATCTTTCCTTTATTTCATCCATTCAGTGTATTGGATCTGAGGTGAGGGATGGAAAAGTGCAGTATCTTATCCACTACAATGGATGGAACAAAAAGTAAGTGAAACATGTTTATTATCCTCTGAAAACTTTTAATTTGAGAATATGAGCAGTATAAGTTTCAAGTTGAAATTTTTGCACTCTGAGAAGATGGTTAACGTGCAACAAATTGTATTTTCAACTTGGCTTATTATGGAATGTGGATGGCAACATTGCTGATGGTTTTCCTCTGAGTCAGAGGAGGAATTTCCTCCAATCAAATGTGCTGGCAGTGAGACTTGATGTGGGGTGGAACATAGATGCAGTTTCCTTCTCTCCAGAAATGGTTTCAATGAATGATAATTTATCGTCTCAATTGCTCTATATTCTCCTCCTTGTTCACTTTTTGTCACCATCAGCTTTCTGCTCCTTAGATACTAGTGGGCAATCTTTTAATACAATCAAGGAAATCTTTTGGGGTCTTTTAAAATTTTTAAAAATGAGAGGCTGTTGATGGGAGACAATGTCTCTCAACGATTTTCTAAAACTTAGTTTCATTCAAGAGAATGGAGCATATTAAATGGAGCAAACATTTAAAGTTTATTTTTTACCTCAAGAAGTGAAATTCCTTTGATGTGTTTTTTGACATTAGTTACTTTTTAAAAATCAAGATATGATCATTCAATTAGTTTATGGGTTATTTCTATGTTTTGTGTTTATTTATCTCTATCTTTTATAGTACGTTATGTGGCCTTGTGGTATGAGTCCTGAGTTTTGATCAGTGCATAGTTGAGTCCTTGGAAAAGGCTCTTTACTCACCATCTTTCACCGAAAACAGGTGTAAAATGATTACCCGGCTGTTAACAGCGTTATCTCTGTCTCTGTGTAATATCGCCTAACAGGCGTCATGTCTCGTTCTACATGTTATGTGTTGTTGTTGGTCAGGGACCCTTTGTAAAGAGCTTTGAGCATGTTTGTGGATATTGCGCTATATAAAAAATCTCCAAATTTGTATTTTTTAATCTACATATTTGTAACATGAATCGCATTCAACATGGTTGACCTGTTTAATTTGCTATATAAAAATTCTTACGGATATTTAATTTTTTTTTCTCTCTCTCTCTCTTAACTCATTTATTTTGTATTTTCAGTTGGGATGAATTGGTTCAAGAAACTCGTGTTGTCAAGCTGAATGAGGCTGGAATACAAAAACAAAAAGAATTGTTAAAGAGTCACAGGTATGACTAAGAATTGTTTTTTTTTTTTAATGGATTAAAATGTATTTAATTTAAATTCAGGCATGATGTTTTTATAGTAAAGATTAACAATATTTTGAATTCTTTTTCTTTTTAAGAGCTGATATTCTGTTTTCTCATATGTGTCCCCGGCCTCCATATTGCTTTAAGCCACATCTGGGAATTTGAATTTTTTTTTTTTTTTTTTAAAGCATTTGCCCTTTAAAGCAGCATAATTAGATGTTATTGCCTAGGCATTTCACAAAAGGATGTAGATAATCCATCAGTCAAGTGTGGTATATGTCAAGAGGAATCACTTGTGTACAGATGAGCAAATTGGGGGTTAATATTAATAATCTTGCCAAGGAAAAAGATGAAAGTGTCTAAAGCAAGGCTTGAACCTAGGACCTTCTGGGTCAGAGTGCAATGCCGCAACCCTACAGCTAAGCCGCCCCCCCCCCCTCCTCCCCACTAACGAATTTATTGTGAAACAGAGATACACTTATCAGAATTATGAAATTAATTGTTTTGTTGAAGAAATTACATTTATTTTTCCTAATAAAAGTGCATTTTATTTAACATTTCACACCATTGCTGTTGCAATCATCTTTTTGCTTCTGGTCGATCCACTTTTAATATCTAGAAATCAAATTTCATAATTATTAACAATTGAAACAATCATTAAGTAAAGTGATATATGTAATGTTGACATCATTTAAAAAAAAAATCAAAACATTACTTTGTTATAGCCTATATTGGAGTTTTGAAATTATTTTCATAATTAGGAATTGAATCATTCATACATTTGAGGAAATTTTCTTTTTTCTTTTTTTCATTAAAGTGCATTCACAAAAAAGACCAAAACTGCAAAGAAACTTGAGAAAGAGCTGCTCAAGAAAACGAAACTTGAGAAAGAAAAGGAAAAGTCTGCAAAGGAGAAAGATACCAAAGATTCCAAAGAGAAAGAGAAATCTACGGTTAAAGAGAAGAAGGCAGAGAAGGAGAGAGAGAAAAAAGAGAAGGAAAGTAAAGAAAGACCATCCACTCCTCAACCGTCAACTGGAGGAAAACGGAAAGGAAAAGACAGAGACCGGGACAAGGATAAAGATAAAGATAAGGCAGAGGAGAAGAAGGAGCAGGAGAAAGAAGACAGTGCTGCAGGTACTGAGTAAACAATAACCTTTAGATACTTTTTAAAAAAAAGTTTGGTCTCCTTATATTGTATAGTAATAGTGTCTGCCAGTTACTGTATTAATTGTTTTTACAAGAAGGATGATTACAGAAGAAATGAAATTGATGCCACTGGGCTATTGTTATTGTTTTTAGACAGCCATTTTGGGGATCACTTCTCGCTAAATTATACAAGTTTGACCATTTTCCGTATATTTACGGAATTCATTATGTTATAAACCCTCAGTATATTGTCAATCACCTGCTGAACGGGAAAAAAGTAAGTACAACATGTCTTTTTACTGGAGTTGAGTACTCAGAAAGGGGTTGATCTGTGTGTTTGTGTAAAAGTTCAATAAATTTTTGCCTCTTGAATTGGCAACCTTAATTATATCAATCAGACTATAAACGTTCAAGGTTACATATACAAATTGTGCATTGGTACATCGTGTCTGACTGGCAGATGCTGTGAATATTTTATGTAATCGCATAGCAGCAATAGATCTGGTTAAATTTACTCCCCAAATATCGATAAAATCGGAATCATCTTTTTTTTTTTTTGATTGAAAAAAAATATAATTTTTTTTTCAATGTATTGTTTTTGTGCTTTATGTTGGTTAAATGATTTTGCGTTTCCTTCCCAGTTCTCATTGGTTTGTTGCCATTTGCTGAGAGTATCTTTTTACCATGATAAATTTCATTAGCATTTTAAAAATTGACATTCAATTTAGACTTTTCTTTCCTTCTTTCTTTTCCTGTTTTTCTTTTTTGATGAAATAATATTAATATTTTTGACGTCCATTTTTATGATAATTTGACGATGGGTTTTCTGATGATTTTTCTTTTTTTAATATAATTGATGCTTATTACAATTTTATAACCCCGAGATGGATAAGTGAATATTATTCTTGGTAAGTGGTCTTGTTTTGCAGTGCTACACAAGTAGACCAATCCTTAGCTATATTAATGTTACTTAAAATAGAACTTCCAGAGAAAAATTGGTCTGGGATGATCTATACACCATAAAACAATCAACATGTATAAATTGTCTTCAAAATACTGTCATATATTCCATTGTGTTATAATTTTTCCATTGTCAGCTGCATCACAAGCACCAGCCACTGTCAGTCAAGACTCAAATTCATCATCACAGTCTCAGGCCAGTGGGGAGCCTAAGAGGAAAAGAATCCGTGTTGATAACACTGTGGAATCTGTGAGTAATCTGTGCTAGAAACAAGGATTCATATTCTTTTGATTCTTATCTTATGTTGTGTATGCTCAATAACACTCTCATGTATGTGTATCAGGACATGGAGTTATTGAGTCATTAAGAAAAGCTCATTTTGGAAAGATTTTATTTTGATTTTATTATTATCATGATTGTTATCATCATCATTGTTATCTTTTTAAAATATCACAATTCTGTTAAAGCTTCCACTTGAAATTATTCACTTCTCTGGAATGTGCACCCTTAACTTTTTATATATATTTTGTTTTTGTATTTGTTACCCAGGAAGAAACATATCTGTCTAAAATTGAAGTCAAAGTGAAAATTCCCGAAGATCTGAAGCCTGTATTAGTCGATGATTGGGATCTCATTACAAGACAGAAAATGGTTTGTTGTGACTTATCACTGTTTTGTTTATCCAAACTTACACCTTTTTGCATATCTCTGTGCATATTCTTTTTGTGGAGATACTTCCCGAACAAATAAAATTTAGTGTGATTAGGGTCTTATTTACTTCTTTTCACAAAACTCTGGCTTAATAAAGTGCATTTTTGGGCTGTTTCCCCATAAATTGTCAGGTAGTCACCTTTCTATGCTTCCTGTTCATCAAAGATCTATTTGGGAAGAGCATCATATGTTCATTCCTCCCGGGAGAATTTTAACTGAATCTACAAATTAGACAGAAATCATCCGATAAAGATTTATAAGGGAAATACATTATTACAGAAATAAATAATCATAAAAGGGTGTGAATTGGGCCAAGTTACAATTGTACATGTTTGTGTGTTACATTGTTTTCTTTTTATACATAATTTGTCAAGGGCTCACTTATTTATATTGACTGTAATTGACTGAAAAATTGTAAGGAAATACTATTTCAAGTGTTTTCTTTCTTTCTTTCTTTTCAATTATCTTAAATGTCTTCACATTTCTTTTTTGAATTTTAATTGAAATGAAAAATAATCCCTCCTCCCCTTTTTTAAGGTTTAAAATATGAGACTAAAATAAATTTTACCATTTTCCCCCAGCTTGTCACAGTTCCATGTAAACAGACAGTTGATGATATCATCGATGACTACATCAAATCAAAGACTTCTAAAAATTCCAACGTAAACAAGTGAGTTAAGTTATGTCTTCCAATTTCTATCAAGTTCATATTTAGGAAAAAGCAAAATTGTGAATGGAGCTTAGAAGACAGGATTTTGTAAATTTGTCTGGGGTTATGTAAAGCATTAGAGCTACTGAGAATATGTAAATTGTAGAAGACCGTGACAGAAAGAAAGTTGGTAATGAGGCAATTCTCATAAAATGGCTTGTTATCTAATTATGCAGTGTAAGAAAAGAAATCAACAAATTTTTTGGGCAGAAAGAATTTTTTTCTTTTTTGTTCTTTTTTTTTGTCAAGTCAATGTAATTTGTCAAATATTGAAAAGAAATGGATTGAAGACTGATTAAAGGGATAACACCTGAACCAAAACAATAGATAAATCAAAAGATAGTCTACAAGACCATCAGCCTGCCTCGACAACCAGACAGGCTGACTTTTTGGGATGGTTAAAAAACAAACAAACTTGAGCTTTTATATATAGCGCAATATCCTCTAAACATGCTCAAAGTGCATTACAAGGGTTCCCTAGCAACAATTAACATGTAGAATGTGACATGACGCCTGTTGGGCGATATTGCAATTTTTTTTTCAGACAGAGACAATGCTGTTAACGGCCGGATACTAATTTTACACCTGAATACGGTGAGAGAATGTGAGTAAAGACTCAACTTATGCGTCGAGCGAGGCTCGAACCCAGGACCTTCCGATCCGGAAGCGAGTGTCATACCACAAGACCATTTTTTCTGTTTGCTTTGTCTGGCACTGTATCATACACACCTGTTCATATTTCTAACATACAACAGATTTTGTTTCCTATTTGTTGCTTTATTATTGAATCAACCTTTTCTGACGTCTACCATTGATTTATTCCAGAGATGCCATGCTGGAGTCCATGCTAGGCTGCAAAGACTATTTTAATGTCATGTTGGGAACTCAATTACTATACAAATTTGAACGACCACAGTATGGCGAGGTAAATTAAATTCATTAAAAATTTTTTTAAAAATATATATATATATATATATATATATATATATATATATATAGAAACAATAAATTTACAAACTGGTACAGGTTTGCCATTACAGATGGGTTTCTACTAAGCAAATGTGAGTGAACTCCTTACTTGCATAGCAGCTGTTAATTTTCATATTTAATTTCTATTGACTCCAGAAAATGTGACAAAAATATAACTCAAGTGAAGCCCATACAGATGAAGTCCTGACAAAGACAAACATTTTTGATATGATAGTGTCAAAATAGCAATTTTAATAAAATGAACAAATAAAATAAAAAAGCAAATGGATTTTCTATTTGATATGATACTTTGTATGCTACAATGTACACAGTTTGCTGTATATTAGATTCACTCAAAGAGCAAGGATTGATAAATAATTTGAAACTTGAAACATATTGAATTCTAAAGTGTTATTATCTATCAGCTTTTTATTTAATCACTTCATATTTTTTCTTACTTGATGAATTGAAATTTTATTATCGAAATAAACTTGTACTGTCATATCACATAGCTTGCAATAATCTTTTGTTAAAGCTTGACGAACACTGTAACGGTCTCTCCTGTTAGCTACAAGTAACATGAGTTGTTTATATATGTTCTTTACCATAGAAAAAGTGCAATATACAGATATCTAAGTTTAAGTTTTGTGAAATCTATTCAAAATTTGTATGTGTGCATTTTAATTTGATCTTTATGTTTGACATTTCTGAAAGTCCACTTTGTTATATGAAAAAATTGCAGTTTTTGTCATTTAAATTATTTTTATTTTGTCATTAAAATCTTTTTTCTTAATTGATTTTTTTTTTCACAGATCCTCGCAGAACACAAGGACAAGCCAATGTCGAGTATTTATGGTGCTACACATCTATTGAGGCTCTTTGGTGAGGCTTTTTGTTGTTTATTTTTTTTTTAAAGTTTAATTTTTCTAATTTATTAATTTTTTCCCTTCTTGTATTTGATCATAAGATTTCTGCTTTAATAAAATATCAAACCTAAATCCCACATCATTACCTACACAGTCGTCATAGCTGTGTTCAATTTTGACTTTTCCAATAATTCAACAAACTATTATTACTATACCAACTATACCCATCAGTTATAAATTATTGCCCATGGCCAAATATTTGTCTAAAAATATTTGAATGTCAATGACCATGAAAGTGCCAGGAATGTTTTCTGCTGAATTCTGCCTTGGCCGTCAATATCACCATCAAACAATTGCTGCAGTTGTTTGATATTGTCTTTGCTGTTGGCTGCAAACTGGAATGTTGAGTGTTATATTTATTTCAATCCTTTAGTAAAGCTTCTATATTTTAACTCCATTTGCAACCTTTTCATGGGGCACGCTCTCAGGCAATATAGTGTTTACTTTTTGTTAGAATTTAATGAATTTTTAATATTTTCTTTTTACTATTTTTTCAGTTCGCCTTGGTGCAATGTTAGCCTTTACATCTTTGGATGAGAAAACAGTCCACATCTTACTTAATCATGTTCATGATTTTCTTAAGTAAGTTTTATTTTATCCCTCACGCCATCTGCCCACAAACATAAACATTATTATATAGCACCAATATTTTGTCTTCAATTAAATTGAAGTGTTAAATCAGTCAACTTTTCCTGTGTCTACCTTTTCCTTTTCATTTGTGGAAAAATTTGTTGGGGCCTTTTGTCGAGAGGAGTTATCTTGGTCTTTTGTTTATAATAAATCCTAAAGAAAAATTTTGTCGGAGGGTGGTAAAGGGAATTTAATTTTATTCTTTTTTTATATATATATTGTATCTTTTTATGATATATTTTTTGTGTGTTTTTTTTTTTTTTAATTGCAATAATCTCTCTTTATGATAGTGTTATTTATTCAGAAATATATTTTATTTTCTTTAACTTAAGATTACTGATTTGAATCAATAAGGAAGGGGTTTTTTTATGGTTCAAATGCTAATGGAAACTTATTTATTTTCCAGATATATGTCTAAAAATGGTGCAACTTTATTCAAGACCTCAAGCTATGAGATTGCAACCCCCGACTACCATCGGAAAGCCATTACGTGACATGGATGATCCCTGTTGAACTGACAATTTGTCATTTTAAAATAGCAAGGCCAAGGGATAAATTTTTGATTCAATGATGCATTTGGGGTCTGCTGTATAAATTGAAGTATTTACATTGAAATAAATTTGTGATTTCATTGTTAAGCAAACATGTGTTCTCATTGGTCAGTAACAAAGCAATCTCGTTAACCATGAGTTGTTTTTTTTTTTTATTGGCTAAAAGTATGAGATGATGCTTGGTGGAAATAATGTTGCGTATTTGGTTAGATTTTTTTGTGTCAAACATCGCTGTCAACTGTCGATTATTGCTATGATGTCACTAAACAGGAGTTTTACTAAAATGTATGTTATTATTTTGGGGTTTTGACATGGCTGAACCTGTCATTTTAAAATAGCAAGGCCAAGGGAAAATCATTTGAATTACTGATGGATTTGGGGTTCAGTGTATAAAATTAAGAATTTACATTGAAATAATTTTGCGACCCTATTCCCTTGGTTATATCATTATGTATGTAATTTGAGTTCCTCTCATTTACTGTGTAACTACGTATGATATCAGGCAGGTTTGTAGTAAGCTTACAATGTTGAAAGTTTAGTTGAATAAGGATGCTGTATTTTTAAAAATGAACTATTCTGTCCCACTAGGTGGGGTCATTTACCTCCCTTTGCGGGCAGGAGGTCACTTGTTGAGTCTTATATCACCCTATTTACTCGTGCTGATATGACCTAAATGTTGCAAGCACAGTAAAATCTGTGGAAAAGAAAACAAATCCTGCCCCAAGTTTTCCCTTCTAAACACGTTTTAGTGTGGAATAGCCAAAGATCATTTATTAAATATAAAGAATTGACTTCGAATTTGACAACTCCATTTCCTTGGAAAGTTCATGAAAAGGTATTCATTTTAATGAAATTTGACTTTTAAATTTAACTTTTGAGAACATAAGAGCCTTAAATGATAAAAAACAAAATAGTATTATTTTTTTCATTAAAATTTAAACTGATAATAAGCTGTTAGAGGAAACAATTTTCAACCTGTGAAGTTATGAGACTCGCAATCAAAATGGAATACTCCTCGCTCTTTGGTTTGAATTTTTTTTTTTTTAATGTACACTCAGACCTCGTTATACCACCAGCTTTTTGCCTGGAGCAATCATTTATCTATATAAAAAATGACAAAAACCTCGTTATAGGGCCGGCCATCTGCGAACCCAATGACTAAAACTTGTTATACCACCAAAGCCTACTCAACAAAATTGTCTTGCAAGTTTTTGATCACAATGAAAAATCTGCTTTTGATGTTTTTTTGTTGTTGTTGGTATAATAGCTATTTAAATAAAATCGAACACTGACACTATACTATAATTGACGACTGATGAGTACACTAAATTCTACCTTAAATCTGTGTTAAATACAAATTCATCCAGTTAAAAAGTTATTATAAGTATGATTTCTAATTAGAGTTGACACAGTGATTCCAAATACTGGTTAAGTCCTATACAACATTGACCAAATTCATTATACCGCAGGGTGCCAAACTCGCTTTACCACCAATTTTGCCCTGGTCCCAAACATGGCAGTATAACGAGGTTACACTGTATAATCATTTCCCATGCTGTAATTGAATTTTTAATTTTATTGTACTGTGTTTGTATTTTTAATGTTAATTTTTAAGGTAATAAAATGGCTGAAACCTTAATGATGTCTGCCTTGAATGTTTAAGCAAATTTATTTAAGAAAAAGGAGTTTAAGTAGTACCAACTGTTTAATAGTCAAGTCAACAAGTCTTAACATCCCAAGATGTAGTATTATGTCCAGTTGTACCTGGAGCTTGAAAATGAATTTTCAATATTATTAATAGTCCTTCAGAGCCATGAGGCCCATGGAGCCGGAGCTTATCCCCGTTTCTATAGCATGAAAATGACAATAGCAATCGCTTGCTACTCTTTTGATATGTCGCTAGTCTTTCGCAAAGTACTTTCCTCCAGACTCCAGATCTAACAGATTCAGCCACCCAATCATGGTGGACAGGGGGTTTAGAAAAAAATCTTAACGTGTGAAGAGAGTGCTCTTCCAACTGAATTATCAGGACCCTGACTTCCCCATGTGGGCTGGTGGAGCTAGGTGCGAGTTCCCTTGACTTCCCATTGTGACTGTCAACTCTTTTGCTGTCTATCCTTTTATCCCCTGGGTGGGGATCCTGACCTTCCATAGTGGGCAGGGAGGTACATACTGTGTCTTCTATCCCCTTATATCTGTTTTCCAACATGCTTTCTGTCTTTGTCTCGGAATGAGATTACTTGGTTTTGTCCTGGCACTGGCCGGAATCCTAGCTGGGAGGGAAACAGTCGAATGCATAGTTATTGTTTTGGGAGATGAAATTTTTTTCCTTGTAAATCATCTCTCTGTTATGTATTATTATATTTGTTATTTTTAATGTATAATGAAATGTAAGCATTTGAGTGTATTCCTCTTTGTTGGATCTTGTGCTTGTGTCTGGGTGAGACTTATAGGTGATATCAGACTAAGTACATTGATGGTATGCTCTTGGAATCTACATCTGATCCCTATTTGTTCCCAATTCCCCTTTGTCTTACTCTCTCTTGGGTGCTTTAATTGTAATTCTAGAACTTTCGACTATCCCATTTTCTTCCATTTTTACTGGCGCTGATATAACCTAAATGTGTTGCAAGCGCCGTAAAACCCTTAAAAACAAAAAAAAAACCAAAAAACTTTTATCCCAGTATATCTGTTGGCCTCATCCATATATGGCTTTCTTTCTTTGCCGTGATCTGGAAAAGTGTATGAAGCTGCCAGACAAAGCAGAGAGAAAAATATAAGAATAAATAAAACAACCTGCCTCTCTACTGGGGATGTTTTTGTTTTTTTCTGATTTGTCTCGTACTGCTTCATACAGACTTTTAAAGATCATTATTATATTATTCCAGTGCCTGATTCCTAATTTGTCTCTTTGATATCATTTCCTTTGACTTGGAGCGGTGGGATAAAAACTGGCAAACTCAAATGAATGATTTAAAAAAAAAATGGAAACACTGGCGGTATTACTATAAGGCAAGAAAACATGTAGTGCTCGTACATATAATTCTCTTTAACTCACAAAATATATGACAAAGAGAAAGTGTTTTTCTCTGAATAATGAAAACGGGATTTGTAAGTAGATAGTCGTCCCCTCAATGTTTACAATAGTTTGATAATCAAAGGGATACAATCCATGAACAATGATAGATAAACAGTAATTATTTCCCTTTGACTGGTTCTCGGCGCGCCGACGCTTGCTTGGTAGGTATGTACTCCTATTATATCCATGACTTGGAACTATGGGCATTGTCAAAAGTGAGAGATGCCGATTGCAACTTCGATTTTCTCAGAATGTTTTTTTCTGTCATAATAAAGTAACGTCAACTTATAACTTATAATGTTGCAATATATGATATCACTTATAAATGTGAATAATGATAATAATAATAATAATAATAATAATAATAATAATAATAATAATAATAATAATAATAATAATAATAATAATAATAATAATAATAATAATAATAATAATAATAATAATAATAATCGTCATCATCATCATACTCCACTTAACTCTCTTTGAAGTCAACCTATTTGAAGAATACAGGAGTAACTGATAAAGTCATTAGTGGACTATTGTAATCGGTTCTTTATCTTCCTTTATGATAAAGCTAGCCACACTCCCTACTGCCGTACGTACTCTGGTAAAAATCACATTTAATAATTTGGCTAGAAAAATCAACCTTCAAATTTCGATCGATTTAAATGACCCTCATCGTGGCAAAATCTCTCAAACCTGAGACTTCGCTAAGTCCGTGTTTGAGAGATTTTGGCAAGAAGATGGTCATTTAAATCGATCGATATTTGAAGGACGAGTTTTTTTGCCAAATTTTTAAATATGGGTTTTTCCAGAGTACGGCAGATTAGGTAAAATAGGCACTGTGTTAATTAATGCTCATTCAAATAAGCTACTACACATTTTGTGTATGAGATTGTTGATTATACGGTCATCATAAATTTAGTCTTGAATTATGGTTTTCATTTACCTTGTGGTCTTTACAGCGCTTTAGGAGATCACACAGGCACTATTTCCACGACAAGTGAGGTAAAAATAGTATTCTAAAGCTCATCTGTGGTACATGAATAAGTGATTATAATATTATACATGTTTCAATAAGGACATGACCCTTCTATTTTCACGAAGGTCAATAGATAATCGTTACGGTAAAAATTTCTAGGTAAACTATTCTCCTGTTTCAAATTGGATTCAATAGTCTGATGTCACGTCCGCCCAGCAACCAGCAGCTTGGTTCTAAACAAAGAAAATCGGTCCTTTTATTCTTCATGCGTATTTTTCACATGTCATCAGATTTATAATGTTTTTCTTCTCTGGAAACACGTTTATGCTTGTCGGAGAATTAGATCATAAGGGCGTCCGCCATTATTCCGATAGTTTAGAACCAGTTACTATGCGTCATTACGAGGGAAGTGACGTTGAAACCAATTGAAAATGGCACATCAGTTTGACGATTTTTGACCGATATCGGGAATAATAATTACCCAAGCGCCGAGTTGCCGATTTTGGTTAAAGATCGTACAATGATACAGTATTCTCATAAAGAAAATATATTATGAGTACAAAGTGATAACATTTTATGGAAAATACTATAAAATCATATCTACATTGGTTTGCGCACCACATCATCAGTGGGTCAGGTGTCACTTTATATCTGAACTGTATTTTAATAGAGAAGAAAAGGGAAGGATTCGTTATACTAGTCTATAGCATTAAAAACAAGCTGGGTGGGGATCCTGACCTCCCATAGTGGGCAGGGAAGTATTTACTGTGTCATCTTTAACCCTGTGTCTGTTTTCCAATTGCTTTCCGTCTTTGTCTTGGAATGAAATTACTTGGTTTTGTCCTGGCCCTGGCCGGATACCCAGGCAGTCAAATGTATAGTTAGTTTTGGGAGATGATATTTTTTTCCTGTAAATCATCTCTCTGTTAATTATGTTTTATTTATGTGTTATATATGATTTGTAAACATTTGAGTGTGTTTCTCTTAGTGGGGACTTGTGCTTGTATCTGAATGAGACTTTTAGGTGATCTCAAACTAAGTACTTTGATAGTGTGCTCTTGGAATCTACATCTGTTTCCTATTTGATCCAATTCCCCTTTTTCATACTTTTTCTTGGGTGCTTTAATTGCAATTCTAGAACTTATTACTATCCCATTTTCTTCCTTTTTACTGGCGCTGATATGACATTATTGTGTTGCAAGCGCCGTAAAACCCTTAAAAAAATTAAAAAAAAGCATGTACTGTCTGTCTTTTATTTTTATATCTTTTATCAATTTCAATGGGGATGATCTATAATAATTTCCAAACGGGTTGAGTCGACCTCATTTGCAGGTCTGATAGCCAAATGCAATCATGGGCTTGCTTTACCATTGTTAAGATGGCCATTATTTTGGTTGATTTTGGCGTTGGTTTGAGAGTACATTGCGAGTACAATTTTCATCACAGCACTGAGCCGACGTGTACTTATTTGCAGGACTGATAACCCATATAGATATGGGCTCATTTTTGTAATGGAAATACTCTCAAACCAGCACAAAATATTGTCCATTATAACAATGTTAAATCAGGCCCATAATAGGATTCAATAGTCGTAGCGTCACTTCCTTCCTAATGACGCATGGTAACTTAGTAACACTGGCTCTAAACTATCGGAACAATGGCGGACGCCCTCATGAAATATTTCTCCGACGAGCATAAAATTGTATCCAGAGGAGAAAAACATTATAAATATGATATTGTTTTGAATTTTATACATTCTGATCACAAGACATATATGAAAGGTTCTAGGCAGCTTGAAGAATAAAAAGTAATGATTTTCTTTGTTTAGAACCAAGATGGCCGCCGTTGCCGGGCGGCGTGACATCAGACTACTGAATCCAATTGCGCTTTGTTATCAACCTCCAAATACAGTATGTGCACCTAACACGAATCCTTAATTTGGGTTATTAGACATGCAATAGACACTTAGATAACCACACCTCTCGGACAGTCGTCATAATGTAAACGATGGCAGTGATGGGTAAACATAGCGAACTGCGCGGGTTTTACTATCGATGATATGTAACAGTATAAGTAAAATACCCACTGTTCTACTGCTTTGATCAATAGAACCAACACATAAAACTCTCTGTAAACTGTAACGTTTATAATCGAATCGAAAAAATCGTGTGATAAATTAAATAGTCACCCATTTGGCGGTATAATTTATAATAAAAACAATAGCAATAATCAGGGAGGTCCATTTCCTTCACGTTATTGTTTATAAACAAACAACTATGTTTGTCCGAGCACATGTGAAGGTGTGTCACAAATTCCATGATTTGATTGGTCAAAAATCTACTGGTTAATTAAGTACACAACGATTTATATGTATCTGACGTGACCACGAACTCAGGTAAATCAACATTTTCAAAATTTGCACAACACAATCATTTCATCGTAAAATGATTAGAGTAAAAATCATTAGATTTAACTTAAAGCCTTCCACAATCGATGTCATCCGACTTCGCAGCTTCGGCTGTTCCTCTTATTCTTGCGCCGAAGATTCATTTACCAGTTAACTGCTGTACTCACACGTACTTTTAAAAAGATGTAATGTCCAGAAACCTCGTCCTTTAAATATTGATCGATTTAAATGACCCTCATATTGTCAAAAAACTCTCAAACCTGGGACCTCACGAGGTCTTCCTTAGTATCAGGTTTTAGAGATTTTGCCAATATTAGGGTCATTCAAATATATAGACATTTGAAGGACGAGTTTTCTGAATAAATTTTTATATACATACGTGTTTCATTCAGCTATGTGGTCTTGTGGTATGACACTCGCTTTCGGATTGGAAGGTCCTGGGTTCTTGCCTCGCTCGGCGTTTAGTTGAGTCCTTGGAAAAGGCTCTTTACTCACATTATCTCACCGTACTTAGCTGTAAAATTATGAATACCTGGCCGTTGACAGCGTTGTCTCTGTCGGGAAAATATGTACTATCACCTAACAGGCGTCATGTTGCTTTTGGTCAGGACGGGACCCTTTGTAAAAAGCGTTTTGAGCACTTTTAGTTGATATTGCGCTTTGGAAAAGCTCATTTTATTCCCAGAGTACGACAGTTAACTGGTCAGAGTGCCGTAAAATCTGACTGCACCGCCTTGCTACGGTTAGGGCTTTGGCATTGGTCGCCTGACTCATCGTCTCAAAGTAGTATTTATTATGTCGGGATGAATTAACCAGTAGATTTTCGACCAATCAATAC
Organism: Berghia stephanieae; assembly: GCF_034508935.2. Taxonomy (NCBI): domain Eukaryota; kingdom Metazoa; phylum Mollusca; class Gastropoda; order Nudibranchia; family Aeolidiidae; genus Berghia; species Berghia stephanieae. Next base: position 84,666,924 of record NC_088361.1, on the reverse strand, counting down.
ATGGAATTTTTGACACATCTTCACACGTGCTCGGACAAACATAGTTGGTTGTTTATAAACAATAACGGGAATGAAATCGACCTCTCTCATATCATTGTTATTGTTTTTATACCGCCAGATGGGTGACAAGTTGTCAAACGATTTTCTCGATCATACAGATAGTATGCGCTTGGCTAAGAAGCTCATAACATTGCCATCCGGAAGTATAACGGACCAACACACAAAACTGTGTGTATCCATGAACGTATATAGTCTGGCTATAGATAGAATGCGCTTGGCCAAGGAGTTCACAACATTGCCATCCAGAAGTATAACGGACAAACACACAAAACTCTGTGTCACAATGAACTTTTATAGTCTGGTTAATACAGTTTAGTGAGAATAACTCACAAACGCGGGTGGCAAAAAACAATAACAAAGGCATGTGTGACGTCATCTTCGTTCTATCTATTATAGTTCAGTGAGCATTACTCATAAACGCGGATGGCAAAAAAAAAAAACAATAACAAAGACCTGAGTGACGTCATCTTCGAACTATCTATATTTAAGTTTACACCCCGTTTTCTGTGTTGGTTCTATAGATAGTATGCGCTTGCCTAAGAAGCTCATACCATTGCCATCCGGAAGTATAACTGACCAACACACAAAACTGTGTGTATTCATGAACGTTAATAGTCGGCTTAATACAGTTCAGTGAGCATTACTCATAAACGCGGATGGCAAAAAACAATAATAAAGACCTGAGTGACGTCATCTTGAACTATCTATTGATCAAGCGGTAGAACAGTGTGGGTATTTTATCTAGACACATACCATCGATAGTAAAACCTGTGTAGTTCGTTATGCTTCCCAATCACTGCCATTGCTTACATTATGACGACTGTCCGAGAGGCGTGGTCATCGAGGTGTCTATTGATGGTTCCTCTGTGACCTCTTGTTACTATGCCTGTCAAGCCCTTTTAACTATTCTTGTAGTACGAGCCTTCCGTTCTTCAATCAACATACCTAGATACCTCTATATAGAGCTTTTAGACTTGGTGTAGTCTCCTTCGCTCCTCCTCATCTATTAATGATTGGACCAATTTTTATAATTGAACTTGTTTCCTAGGGTGTTGCTTATCTCCAACTCTGCTTTGAATTTATTCATTTTTTTTTTGCTGATACTGTGGTTTC
>NC_088361.1:84648251-84660751 GCF_034508935.2 Berghia stephanieae | reverse complement strand
GTTATTTTGAATGTATAATGTAATCATTTGAGTGTATTCCTCTTTGTTGGACCTTGTGCTTGTGTCCGGATGAGACATATGTGATCTCAAACTTAGTACAATGGTGGTATGCTCTTGGAATCTACATCTGATCCCTATTTGTTCCCAGTTTCCATTTGTCTTACTTTTTCTTGGGCGCTTTAATTGTAATTCTATGACTTTTTACTATCCCATTTTCTTCCTTTTTGACTGGCGTTGATATAACCTAAATGTGTTGCAAGCACCGTAAAACCCTTAAAAACAAAACAAAAAAAAAAAAAAAAAAAAAAAAAACAACAAAAAACAACGCTTGTTCAGGTCTTTATATTACACCGGTGCCTGCTCTCTGGTTTCTTAATTTGAGTGCTGAATGTTGTAAAATTGAGTGACTCTATACGTTTTTGCTCTGAAAAACAACAACTAGGTATGTCATACAATTCTACCTACCTACCATATGTGTACTATTAATAATAGTTTTCTGTGTGTTTGATTTAACATGGACGTAAAAAAGAATTTAAAAAAAAAGCCATTAGGCCCTATTCATTCCGTTTTCTGTAGCTTGAAACGGACAATAGCAATTGCTTGATACCCTTTTGATAGGACGCCAGTCTATCGCAATGTACTTTCCGCGAGATCTAACAGACCTGGTTACTCAATCACTGCTGGGTGAAAAGGGGTGGCGGGGGATCGTCAGAAAAATCTCGACTCCCCCCCCCCTCCCTTCCCCCTTCCACAAGATAAATCCAGGTCCCTTAGCCCGTGAAGCGAGTATTCTACCAATTGAGCGACGGGATCCCCTTACCATTAATGTAATGAACAATGTTTTGCGTTGATTTGAGAGTATATATTTCCATTACAACAATGAGCCCATATCAATTTGGGTTATCAGATCTGTAAATATGTACAATTTGTTACAAGTAAAAGAACAAGTTGCAAATAACATGAAATAAAGAAAAAAAAATGCCCTGCATTCGGCACAAAAATCATAGGCCCGATTGTATCGGTAAACCAAATATCATTTCTATCGTTGCTCTGTTTTCTTTTTTTTTCTTTTCCTTTTTTTTATATTTCTATTTGCTTTATCGGGTTCTACATCATATACAATTTTCAGACAATCACCCCCAGACTAGAATAGATTCAATATCAAAATGCAGTATAATGTGGTCTCTAATCGTCGTACTCAGAAAAAAAAAAAAAATGATTTTTCATATTTTGGCCAGAAAGCAAGTGTACTTCAAATACAGATCGACTAAAATAGCCACCTTCTTCTCAAAATCTCTCAAACCTGGACTGAATTATTTTTTTTCTTTTTGATAAGATGAGGGTTATTTTAATCAATTGATATTTGAAGGACGAGTTTTATGGCCAAACATTGAAATAATTGTGATTTTTTCAGAGTATGGAAATAATATTAAATTATCATTATCACCAGATTTCTGGATCATTGGAGTGATGGAATCCGATATTCCTACAACCCATGTTATCCATTCAATGAGGGACGATGCCTAAATACCACGGTAATGAGAAATCATCCGGTTATAATACCATAATACATATTATTATACTGTCTTAGGCTATTCTGAAATAACAGGTATTTGCAATTTTGGCCAGAAAACTCATCATTCAATTATCGATGGACTAAAATGACCCTCATCTTGCCAACCCCCCCCCCCCCCCCCCCCCCCCCCCCCCCCAAAAAAAAAAAAAAAAAAATAAATAAAAAACAAACAAAAAAAAAAAAAAAAACCAAAAAAAAAAAACAACCAAAAAATAAACCAAAACCTGGGACTTCATAAAAATCTATAATTACTCCACGAAATTCCCAGGTTTGAGATTTTTTTGGGCAAAATGAGAGTCATTTTAATGAACCGATCTTTGACGGACAAATTTTCTGGCAAAATGTTTAAATACTTGTTATTTCAAATTACGGCAGTATAGATATTTATAATTGATATTTTCCTTTGTCTCTCTATGAATGGTTGTTGATATTATCAAGGTTAGTGGTATTGGTAGTACATTCATAATTGTCATCAATCAATGGTCTCAAAGCCGTATTATGTTGTGATGGATCAAAGATTAAATTTAAAGGTAACTTTTATGATTTGAATTAAAATAAATCCACCTCCCTATCTCTCTCTCTCTCTCTCTCTCTCTCTCTCTCTCTCTCTCTCTCTCTCTCTATCCTTTCTCTATCTCTCTCTCTCTCTCCTTCTCTCTCTCTCTCTCTCTCTCTCTCCTTCTCTCTCTCTGTCTCTTTCTTACTTTCTCTGTCTCTCTTTCTCTGTCTTACTTATATTTGTCTTTCTTGCTTTGTCTGGCACTGTTCCATAAACAATTTTTTTTCGTCAGATCTTTGATGTAATTGTAAAGGAGATTATCTGGAGTTGGTTTGAGTGTGTGGGGGCGAAGTGACCGAGTGGTTAAGACATTGCACTGTGACCCGGACGAGCCCTGGGTTCGAGCCCCGCTTCAGGCACTTTCTTTTTTTTCGCCGTGGACAAGATTATGAACCCCCAATTTGCTCACATGGACAACATGGATGATTCCTGTTGACATCAGACATCTTGTTTGATGAATTATCCATATATTCCTTCGTGGAATGTCAAGGCGATGATATCTTATGATGACGTGGCGGAAGGGCATCATTTTAAAATCTTTTTTTTTGGGGGGGGGGGGGGGAGTGTATTCACATTACAACAATGAGCCAATGAAAATTTGGGTTATCAGACCGGTTAAGGACACGTCGATATGTCCCAATGGTGTTTTGAATTAAATAACAAATTGTTGCTTGTTATTCCCAGATTTGCAAAACAAGTAACATGACCAATGAAGTCATAGCTCAGGCGACGAATCAAAAAGACGGAAGCTACTTCACTTTCGACGGAACGCATGTCGCTATTGAGAGTATGCGGTAAATGACTAGGGGAGTTAATTTTGACATTTTACACGGTTCAGTCCCTTGATGGAAGTGGAGATTTCTTCAAAATGGCGACCAATGCAAACATGGCAATGGACCCTGTTTCGAAAAAACGATACAAGGAAAAAATTGAAAGCGTGAATGGGATTGATCCCTATTACATACAATCGGAAAAATGGTCAAAGGATATCAAGATGTATCCTCCAATCACGTACCATCATATTTTTACTTATCTGGTGTTACGAGAAAGTTTCTGCACAAGTGAGGATTTCGGGGTAAGTAAAGTTTGCATCTCATCTCATAACCCACATGGGATTCGCCTTTTCTTTTTTTTTTTTTAATGTAGACGTTTTGATGGTTTAAAAAAATATGATAATAACTCAATAGTCTTAGAAGTTTTAAGATGTGTATATGGTTTTTTTTATATTTTGAATATTTTATTGATGTTTGAGTTGTCAGTATCCTTCGATTCTCACTCAGAAGAGCCAGATTCCAAGTCCAAGTCCAACCAATTTTCTCAGTTCAACTTGTTTTTTTTTCCAGGCAATTTTTTTTCTTCTATTTCTGTGTGGACATGAAGAATCTCAGTCTCTTGATCATTTTTTTTTTTCATATGATGATATTGAATGTTTATATTTATAGTCTTATGTTCATGTTCATCATAACATAAGAATCGTCGTACTGATGGTCTTCTACTTCTGCTTCTTTGTTTCACAATAAATTGAAACTTGTAACTAATGATACTCTATGGTGTATGTGTAAGTGTGTGTGTATGTGTGTGTGAGTGTGTGTGTGTGTGTGTGTGTGTGAGAGAGAGAGAGAGAGAGAGAGAGAGAGAGAGAGAGAGAGAGAGAGAGAGAGAGAGAGAGAGAGAGAGAGAGAGAGAGAGAGGTCGCCAAAATTAATTAAAACCCTCAAACTCAAACGTGTTTATTTTAGTTTTAGAGTATTAGAGTCTGAGCTCCTTTTCCCCCTCTTGTCAGTAAAGTCAGTTGCTCCAAAATTTGATTAATAATTGCATTGTTTGATGTTCTTTTTATTAAGTGGTGAGGTTATTACTTTTACTTTTTTAAAACTTAAAACTTAAAATTACCTATTCTTATTGAGTTTGTCAAAGTAAGGCTAAGTTTGTTGATCTGACTTCATTTATTTTTCAATTTTTCAGGCACTAAAGGGCCTTGCTGCTTTTAACCAAGCATACAATGGATGGGTTAAAGAGCTGCTGGTTTTCCAACCTCCTGGATGTGACAATAAAATTGTGAAAGCAAAGGTAAATTCCTACAAATGATTTAATCACATTGATTGATGATTTTGATTCAAATTCATAGACGGAGAGTGAAAGGATACATACGAAAAAAAAAGAGGAGGGTGGCAGTCTCATTATGGGAGCATATGTAGCAGTTCAATAGGCTATCCAATATTAAATTTCACAGTGGACCATTTTTGCAAAGGGATGCAAGGTTCCTTAACCAATTTTGACTAGTTTTTAAAAAGAAATGAGGACAAAGGTCTCCATGCTCAAAATCATGAGTGAAGCACTTTGGTGAAAGCTATAACTATAAGCTAGTATCGCAGAGGATTGCCATTTGAAGCCGCAATTTTATTACAAAAAACTGTAAATTTTATCACTTTTCCGTAAAATTAGTCATTTTTGTATGTTGAGTTAACTGTTGGGATTCGGATAACATTATGTATCTTAATACAGATCATGTCGTCTTAAAGCATGGTCATCAGGAGGAGGCTTGGGCTTGCTTAAGTTCGAAGTAGACATAGACCAAAGATTTCCATGAAATACATTTCACAGATATTTCCTTTCATTAGTGAGTCGTAATGTCGCAACACCACCCGATAATGCGGCTGTTGTAGTGGTATATGTTTGGGTTGGTTTTTTTTGTGGCTTTTTTTAAAATGTATTTTTTGTTTTTTAAATTTTATATTTATTTTTGTAATTCATGATGGTATAAATTGAATAAAAACACTCAATTTGAAAGGGGAAAAAAGGGAGTCATTTATCATAATGAAGAATCCTGGTGTTGAAGAGGTCTGTCTTATTTTGGTGTGATGAATTCAGTAATTGAGCTTCGTTTGCGATGTGAAACAATGCTCTGTTGCACAATCCTTGTGACTGTCTTGAATATAATATAGTTATATTTTATTATAATTTCTGTTTGTGTGTGTGTGTGTGTGCGCGCACGTTAATGCATAATTTATATTGGCAATTGTCTAAAAATAAACTTTTGGATTGATTGAAATTGATGATATGATGGCACAATTTGTTTTTGTGCAAGTTGTCATTGCTTCAATACCTCAATGGGTCTGAGTTCAATCAAAATGTACCAAAAGGGTGCAATTTTTTAAATCGTTTCCATACAGCCTTTCAATGGAGGAGGGGGGGGGGAGGACTAAATAAAGAATCGTAAGTGTATGAACAGTGTGAAATCTTTTCTGATTTTATGTTTCCTTCCTTTATTTCAGGTTCTTCATTCAATGAGACTAAGCGAAAAGCCGGTGGAGGCATGGGCGATTGTGTCTGATGATGGACGTGTATGCTCGGCTCATTGCACATGTGTTGCAGGATTAGGAGAAGTTTGCACTCATGTTGCAACCATTCTCTTCTTCATCGAAGCCACAAACAGAGTAGCAGAGAAGGAAACCGTGACAGGTCGCCCAGCTTACTGGAAACCTCCATGTGGCCAACAGAATTGTGCAGAGAGTTTGAGGACAGTTGACATAAATTTCACTGGAGCCCAGTCTCAAAGGAAAATACTTCTGAATGAAGAAAAGGTCAAAACCCCCCATCCAAAACCAAAATGTGTTGAACCCTCATCAGCCGTGAAGGAGACCTTCCTTAAAAAATTATCAACCTTATCTGTTGTGAAGGAGCATCAGACTCCTTTCATTCCTTCGACCAAAATGCCTGTATTTTTTCGATCATTTATAAATGAAGAATTTATTGATCGTTCGTATGATGATATCCTTCAATATTGTGATAGTTTAGATTTTTCTTGCTCCCCTGAGCAATCATTATTTGCGGAAAAGGAGACTCGTGCGCAAAACAAATCAAATGTGTGGCATAGGCTTCGGGAGGGGAGGATTACGGCCTCAAAGTTTTATTCTGTATGTCACACGAACATTTCCTTTTCCACTTCAATGAGCCTGTTAAATTCTTTGATTTCGTCAAAAAATGTATTATCAAATGTGTCTGCTGTTAAGTGGGGAATGGACAAAGAAAGCGAGGCATTTGATGCCTATGTTCATTCTGTCGATAGGTATATCCATCACAGTTTTACCTTCAGGCGTTGTGGTCTCTTTATAAAGAATGAGACACCTTTCATTGCAGCTTCACCAGACGGCATCGTTTATTGTGAGTGTTGTGGACAAGGATATTTTATTGCATTCAAGAAAGAATTTTACTTTTAATAATTTAATTCTTTTCATAAGAAATTTATCACATTTATCATTTATGTAAACAAAATGTGTTCTAAATTTTTTTCATAAAATGCAATTTTATTTTTAGCCACTAGTTGCACTTAGTTTTCATGATATGATTATGATTTTTCATGATTTTTTTTATGTTTCTCATTCAAAACCCATTAGGCATATATTGAAATATAAAGCAATAATAATAATAATGCTCAAAATTGGATAGTAAGTAGAGAATACAAATTTAATGTGCCCCCATTGGAAAATGGATTTGTTTCTCTTTCCTTGTGAATAGTTAGTTTTTTCCTCTCCTTAATTAGTTTTTCAAATTTTGAATTTTTTATGTGATTGTTCACTTTGATTTCCCAAATTTTAAGAAGCTAAATAGTTAATAAAATATTTTGATTACTTCCTTCTTTTTTTTACTTACTTACTTACTATGGCTATTATTATTAATATTATATTATTTCAAACCATTCAAAATTTAAATAAATTCATGTTGACATGTTGAGACATCAATATTCTACAAAATGCCCTATTTGTGTCAATTTTTTACCTTACATGTTGTTTTAATTGTTTGATTTTTGTAAAACTAGCGGCAATTTTTTGGGCAAAATTTTGCTATTTTTTATGGCAAATTTTGGCACATTTTGGTGTTTGAAATGGCAAAAATTCCGTGGGGACAGGTCTCTTTACATGTCCGAACCATTTCAATCTTTATTGATAAATTTTTCACTTCAGTCACCCTTCGGTTTAGTTAATTTCTCACTTTATCTTTTCTTGTCCAGCCAAGTGACCATCTCAACATCCTCATTTCTGCCACCTCAACTTCTGTATCTTGTTTCTTTATGGGGTACAACCCAACAGCTTGTGAGGCCGGTCACAAGCCTGGATAAATGGGTAGTGTTTGCTCAGGATGGGCATTCTGGCAGTAAAACTCAAGCCACAACTAACAAATGAATGAAACTCAGCTTTGCAATGCGGCTAATCATTTTAAAAAAAGAACTTTTATATAGCATAGTATCCACTAAACATGCTCAAATTCAAAGCGCTTTACAAATAGTCCCTGATTATCAGCAACACGTACCATGTAGGACGAGACATGGCTCATTTTTACACCTGAGTACGGTGAGAGAATGTGCATAAAGAGCAGTTCCAAGGACTCAACTATGCGCCACTCAGAGCGGGGCTCGAAACTAGGACCATCTGACAGGTTATTTCAGAATCTCACATCAGTTAAATCAAGATGATCAAGAAGATAAAATTTTACCAAGGGACGCCCTAATGGAAATTTGATTTTTAAGTAAATTTTCATTGGTATTTTTTTTTTTTAGGGGGGAAAATAGTGGCCAAAACATTAAACCTTACTTTATTTTCAAAACGTCTCAACTGGCGTAAGTGACGATTCATGCCAATTGTGGTGTTTTTCACCAGATTTGGTCTTGAAAGATTCTTATTTGGAATCCAATCAGGATCTGTATCCATTCTGTAGTAAGCTGGTCGACCTGTAAAGAATGAAAATTTTGTCATATTTCTCCTTGATGTTTACATAATGCTAGATTTAAGACCTGCCAAAGTCGACAAAGATCTACATATCTTTGTTTTAAAAAATCTGAATTTGAAAAGGAAAAATCTGAAATTCATCAAAATGCAAGATTTTCACTCTTATTTACATGAATTGCCTTTTTAAGATGATAAGAATGTAGAACTACGGTTTTAGACAATTTCCTCGCAATCAGGCACTTTAAGAAAGATGTGGCCTCTCTGAGAGGAGTAATTTTACCAATGCTTTATTAACTAGACATTTTATGTTGCTGAAGAAAGATGACAGACACATTTTTAAAATGTTCATGGTCACACAAAATTTCATTCGATGGGTTACGAACCACTTACATTGAACTATTGCAGGGGAAATTGTAAGTGAAAAGAATGGACAAACACTTTATAAAAATCTATGACTACGAATTAACTCGTGTTAGATTTGATATGATGTGAGATATGATTTTTTAAAAGTGTAGAAAATATTCTTGCCTGTTTTTAGTGGGCTATTGAAATGCATAATGTGGGATAAATTAGCATGGAATAGAAGGTGAAAGCATGGGATTCGACTTTAATTTTTTTTAAAAACATTTTTCGTATCAAACAAGTCTTTCATATAACCGTGTAGGTTGGATGGTTCAACGTTTTGAAAATGAGTATATGTGTCATAGATTTGATATCTGCCAATCACAGTTTGACTGGAGATCCCCCTTCCTAAATGTCACTTCTCACTCTATTCCCCTGTCCGGAGGTAAAATAAACATTTAAATTTTATTTTTTTTTAAATACCCCCCCCCCCCCCCAATAATTGATTAAAATTACTCCGCCCGCCAGAGTCCATGCCCCTCCGAAAGTGCCAACAATCACACGAGAATCGAGAACGTGAAAGAGTGAATAAAGTGTCGAATCGTAGAGCCTCAGTTCTTTGTAACAAAGTAAATGAAAGAACAAACAACCTACGGCCTTGTATCAAAACTCAATATTTATTAGTAGTCAAATGAAACAAGTTTAATTAAGTGAAGGAAACAATCTTACCTGAGACAAAGTGGTCAGAACACACTTGGTGGTAGTATTTGATATTTTCAACTGTGATGTCTGCTCTGTTGATGGCCTTCAGCCACAGCCGTTGCCTTTTCTTTGTTAGCTCCAAAATTGAGTTTCCTTCGTCATATTTTACGGTCGGAATCCCATAGAGAGATAATCCTTTCATTTTAGATTTATTGCATCCATAGACAGCACAAATCCGCGGCATTTTTGACAGTTTTGTGTTGACTCGGCCACACTCAGTCACTCAGTTCCTAATGTAAACAACTCGATCGGAAGTGAGAAATCTCTTCCTACAAGGGAAGTAACCGTGGATGGTAAATGCGTGACGTCATCGGCATACTCTCAATAGGTTACACCTACCAACAGGGAGGGAGGAAAATGTACGTACTGGTAGTCCTTAAGAGACATAAGGCCCACATACCTATATGCAGGTCTGATTTTATCCATGTTTCTATAGCGTTAAACGGACAATAGAAATCCCATGCTATCCTTAGGATAGGTCTTTAGTCCATTGATACGTACTTTCCGCCAGATATAACATGACCCATATAGCAATCACTTCTGGATGGACAGTGGGGGGGGGGGGGGGGGGGGGGGGGGGGGGGGGGGGGGTCGTCAAAATTTTAAACATCTCGACTTTACCTAGAGAGATTCAAGTCCCTTTATGCGCGTCTGAAACGAGTGCTCTACCACTGAGCTATCGCCCGACCCCCCCCCCCCCCCCACCCCTTCAGGAAAATGTACGTAGCCATTGTTTTTGTAACTGCTGCAAACTGTAAACCAGGTTTGTCTATAGTCTGACACTCAAAAGCAACCCTTAGTTACTGGGTGCTAACTCTAGTAATTATCCGGACTGATGGAATGTTTAATGTTTTCAAATGTGTAGAATAAACGGCGGGTAGATTGGTAGATTATAGAAAAATGCATACGGTAGAGACATTTTACATTTAGATACTGCAGTTTAGAGCGTATTTGAATATTTGATTTGTCTAAGACTAGAAAAAAAAAAAAAAAGATAAGGAGAAAAGCATCTCACCCGACGTGTCGGGTCTGACATCCGAACCGAACCCATTTATGGGCCTAGTTTATCATTGTTTTAATGCACAATAGTTTGCGTCATGTTTTGAGATTTCCATTACAACAATGAGCCCATAAGGAATTGGGTTATTAGATCTACAAATTTTTGCACGTCGATCTCACCCATTAAACCTTTTTTTATTTTAATTGTTGTTTATTTCGTCATGAAACGTGTTTTGCATTAAAATTCTTACAATATTCATCATTGACGACACATACCTATATGCAGGTCTGATAACCCAAATTGTGAGGGTCTCATTGTTGTAATAGAAAAACACTCGAATCAACGCAAAATGTTGTCCATTCCAACAATGTTAAATCAAGTCTATAATTGCGTTCTGCTATCAGACCTGCACATATGTGCACATTGATCATTGCGTATAGCATTACACTCATTCACACCCGAGTTAAGAGGTACATTTACTTAAAATGTCTTACCCAGGACCATCATGCCAGGATCAATATTTAATATGATAGCCTCCGACCTGATCACAGACAACGCTTTATTATCCCATACTATTGTGGCGCCTCTGTGCGCGTCACTGCGGCTACCGCCTAGGCCATCTCTGTTATTGAAAAAAAAAAAAAATAGACCCTAAAAATAAATTTCCCAGTGGGATGAATAAAAAGAATTCTATTTTTAAAATAAGTTTTCATTTATTTATTTAAAATTTCACGGGGGTTTCGAATTGCCAATGTTCAAAGATTATTATCATAGAATGAAATGTTAACCTAAACAACCTAACATCAGAAAATGATGCGAGAATTCAACTCTTTTGGAAAGACGTAGACTTGACACAGATAAGCTTTTAAAAAAATGATGTTGTTTTCATAAGAATTCAAAATTTTAATAGTTTACTATTTTAAAATGAAAAGTTTTGAAAATAAATGGGGCACAGGCTGTGTGATGTAGACATCCTGTTTATATAACATCTTTTCTATTTACTTTAACGGCGGTTGTCTTAAAGTTCATGAGTGCTAAGGTGATGTTTATACGGCTATGAGGTCTAGTGGTATGACACTCGCTTTCGGATCGGAAGGTCCTGGGTTCGAGCCTCGCTTGGCGCATAGTTGAGTACTTGGAAAAGGCTGTTTACTCACATTCTCTCACCGTACTCAGGTGTAAAATGAGTACCTGGCCGTTGATAGCTTTGTCTCTGTCGGAAAAAAACCCCCTGTAATATCGTCTAAGAGGCGTCATGTCTAATTCACATTTTACGTGTTCTGTTGGACAGAGATCCTTTGTAAAGAGCTTTGATCACGTTTCGTGGATATTGCACTATATAAAAGCTCAATTTATTAATTTATATTGTGTGTAATATGCTCGAATTCCTTACCAGTAGAGTCAGACTTAAAGTGGTTATGTCCCGATAGAGTACTCCCTTCACAAGCAAAGGGACCGAGATCGATCCCGGATGAAATGGAGATTGTTCCCCCCCCCCTCTTGTCTTCCTAACTAGTAGTTATTGGATAGCTGGGTCTGTCAGATATGACGGAAAGTACTTTACCATAGACTAGTGTCCTATCCAAAGGACTGCAAGAAATTGCTTTTGTCCGTTTCACGCTATAGAAACCGGGATAAACTCTGGCCCCCATTGGTTCTGAAGGGCTGCTTTTAAAGTTGTTGTGTACCTATATTTAAACCAGAGGCGTCGTATGTCTATGATATAGATACATACCCATACTATCGTGTGTTTATGTGTGTGTGTGTGTGTGTGTGTGTGTGTGTGTACTTGTGCACTATGAGCATTTTTGCCAAGATGAGGATCTTTTAAATCGATCGATATTTAAAGGACGAATTTTCTTACCAAATTTTGAAAACGTGTTTATCAGAGTAAATAAATAAATATCTAAATAAATAAATAAATAAATAAATAGATAAATGGATAAATAAATAACATTCCCTTTATTCATCACATAGGGGAAATTTGTCTCTGGATCTATTCCAAGGGAAAACTGGAATAACCCAGGCGTCACCCGCAGTGCAGCACCGCAAATTGAGCGAGGGCGAAGTGACTTGCTTAAGGCCACACAGCGCAGGGGGTATACGAACTCGGTACCTTTCGGGTACAAAGGAAAGCCACGCTTCCCCCTGTACGGCAGTTGACTGGTTTAAAAAAGATTCTCCATGAAACTAATAATCTAAAATCCGGTTTCAAAATCTCAAAACCCTAAGACTTAGAATGAGAAACATAGATATTCTATTATTAAATATAATGCTACTAACAAATTAAATAGTCTCTGAAAAAGGGTGGTAGAAATCAGTAGTCAAATGCGTATTCAAAACATCGACGAATGAAAAAATATACAGGTGGATTTTCCTAACGAACAATCATTCCTAGTATTTTTTGTTGTCGAAGGCCAAAGTCAATATATTATTTTCATTTAATACCGTATAACAACGTGCTTTTTGGTGGACCTATGCTTTGATTTGCTGGTTTAACGGTCATAATACAGTTATTGTAATGATGACGATGAT
>NC_088361.1:84605751-84645751 GCF_034508935.2 Berghia stephanieae | reverse complement strand
TTCCAAGACTCATCTATGCACCGCTTAGAGCGGGACTCGAACCCAGAACCTTCTGATCCAAAGGCGAGTGTCATACAACTAGACCACATATGAAAAACATTTAAAAAAAAAAAGTATGCCCTTCCGCCACGACATCAGAAGATATTGTCGCCTAGGCATTCCACGAAGGAATATAGATTGTAATTCATAAAAAAAGATGTCTGATGTCAACGTACAAGAACCACCCATGGTGTCCAAGTGAGCAAATTGAGGTTAATAATCTTGCCCAAGAGTGCCTGAGGCGGGACTCGAACCTGGGACCTTCCCGGTCACAGTGCAATGCCTTAACCACTCGGCCACACACGACATCAGAAGATATCGTCGCCTAGTCATCAAAAAAGATGTCTGATGTCAACGTACAAGAACCACCCATGTTGTCCAAGTGAGCAAATTGGGGGTTAATAATCTTGCCCAGAGTGCCTGAGGCGGGACTCGAACCCGGGACCTTCCGGGTCACAATGCAATGCCTTAACCACTCGGCCACTTCGCCCACTAGACCACATAGCCGCAGAAAAACAGATAAAAGGGAATAGAAGAAAAACAGCAAGTGATCGCCTGCCCACCATGGGGGGTCAAAATACCCCACCCAGTTGCTCTATACTGCCGTTCTCTGGAAAAACCCATATTTTAAAATTTGGCCAGAAAACTCGTTTTTCAAATATAGATCGATTTAAATGACCCTCGTCTTGGTAAACAATTCTCAAACCTGGGAATTCGCGGAGTTTTCTGCCCAAATTTTAAAATATATAGGTTTTTGCAGAGTTTAAAAAGACCCAACCCAGAATAGTTTGATTAATTTGGAGAACCAAAAATAAACACTACAGATTACAGAAACATAAAATGTAATAGGTTTTATTTTATGAAATAATAAGATCAGATTATCACAGTATTATAACATTGAAATAATGACAAGAAATTATAACAACTAAGGCAAATATTGGGGAATAATAATCACGCCCAATGCATAATAATAATAAACCGAAAGTGTTTGAAGCGGGTCTTGAAACCGGGACCTTCCGTGTCACATAGCAGTACTTTATCAATCAACTTGGCCACCTCGCCCCCCCCCCCCCCCCCCCCCCCCCCCCCCCCCCCCCCCCAACCCAACGCAAGTATAGAATAATAAAAATAAAAATAAATTTATATGACAACAATAACTATTGTAATATTGAGACTACTGAAGTGGTGACGATTTTGTAATTTCGAGCAATCTTTAATAATAATAACAATAATAGTAACAATACTACTACTACTACCACTACTACTACTACTACTACTACTACTACTACTACTACTACTACTACTACTACTACTACTACTACTACTACTACTACTACTACTACTACTACTACTAATAATAATAATAATAATTGCTGTACTGCTAAACTGAAAAAGATACGGGATTTTTAAAGAATATAGTTGTAATATCATGTGAGTGTTATGCATTGTTTCCATTGTCTATTTGTGTTGTTGTTTTTTGTTGTTTTTTCTTGCCCACTATGGGAGGAGAAAAGACCCCATATTATTTTAAAGTACCAAATGGTGTCTCTGAGGATGTGGTAAAGTCTTGGTATCATAAGACAGCGACCGAAATTAAACAAGTTAGACACCTCACCATTGACCATAAGGAAACGCATTTTGTGCCCTGACTCCTCTGACTGATCACAAGGCAGTGATTGAGTAACTAAGTCTGTTGAATATGATGGAAAGTACTTTGCCACAGTCTAGCATCCTATTCAAAGGGTGACAAACAATAAATATGAATATCCATTCAACGCTACAGACATTGGGATTCACTCTTGCCATATATGTAACTCTGAAGGACTGCATATAATCAGATAGAAAGAAGAGAAATGATATCTCTTTTAGAAGAAAAAAAAAAGATATCGCCACCTAAATGTACCCCCCTTAACAACAGGCGGCAGACAGGGCCTGCCCCAAAAAGCAAGGCCAAATGGAAGGGAAACATGATTTAGAGGATGGTGCAGTGACAAAAGGTAAATTGATAGAGAAAACTCCCGTCCTTCGCCCACCCCCTCCCTCCCGTACAGAGGGCCAATAATCTACAATAACGAGGAAATCACCATTCAGTGCCAATAAATATCTGTGACCCTTTACCACATTGGTAGTGAAAATAAAGAACCTGTATAATTATCACATGAGGGAAGGCATTCCATTGTGGAGATATCGAATGATATACAATAATGCAAATACGAGAAAACAATACAACTACAACCCGCTCGTAATTTACGGTAATCATCGAATAATAATTCTCATAATATCATTGGGAATTTACATAGATAGAATGAAGTTGACGTCACTCGGGTCTTTGTTATTGTTTTTTGCCACCCATGTTTATAAGTAATAAACGAAGCTGTATTAACCAGACTATAAAATGTTCCAGATTACACATAATTTTGTGTGTTGGTCCGTTATACTTCCAGATGGCAATATTGTGAGCTTCTTAGCCAAGCGGTATCTTTATTAAGCATATACATTTTTACAAATCAACAAACATCATTTGACATTGGAGAACAAGGTTGGTCACGAGTTCGACAGCGTTTTGTCTGGGAACCATCAGAAAGACAATAATATTCTCGAAATGACATCAAAAAAGAAAAAAAGAGCAACCAAGCGAATTGCAAACGAATATCTAGAAACATGTACACACACACACACACAGAGAGAGAGAGAGAGAGAGAGAGAGAGAGAGAGAGAGAGAGAGAGAGAGAGAGAGAGAGAGAGCGAGAGAGAGAGAGGGAGGGAGGGAGAGAGAGAGAAAGAGAGAGAGAGACACAGAGAGACAGAGAGAGAGATAGAGAGAGAGATAGATAGATAGAGAGAGAGAGAGAGAGAGAGAGAGAGAGAGAGAGAGAGAGAGAGAGGGGGGGAGAGACAGAGACAGAGAGAGAGAGAGAGAGAGAGATAGAGAGAGAGAAGATCACAATCATCTACCATAAAATAATCACAATCAAATTGCAGTCACCTTCCCAAAACCAAACAAAATGACAACCACCCATAAAATATTTACAACCAAATTACAGTCACATTCCCAAAATAAAAGAAAATGACAACCATCCATAAAATAATCACAATCAAATTACAGTCACCTTCCTAAGATCAATCAGACCAAAATCCAGTAGAACATAAATTGTCCATCCAACGTGCAAGAACAGAATCACACAAACACTCATTCTCTTTACCTTTGTAATGAGACTCTGAAACAACCTGCCACCCGATGCTGTAGAACCAGGATGCCTCCAAAAGTTTAACTCATTCAACCCTAACACCGATTATATCCATAGTTTACCCGGGTTACTTTTACCCATGACTATTTATTACATTTTTCTGAGACAAATTATAGGCGTAGTATCAAAGCTTATGTTGTTAGTTTTTACATGTAAATGGTAGTTGAATAAAACTATCTATGTACATGCTCATTTTAATCAGTTTGAAAAGTAGCAAAATCTCTAGGATTGAGGGAATAAAGAGAATTGTATTGTGCCCTTTTTGAATGAGAGATTAGTAACGTAAGTGAACATGAAAGTGTTATCTGTTTTAGTTTTCTTTTTAGTTTTTCGTTTTTCTTTCATTCCTGTATTCATGTCATGCGGATGTCAAAAGTAAAATTTAGAGTGATTCTCCATAAAAAGGGGGCTACTACATCAGGAAGAACAATACCAATAAAAGTTTTTTTACTATATAAAAAGTTCGGGAGCTGGAAATTACCTTCTCCGGCACACCTCGTATAATATTTAATAAATTCCAATTTAAGTGATTTGAATAATGTAAACGTTTCAATATTAGTAATGGCAGTACTGAAGCGTTATCATATATATATATATATATATATATATATATATATATATATATATATATATATATATATATATATATAATTTTTCTAAAGGTGTCTGTTTATTTTTTAAATAATATGTATCAAATTTAATCAACTTAAATGAAACATTAATTTAATCACCTTTTTTTTAGAAAGGAAAATGTCAAAGGCAATACAAAATATCAAAGATGATTGTTGTTGCCAACGTAAACGGAAAGAGCACAGTGGTTAAAAAGATATGAAAAGCATCCAATCATTTTAAGCATTAATGTCTTTACAGTTTCAGTTTATCCTGATCTTATCCTGATCTCGATTCACTTTTATAAATTAATTACACAATCACTACTGAGTGGACATAGGTGTCGTAATGTATTAAGAATTGCTATACACCATGAACACACATGATGACATTCAAAAGCTAAGAACACTTGCACTGGACAGAGATTTATAGAAACAAATTAATTACTAACTGGATACTAGAAACAGACTGACACACTCGAATTAACACACACATTCACGGCAAGCGTCCATACACCCTTAAACACGAAATAAGGCCCTGAAGCAGAAATCACAGACTATTCTGTGACAAAGGATAGACATTCACCGATTATATCTAAATAACTTGTGTAGGATACTAATATTTGCAAGATTTAATATTTTTCGATCTGGTTACGATTCATTAAAATACCACTGATAATAATATTAAAAATATAAGTTAATATGTGACCCACAGCCTCAAAACAGTATTCAAGATGATTAATAGTTTATTTGTTTGTTTGCTTTTAGGGATTTTATGGCACTGGCGACAATTTTAGGTCATTTCAGTGCCGGTAAATAGGAAGATGAAACGAAACAGAGAAAGTTGAAGATTCAAAGTTAAAGGTGCCAAAGAAAATGCAAGAAACTGGGGATTGGTTCAAATGGAGAATAAAAGATCCCCGAATCAATTCATCAATACGCCTATTATTTTCATATTACCTAAAAGTCCCATAGCAACTATTCCATAATGAAGGATGAACTCACATGTTACAAAGTAAAAACATTTAAAACAAATTAATAAATAGAACATAACACAGAGATGATTTACAAGGATAAATATCCTCTCTGAAAAAATAATGCTCAATATATATCTCCTTCCCAACTAAGGATCTCTGCCAGGACCAAGAAAAAAAAAAAAAAAGAGCAATCTCAATCCAAAACATAGACAGAGAGCAACAAAGAAAGGGAAAACAGATGTGGAGGATAGAAGACGGCAAGTGACTTGTCTACCCACCATGGGGGGTCAGAAGTCCTCACCAAGTCCAGATGATTTAGATGCTAAACATTTGAAATGAAGTGAAAATTATGAAAAACTTGTTTTCCATTAATATCTTTTATCGAAGGGCAATAAACATGGTTTTTCAGAGAGGCAATAATTAAAATTTTACATTCATTGTCACTTAAGATCTCAACTTACTTTTTGATGTCTGGTTCTTTCTGACATAATACCATAATACAATAGATATGTTTAGGAGATCATATGTATCGCGTATCTAACACATGATCATTCTCATACGTACAAATAGTGCAATCATGCAATTTTATATTAAAATGTCACAATGTAAACCATTTCCATGAATCATAGTAAAATATCATAGCAGCACTATTTTTACATATAATGAGAATGATCGTGTGATAAACATGTGATACGTAATGCTTGATACATATGATCTGCTAAACCTCTCCAATAAGTCACATATAGTGAGATTAGATAATATATGAATTAATAATGGGAAGATCGACTCTGCAAAGAGTGGAAACTATGAATCTAAAACATCTGTTAAGGAAAGGTAGTCTATCAACTTCAATGGCACAATGTACTCATCCTTCAAATATTGCAGGCATTGTTTAAAGTTTGGTCCCATGTATTCTCTCAAAGAAAGACGAGTGAGATGAAGCAAAGGTGGAATCTCAGCCATGTGTTTACGCAAACTGTCGACCACGTAGGGTCTTCGGGCAAGAGAAGGCGAGAGCATGTGCTCCTTCAACCAAGCAAAATTCACCTTGCATCCGCACACGATAAGGAGCTCAATTATTTCCAATGATCCTGTTTCCATGGCTAGTTGAAGAGGAGTTAAAGGTCGGAGAGCATATTTCGCATTGCTTGTGGTATTCATTGCACAATTATATCTCATTAGTTCTTTAATGATGTCCTTGTTCCCTTTATCTACAGCAAGATGTAGTGGTGTCGACCACATGAATGTTTCGGTGTAAACTGATGCTCCTAGCTCTAGTAGCAATTTCACCATAGGGTATGAATTATTTGTAATAGCCAGTGAGAGGATGGATAAACACTGGGGTTGTCGAATATAATTCACTTCAGCACCGCTTGCGATCAATATTGAAACAACTTTAATATTGTCCTCCTCCACCGCTAACCATAAAGGAGTCTTATCCACATTATCAATAGAATTTGGGTCGGCTCCATGCTTCAAAAATGTTTGAACAATTCTATCATCACACCTAGATACAGCTATGTGTAATGCTGATCTGCTATTTAACTTGACTGAAGTGTCTGCACCGGCTTCGAGCAGGCAGGTTAAAACTTCTGAATTCACATACTTAATAATCAAAGCACGGAGCAGTGGGCATATATTCCTTTCACAACATGCATTGACATTAGCACCAGCATTTAGCAATTTTTGAACGAGTAAAGGATCCCCTTGGTCAACAGCAACATGGAGAGGGGTGACCAAAGACGAAGACGGAATGTTTGGATTGCATCCTGCACCTAACAGCAATGAAACACTTCGTCGATAATTCCCTTTGAAAGCGTGATGGTAAGAAACACATGCTTTCAAAAGAGCAGTAATGCCTTGGTTGTTTGGTCTATCGCGTAAAAATATGTTGTATTCTAAGAGTAAAGAAATCATATCTGCAGCACCATTTTTAGCAGCAAGGTGGAGAGCTGTGTCTCCCTCGGGTGTTACCAAATTCACATCAGAACCTTCATGAAGAAGAAATCGAGCAATTTTCACTTTATTATGTAAAGCAGCTATATGAAGAGCTCTCCACCCTTGATATTTCCTCCTTACAAAGCTGTATTTTGCTTCAAATATTAGATTCACATCGAAACTTTCATATAGGATCAAATCTTCTAAAGATTCCAACTTGTTGTCCTCAAGAAAAAGATAAAAGTTTTTAATCATGTCTTCATTATCAAGGACTGCTGACTCTTCATCTCCACCTGAAGCTAATTCCAAGCTTGCTGGACTTTCAGATGTTTCAGATTCCATTGCTGTATCTAAAGTTCAGGTATTTCAATTGTTTGTTGTATAACAGAAACAGCTCGCTCATAAAGTTTTAAATAAGGAAAGTGAAAGCCATCATCAAAAAAGTGAGATTACTGTTGTATAAAAAAAAGAACTTGAAGGATCAATGTGAGGTTAACAGTCTTGCTGTATAATCAATGAGTACAACCATGGCAAGCCTTTAATTCTTGATCTGTAAAAATAAAACAGATGTTTTAGACATTAAAAAGCTGAAGTGACAAATAATAAAAATTCATGGAAAAGTAAATAAGTAAAAGACCGAAGGAGTAAAATAAAATATGTTCGTTATAAAAAAATCTTACATTAGGCTGAAAATTGTTGTAACAGATAAACTTCCTTTGAAAACAGTAAGAGAAATAATGAACAAATGGTAAACAATGCTTGTGGAACACTACATTCTCTGATCTGAGAACCAAAAAGGAACAAGTGATCACCACAACTGCCTAACAATACTGCATACAGTTCTGCACAATATTTTAAAGAATCAAGCCAGTGGTGCCTTTATCATAAGTGCTCTGTATTGTTTACTCATTTTCAGATTTTAATCTGGCACCAAAGCCTGCTCCTTAATTTTTCAGTATCCCATGCATTCACTCATGTTTTCACTCTCGATCTCACCTTTGGACTGCTCAGTGTTTAAAAAAGAATGGAAAAGATGTCATAGAAGAACATGTATACTCGTTAAAAATGCAGTGGGACCTCAAAATCGGAAACCTCTCCCATTGGGAAGTGCAGAAAATTGGGATGAAATAAAAAAAAAACAGATTTTTGTAAAAGGTCCCTGGCTTATTGGTACAAATTCGTCTGAGCCTAACAATCATTATTACAATTTTATCACAACTCTTCCCAATTCTTCACCTCCAACAATATAAACAATGCAAATGGATCAGAAACACCCAATCAAAAGTGCACTCATATTAACTACTAATGGTGAATTACTTCACGTTCTGTGTTATTGCCTTCCATCTTCCGAGGTGTGAAACAAGTCTAATATTATGTTCACAACCAAATTCAAAAGGGGGTGAGATGATGAGTTCATCCAAGTCTGAGCTTGTATCACTATCATTTGATTCGTCTGGTCTGATATCAGCCTCACCAGTAACAGGGTAGGGGTGTTGCTGATGTTTTTCTGTTAAAGATCAATGATGTATCCTGTTCAATCCAGTTTTTATCCGAATAACTGTAGAGAGTTATCCAGAGTCTAGTAACAATAACCATATACAGTTATTCAGAGATACTATTAAGTTGGTTTCGCATGAGATGAGTAATCTACTTTTCTTTTTAAATTATATCATAGGAAAGTTTTAACATGCTTGCTAGTTTGGCGATTTGATGGCCAAATTCTAAAAAAACTTTGTGATTTTTCATCTTCAGTCACACCAAATTATTTTTGACAATTTGCTTTTTTTTGCTTTGGACAAATTGGAACATTTATGATTTCGTACATTCCAAATTTACTGTGTTTTACCAATTAGATTTTTTAACCTGACAATGCAGTTTTATACTATCTAAATCACCCACTGATTACGAGGAGGGAATTGTGTTGGTTGTCACGAGGCGATCATAAAAAAATGGTTTTGTGTTGGTGGATAAAATAATGATAAAAGTTCTGTACTTAATCTACTAATATGCAACACGATATATATCAAACCAAATTTAAAAACCAAGCAAGAACTGAATTATAAAATCAAGAAACAACGAAAAAATATTATGTTGAATTGCTGATAACATGCAATCTCTTAATATGACATATATATTATTACAAAACACAACAAAACAAAACAAACAAAAATAAAATGAAACAAACAGAAACAAACAAAAAAGACCAAAAAATATATATCACCTCCTCAAAAAGCATAAAGAAACCAAAATATCATAGTTTCCATAAACCTTGAGTTTGAGACTCGTCCCGGATAATTCATTTTTGGAACTCGAAACTCAGTAATTGTGATTCAACTCTGAAACTGAATGATAAAGCAGTTATTTGCAAATCGACTGTGGATATAACTGTGCACTGTCAGTTGATTCTGAGTAAAGACAGCCATTTATGTGGCTATGTGGTCTTATGGTATGACACTCGCTTTCAGATCAGAAGGTCCTGAGTTGAGTCTCGCTTGGCGCATATTTTTTGAGTCCTTAGAAAAGGCTCCTTACTCACATTCTATAACCTTACTCATGTGTAAAATGAGTACCTGGCCACTAACAGTGTTGTCTGTCGGAGAAAAAAAAGAAAGTAATATCGTAATATAATATAACAGGTGTCATATCTCGTCCAACACGTGTTGCTGTTGATCAGGGACCCCCTGTAAAGCACCTGGAGTGGATATTGCCCTGTATAAGTATAAAAGCTAAACTTTTATTGTATTTTTAAAAAATGAATGAAATTTTAATTTGAACCTCGCGCTTAGGCTTATATCAGATGATAAATTTCTCTCTAGGAGAGATTTTTCAAGTGTGTCACACTATTTTCACAGTAAGATGAAAATCGTCTCCCACACTATTATCAACGTACGATGAATATAGCTTTCCACACCATTATAATGAATATATCTAGTCTCTCGCACTAATTATCACCATACACTGAATATAGCCTTCCACAGCATTATCACCATATGGTGAAAATCATCCACCAAGGTATTACCGTACGGTGAAAAAAGTATCCTGCACTATTATCACCGTACGGTAAAAATCGTCCACCAAAATATTACCATACGGTGATAAAAGTCTCCCACACTATTATCACCGTGCGCTGAAAATCGTCCACCAAAATATTCCGGGACGGTGAAAAGTCTACCACTACCACACTATTATCACCGTACGGTGAAAATCGTCCACATAGATATTACTCATACGCTGAAAAAAAAAGTCTCCCACACTATTATCACCGTACGGTGAAAACCGTCCACCGTAATATTACGGGACGGTGAAAAAAGTCTCCCACACTATCATCATCGTACGGTGAAAATCGTTCACCAAGATAATACCGTACGGTGAAAAGAGCCTCCTACACACGGTCAGGCTATTATCACCGTACGGTGAAAATAGAATGACAGACTATTTTCACCGTAACGGTGAAAGTGAAAATAGCGGCGTCCATATTATAACCTTGCGATCAGTTTCGGTTACCTTAGACTTTTCTTCAATTCCTTAGACTAAGAGATCAAACAATCAGTATCAGTATCAGTATTGTCAGTATCAATTATATCAGACACAGTGAAAAAAACTATGATATACACACGTAGAGTCGAGTAATTAATTCTCTTGAACTTGAATGAATATTATACTATCTACGAACTCTTCCCGATCTGGACGTCAGAATCCAGTCAAAACAGAAGACAGACGTAGGTCGATAAATATCTAGACATATATCTCATGTGACTAGGGAACTAGAGCTTAGATTTAGATCTAATATCTAATACTCACTACTGAACTCGAGACAGAGTCTCAGTCTTGAACTTTGAGACATAGCCGATAGCCATAGCCTAGATTTATTACTAGACGTCTACTTATCTAATATTTCTCACGTTCAGTGACTAACAGCACTAATAGCTTTATTTAATCTCTTTATTCATGATGTAGAATCTAATTTAAAAGATTTGAAAGTGCTTACTAACTGCAATCTTGCTGATACAAAATCTGCCAACACAACAGTGACGAAAAACGGTAGCTGATTCATTTGTTTGTAAACAATGACGCCATATTGAAACATCATGTGATGGCGAATGTAAAATTTTACGAGTCAAATGTCACCATAGTCAAATAAAGTTTACATATACATTTTTTGTTTGTTTGTTTTTTTTTTGTTTTTTTTTTGGTTGTTGTTAAAGTTCAAGATATTGATTGTTGTAAATACGACATGCGCATATTTTCAGGTCTGATAACCAAACACAATATTATGGGCCTTCTTTAACATAGTTATAATGTAATATTTATGGTTATCAGACTTAATAAGTGCACGTTCTAGTATTATTATCAAGTTACTGTATAAATAAAAAAACACAAGAAAAAAAATCATGATAACAATTACAAAAGAATACACCGAAAAACTTTGCAAAATAAAAAGCAAAACAACCCCCCCCCCCCCCCCCCCCCCAAAAAAAAAAACCATACAAAAACACAAAAAATCCCCCAAAAACAAACAATAAAAGTGAAGAAAAGAAAAAAAAAAAGAAAAAAAAGAAAGAAAAAAAAGTAAACAAACAAACAAAAAACAAAACAAAAGAAAAACAAAACAAAACAAAAACAAAAATAAAAACAGCCCCCCCCCCACAAACAATGAAGAAAACAACCCAACAAAGAAAAAAAAAAAAAGCAAAAAAACAAAGCAAAAGATCAATAACAAAAAACAAAACAAAAAAAAAAAAAAAAAAAAGAAAAAAAAAACCCAAAGACCCCCCCCCCCCCCAATAACAAACAAAAAAACCCAGCCAATAAAAAA
Source organism: Berghia stephanieae (assembly GCF_034508935.2). Taxonomy (NCBI): domain Eukaryota; kingdom Metazoa; phylum Mollusca; class Gastropoda; order Nudibranchia; family Aeolidiidae; genus Berghia; species Berghia stephanieae. The sequence continues at coordinate 84,634,125 of NC_088361.1, read as the reverse complement.
GCAAACAAACAAGTAAAACAAATTAAATAAAAAAAAAATACAAACCCGAACACCCCCCCCCCCCTTTCCACCAAACTCGCCCATATCATTCCATTAAAAAAAAAAATGGATAATGAAAATATAAACAAAAAAAAATACCCCGCTCCCCATCCCTCAAAAGAAAAAACCCAAAAACAACGCAAAACAAAACAAAACAAAACACGAAACAAAAGAAAAGAATATAAACAAACAAACAAACAAACAAACAAACAAAAAACACACACAAAAAAAAAAAGATAGAAAACACAGAATTTTAAAAAAATCCACAAAAAGTACAATACAACAAACCGACAAACAAAAACATAAAGCAAAACCAAACTGAAACAACAAAAACAAAAAAATTAAAAATATTAATACAAATGCTGAAAACAATACAAAACAAATAATCAAATAAACAAACAAACAAACAAAAAAAAAAAGTAAAAAAGAAAAGAAAGAAAAACACCACCACTCCCCACCCGAAAGAAAAACAACAACAACAAAAGAAACCATTACTAACGGACGTGCTAGTACATGAATCCGACTATGAGCTTACAGTAAACTAATAATAATAATAATAATAATAATAATAATAATAATAATAATAATAATAATAATAATAATAATAATAATAATAATAATAATAATAATAATAATAATAATAATAATAATAATAATAATAATAATAATAATAATAATAATAATGATGATGATGATGATGATGATGATGATGATGGCGATGATGATGATGATAATGATGATGGCGATGATGATGATGATGATGGTGATGATGATGATGATGATGATGATGATGATGATGATGATGGTGATGATATTGATGATGACATTATTATTATTATTATTATTATTATTATTATTATTATTATTATTATTATTATTATTATTATTATTATTATTATTATTATTATTATTATTATTATTATTATTATTATTTTATGCACAATAAGTCTTAATTTTGCAATGATAATTATAGTAAAAATAAATCGAAAAAGAATCGAGCGCCCATGCATTCCGTTACATACCTATGATTTTACACGTTATAAGGACAACCGTGTGAGTGCAATTCACAGACTTTGAACACATGATCTGTATGTTCTCACCTGTACATTATTCCGATATGGGGAGCGTGTTCCATACTTAAAAACATCCTTGCCCAGATTGTAACATCTTACCCTCAACAACAATGTGTCTCACATATTGATTCTTTGCGTTGATAGAATATAATATGTAGATACAACACAATTCACAACTCTAAGCGTCTTGTTACAAAATAAGTTAAAAGCAATCATGCCATAGAACTAAAACACCCCATATCAAACACAGAAACGCATCTCCTTATAGATAGTTCGAAGTTGACGTCACTCAGATCTTTGTTATTGCTTTTTGCCATACGCATTTATGAGTAATGTTCACTAAACTGTATTAACCAGACTATACACGATCATGGTTACACACAGTTTTGTGTGTTGGCCAGTTATACTTCCGGATGGCAATGTTATGAGCTTCTTAGCCAAGCGCATACTATCTATAGATCGAATGAAGTTGACGTCACTCGGGTTTTTGTTAGTGTTATTTGTCAGCCGCGTTTATGAGTAATTCTCAATAAACATTATGAACCAGACTAGAAAAACGTTCAAGATTACACATAGTTCTGTGTGTTGATCCCATATATTTCCTGATGGCAATATTGCGAGCTTCTTAGCCAATCGCATACTATCTAATTGAGCTTTATTATTTAGCGCAATATCCACTAAACGTGCTCCAAGCGCTTTACGAGGGGTCCCTGGTTAACAGCAACACTTAACATAATTTAGGATGGGACATGGCGCCTGTTAGGCGATATTACAATTTTTTTTTCGGACAGAGACAACGGTGTTAATGGCCAGGTACTCATTTTACACCCGAGCACGGTGAGAGAATGTGAGTAAAGAGTCTTTTCCAAGGACTCAACTATGCGGCGAGCGAGACTCGAACCCAGGACCTTCCGATCCGAAAGCGGGTGTCATACCACAAGACCACATAGCCGCACACATCTATTTTGTAACAAGATACATCTATAATATTGTTTGACTCTGGAAAGGTATGTGCCAGGCAAAGCAAAAGAATAATAACAAAAGGAAATGAGTAAAAAAGTGCCAAAAAAAGACAACTTCGCGGTGATGGGGGCTCGAACCCACGACTTTACTGATACGGCAACTGCGCCTGGCCGTGAGAGGGGCGCGTCAACATAAGTGCCTGAGCAACTTACTTTTCTGAATTAAAGCAATAGAAACATACAAGAAAAAATAATCACTAAAATTCTGCCTGCTTCGACTAGGGATCAAATCTCAGACCTCTTGATTACTGATTACATTGCCATTAAAATAAAAATAAAAATTGAGCTTTTATATAGTGCAATATCCACTAAATGTGCTCTAAGCGCTTTACAAGGGGTCCCAGGTCAACAGTAAAATTTAACATGTAGAAAGGGACATGACGCCTGTTAGGCAATATTACAATTTTTTGGACAAAGACAACGCTGTTAACGGCCAGGTCCTCATTTTACACATGAGTACGGTGAGAGAATATAAGTAAAGAGACTTTTCCAAGGACTCAACTATGCGCCGAGCGAGGCTCGAATCCGAGGCTCCTCCTCCTTCTCCTCCTCCTCGTCCTCCACCTCCTCCTCGTCCTCCTCCTCCTCCTCCTTCTCTTCTTCTTCTTCTTCTTCTTCTTCTTCTTCTTCTTCTTCTTCTTCTTCTTCTTCTTCTTCTTCTTCTTCTTCTTCTTCTTCTTTCTTCTTCTTCATCATCCTCCTATTTGCTCAATAGAAACTGAGCCCCAACCTTCACCCAGACGATGCTGTCGAAAAGTTCTATACCCTGACAAAGTACATCTAAGAACTATCTTCTTATGGACAGAAACCTTTTGCTTCGAATACCTATCGATAGAGATGATAACAGTCTTGTCAAAAGCTTTCAAAAATGACAAACACCGCTTTGAAGTCTCATGTTTGATAATTTTTGTGATCTTGTGATCTAGTGGGTATAACACTCGCCTTTGGATTTACAGGTGCGGTCTCTGGTTCGAAACCAGCAATGAGTACCTGGCTAGTAACAGCGTTGTCTCTGACGATAAAAAATAATATCAGGACTGATGTCCCAAGAAACATGTTAAGTTTTACTGTTGGCCTAGCACCCATGTAAAGGGCTTTGAGCATGTTTAGTGGATATTGCGCTGTATAAAAGCTCCGTTTTTTATTTTTTTTTTTATTAATTTAAAAAATGTTGTTTCATAAGAGTATAACAGAACTATATCCTGCATCTGACAGTCTCTAATGGTTACCAACCAGCAAGATCCATTACCAAGAATGCGCAAAGTACTCAATAATATTTTGTTGTACTCTGGAGAAAACAAAAAAAAAAAAAAAAAACAAAAAAAAACAACAAAAAAACAAAACACGGGTATTTAATATTTTGGCCAGAAAACTCGTCCTTCAAATACCGACCGATAAAAATGACCCTCTTCTTGGCAAAAAAAACCCCCTCTCAAATCTTGGACTTCGGAAGTCTTAGGTTTGGAAGCTTTTGTCTAGACGAGGGTAATTTTGATAGGGCGATATTTAAAGAACGAGTTTTCTGGCCAACATATTTTAGATACGTGTTTTTCCAGAGTATGGCAGCATTATACTTCTACCCTTACTCACACTAATGATATCCCCGATTGTCAATACCAGAATTCCTTACAAGGAAACCTGGAACACTCCAAAGTATCCTTAAATCCCCTCTTTTCGTTTCGACTTGTGTTTGCGCTCTACTTCTTAAACCAACTCGGTTCTCTGGCGCTGGAAATAATAGCGCCTTGTCCCTGCCCCGGGCTTTGTCTGTCAGGAACAGAAGAGGCGTGCAACGCTTAAACACTCGCTTTTGTATCGTTTGTGCATGTATTATAGTAACTTTTCCCAGGCAAATCTTACCGTTTTTAAATACACAAACACACAAACACATGTACACACACATATTATATATATATATATATATATATATATATATATATATATATATATATATATATATATATATATATACGTATATACCAGGAGTGGAAAACGCGCAATATTTCCCCCTGGTATGGAAATTAACATAGATCGAGACCTTTCCGTTGAAACATCAACAATCAAAATCAGTCCGGGAAAAACAGTCTGTAGGTGCGCTAAACAAAGAATCTGGCAACACACATCTTCACTGAACATTTAATTTGAAAACATTCAATGTAAAGGGATGGATTTTGACGTGGGTAAATTAAATATTAAAAAATCGACTGATTACGAACAGGTACTTATTCATTTTAATTTTCATACTAGGTATTGTGAAAATGAAATAGACCTAGACAAATCTTTTCACACACCTAAGGTCAAAACCAGTCCAATAATGTCTGTTGACAATCTGATTCTTGTGATTGGACAAATATTATAATAAAGTGAGTTCAACCATAAGGGGGGGGGGGGGGGGGGGGGGGGAGTGGCCGAATGGTTAAGTCATTGCACTGTGACACGGATTCGAACCCCGCTTCAGGCACTTTCGTTTTTTAATATCCATGGGCAAGATTACAAACCCCAAATTTGCTCACTTGGACACCATGTGTGATTCCTGTTGACACCAGGCATCTTGTTTGATGAATTATCTATATTCCTTCGTGGAATGCTTAGGCGACGATATCTTATGATGTCGTGGTGAAAGGGCTTATATATATATATATATATATATATATATATATATATATATATATATATATATATATATATATATATATGAGTGTTGGTGGGTACTTGTAGGTACGAGAGTGCTCGATAACGTTGGTTAGAGCTAATATAAAATATGAATGGATTCACTCACTTATAGGCATATCTGTGAGTGAATCCATTCATATTATATATATATATATATATATATATATATATATATATATATATATATATATATTCTTATACTAAGGATAGCAAGCAATGGCTATTGTACGTTTCATCCTATCGAAAAAGGGATAATCCGGCTCCATGGGCCTACTGACTTTGAAAGATTACTTTTTTAAAAACGTTATTTTCTTTTAAGTTAACGACGCACATAAAATAATTATAAAAAACTGTTTTAGCCTATAATTATTTGATTTCAATAAATAGGCCAGTGATAAAAACAATGCATAACAATCGGTTTTAACATTAAAATGATTAAATATTTCATTTCGACGGAAAATTAATGGTGAACATATTTAGACTCTTGCAATTTGTTTTAGCTCTGAAAGATTAAATGATTAAATATGGATATATATATATATATATATATATATATATATATATATATATATATATATATATATATATATATATATAAGTAAATCCATATTTAATCATATGTGTGTGTGTGTATATATATATATATATATATATATATATATATATATATATATACACATACACACACACACACAGAGAGAGGAGAGAGAGAGAGAGAGAGAGAGAGAGAGAAGAGAGAGAGGGAGAGAGAGAGGAGAGAGGAGAGAGAGAGAGAGAGAGAGAGAGGGAGAGAGAGAGGAGAGGGGAGAGGAGAGAGAGGAGAGAGAGAGAGAGAGAGAGAGAGAGAGAGAGAGAGAGAGAGAGAGAGAGAGAGAGAGGGGTGGTGGGTGATGGGAAGAAAACAACCACAACAAAGAGATTTTATCCGCATAGACCGTCTAGATTAAGTTCACTGAAAATTAAGGTAATAAAATTATTTTTTTAAAAAATCCTGGCCAAAATTGTGCACACATTGTTAAGCTACAGATGCTATCTTTACATTTGATTAGAATGTCAGTGTTGGCGACTTGAACAATTTGGCGTACCGTTATTCCCATTTTCAATTTTAAATCGATTACAGAATTAAAAAAAAACACTTTCAAACACCTCGTGAATTCCATGTGTATTCAGAATGTAAACAAAAGGCGCCTGTCAAAGTTTTTAAGCGGGTTAGATCATTATTAGTTCGATAAACATGGTCTATATCCGGATGTATTGTTTATAAAGGTGGAGCTTACACTGAGACAGGTAAATAAAAGTGGGTACTGCTTAAGGCACATTGCCAAATAATGATTTTATCACAAGTATGTACCAAGATGCTATTAAAAAAAAAAGGAGTTTTAACCATAACATTAAAAGATTCATACGTATAATTGATTGGAGTGGATCGGAATCACAGGCAGACTGAAGTAATTAAAAGGTTTAAATTTCAGGTGCCCCTAGCAAAACATTATTCAGATATAGAAAGAGAGGAACATTTACATGTAATAATCAACTCCCACACAAAGCTAGAGGAATATCTCTCCGCAAAGTAAATCAAATTAGGCCCGCACAAAGCAATTTTTCGGAGAACTCAAAGTCATATACAAGACCAGCCCTTGCAAATCGCTCAAACTTAAATCCTTATCCCCGCCAGAAAAAAAAGAAAACCATAAGAAAACCCAAACAAACAAACAAAAATGCAAAACACAAAACGACATAACAAAAAAAAAAAAAAAAAAAAAAAAAAAAAAAAAAAAAAAAAAAAACAACTTCCCTTGTCCTGTTTCAGTTCTAAGATTTCTAGAATCAATTGGAAACAACATTTGCGCAATTTTTACTGATTTTCATTTTCCTTATGCGCGTTGGTTTTGTTCTTACCGTGTAGATTGTATTTTTACATTTTAATAAATAATCCATCGCCTCATCAAGAAACGCTTCAGAGAATAGCTGTGTGATTTCTTTAGACGACACTTGCCCAAATCGATTCATTATTTGTATTTTAGTTGTCTTTATTTGTGTACATTGGGCTATGTTAAGTTATGTTTAAGCCGTATTAAATACGTGAATATTACTGGTTATCCCCCTTTCATTCATTCACCGCCTGCGAAAGATTAATTAATCTGAAACTCTCGTAGCTGAGGATGTAAATTGCAAAACTTTGTACAATGTTATATATATATGCAATTATAGATATAGCAGTTAGCACCACCACCACCACCACCACCACCAGCAGTAGCAGCAGCAGCAACAGCAACAACAACACTCATTACTACTGTTTTTACTACTACTACTACTACTACTACTACTACTACTACTACTACTACTACTACTACTACTACTACTACTACTACTACTATTAAATCACCTCGACACAATACCGATTGGAGGCTATGTGGTCTAGTGGTAATGACATTCGCATTCGAACGGAAGGTCCAGGGCTCGAGACTCGATCTGAGATCCTCATAGTTCACTCCTTGAAAAAGTCTCTTTACTCACATTCTCTCACCGTACTCAGTTGGTGTAAACTGAGTACCTGGGCCGTCAACATCGTTGTCTCTGTCATGAAAAAAAAAGTAATATCGCCAATGTCTCGTCCTATATTTTAAGTGTTACTATTAGCTAGAGACCCCTCTGAGCACATTAAGTGGCTATTGCTCTCTACAAATCCTCAAGTCACTATTTGCCTTTACAGCCCAGTGTATTATCAAGATCCTATGGACCGTAATGATAATAGTAGGGTCAACTTGATTACAGAACAAAGGGCAGTAACCAGTGAAAATGGTTAATTGACTCGGGACGAAAGAGCCTAGGTAGAACACCCACTAATTATGGAATTGACAAAATTTCTAGACAGTTGACGGCTTGCAAAGGAACCTTGGATCAAGACAAAATTGGTTCAATGATTTACAGGGTCGTCGTCGTCATCGTTGTCTTCATCATCATCTCCTCCTCCTCCTCCTCCTCCTCCTCCTCCTCCTCCTCCTCCTCCTCCTCCTCCTCCTCAGACTGCCTGATTTCCGGTTGGTTTAGACACCTTTTCACAAATTTATCTTACGCCAGTGCCTGTTCCTTATTTAATAATTCTGGAGGACCATGCAGAATTTGTTTTACTATTTCAAGATTGTCATTTTGGTTTAATATGATTTAAAGATATTTAACATCGCAATGTTTATTGTAACATTGTTTTAGAGAATAATGTGAACATATGATAATAATAATAATAATAACACACAAACACACACACTCACGCACACACACATACATTCAATCACATGTTTCATAATAATTTATATTCATACATTCTGTCAATTGGAGAGGGTGGTGGTGGTGGTAGTGGAGTAAGATTCTATTTAAATGGAAAGAGACCCAACGACCTGCTTAACTATGCAATTATTTCCAAATCATTTTATATTCTGGGAAAAGATTCCATAAGAATAATCATTTCCCCAAATTCTGCCATCTTTGTAAAAAGTTGAGTTTGTGCATTGTTAACCTATTGAAACATGCTCGGCATGCCCATATTTGTAGGTCTGATAACCGAGCGCAATTATTGGCTTAGTTTAATGTTACTGTAATGGACAATATTTTTCTCCGCGTTTGAGAGTATTTCCATTACAACAATGAGCCAACAACAATTTGGATTATCAGACCTGCAGATATGTGCACGTCGCAATACTGTATTCTTTAAATTTTCAATGACGTTGACGTCCTAATATTATGGGTTGATTGTTTGTGTGTGTTTTAAAGTAAACCACTATCAGTAAAGTTAATATTTCGAATACTATTTATTATATAGAAATAACTGAATTCAGATTCTATTCATTCTTTCAAGCTTGATCGTCGAATCCAGTGTTTTGAGTAACTTTGTGACACTTATTAACAACATCTCATACTCGTTAAAATAATAAATATTAACTCTTTGAGAACTAGGCTTTCAGTTTGACAAGAACATATCAGTATCACTATTCTTAAGTTTTAATTGTGCGCTACGGTACTCTCTCTCTCTCTCTCTCTCTCTCTCTCTCTCTCTCTCTCTCTGCCCTCCTCGTCTCCAAATCCATTCTCGCGCGTGCGGTGTGGAAAACTTAACCAACAAGCAAACACAGAGATGAGGACGGAACTAATTCCTCATTATGACCCACTAGAGCATGCTGATAATGACAGGGGTCAAAACCCTAGACAGTATTGACACCGCTGGGGTGGATATAATGAGTTTTAAACAGTGAAAAGGATGAAAGGGGGGGGGGGGGATTGAGAGTGTTATTTGGGGATGGCGTGATGCAGTATTCCTAATCTGTTGTATAATAGTGGAATGTTACCATTCGTAATTGTCTCCTTAGGTTTGTTGCCTTAGAGCTTACCCTAATAATCTGTCTTTGTGATAGTTCTCGTTGGGCAACACGATACTGTGAAATTAACCACTGGCGACAGCTTGCAATAATGCTGCTACTTAGAGAACCAAAAATAGATAGAAAAGTAGCTTGGACAACGAAAGGTGGGTAGTGTCGTGACCTTTGTAAACTAAAGGCCTGATACTCACCCCAAAAAAAATTGTCATAAAAGAATACGAAGAACATGGGACAAAGTTAAATTAATGTGAGTTGTAATCAATAGCCCAATGGAATCATTTGCATCCTTGAGTTAACAACAATTCACTTTCCACTTTCATTTGGAGATCATCGTCTTCTTTTTGTGATGTAATTTTTTGGTCAATATCAGGCCTTTAGTTTACGAATGCCACTGTGGTGTGCAGCTCTGTCTAAGGCTGCAAACGGAGTGCATCCATGTTCCTCTCCTGTCCGTCTTCCCCTCCATTTGAGCTTTCCTTTCAGTCGGTCTCTTGGTTTATCATAGCAAAGTGAATGCAACTCACTGGATTTTAGTTTCCGAACCGAACAGGAACCAAAGGCGAACGTTGTATCCCGGAATTAAAATTTCTTTCAGTTTCCTACCAACAACGTGAAACAACACACGGAGTTTCTTTGATATTGTTTTTAGAACACCTTTGGATGATCCGTTCTCACTAAAAAATGTTTGAATAGTAATATAAACCGAGTTTTGTTTGCTGGTATGTTTCATATGTTTGTTGTGAGTAAATTACAGCAATTTATAGTGTCTATGACACAATGGTTATTCACAAACAGGAGACGAACATGAATGCACTTAGTTTACAGCCCAACCCTACGAAAATTTCGTGGAGCTACGAATTTTGGCTCCAACCGAAGAACCATATGAATAATGTTAATTCAATAAAGCTTTTTGTGAAGTTCTTGTGTCAGAACTGGGATATAAAGCAGTTAAAATCATATTGTATTAAGGACACACTGGTAAGTTTAAAAATTAGTCATAATTTCGACCATGACTATGCATAATCTCTGAGAACTACGATTTTTTTCCAATTTCAAGTAGGCGGTCTGGTAGTGTGTGTCCTGATGTGTATGTGTATGTGTGTGTTTTGGGGTGTGGGTGTTCCGTGGTTGTCACTGAAGAATGAATAGCGTGACAACTCATCGCAAAATGGCTTGAAATTAAATTTTAAACTTAACTTATTAGAATTGAATAAAGTTAAGGTTTCTCTGCTCTATTTAATTTATGCTTAAATTTCATATTTTGGATAATGAAATAAGTTATGGCATAAAAGTCTGAATCAATCCGACACAAGACGCTGTTTAAAACCAGCTCCTCATTTCACGCCTTATTACGGTGAGATAATCTGAGTAAAGAGCCTTTCCCAAGGACTCAACTATGAACCGCTTAGAGTTAGACTCGAACCTTGGACCATCCAGATCCCAAGGCGAGTGTCTTCATCACTAGACTTCACATAGCCGTACATAATACCGGTTTGAGGCGATAGGTTTCAGATAGACACCACTGATGTCTTTTTTTTCTTTCCAATGATAAATTGTTACATCACGTGACTTCTATCGTGATGGGTAGGGCTAGCTCACTTCCAGACCTGCCTATTACAACGAAAAATTCGTAGAATTACGAAATTTTGGCTCCAATTTCAGAACTTCATGAATATCTCAAAGTCATTAAAACTTATTGAATAGGAAAGTTGATTCTAGACTGCATAGATTTTAAGGAGTTTGACGTGTTATTTATTCTTTGTAACAGTAAATTGTTGCTCTATATAGTTAGTTATAGCGACTACAATATTTCTCTCCTAAAAACTACTATGAATGTTTAAATTTTCATATAGGCAGGTCTGCACAGCTCCCACCCAGCTCAAAAAACCCTATCCATCCTGTCCGGGAATGTAATAGGCCATAATACAGACAAGGAACCATACTGTTTCGACATCCCCTGAGACAGGAGCTGTTGTCGGATCCCAGTCGTTGGGTGTCAGAGATATTATCTTCATTCCGATGAAAATTCAATTTCCTCTTCGAGTTAGTCTTTTAGCTTTGTGGTTTTATTATAAATATCATTCCCGGTTGCTTGTTTTCATTGGCTTGGCTTATATTACACAGGAAAAGTTGTAGGAGAAAATAGCCGGCTAGATAGAAGAATAATTGGATGAAATCTTTTTTTTTTTTTTTTCAGGCCGCCCACAGGGCTAAGCTAATGCCCGCGCCAGATATTGTTAATGTTTCCCGTATTTTTTGTCTGATAAAGATTAATTTCATTTGGGTGATTTTCAAGGAATGACTCGCGGGTTTTAGTTTTCATCAAATCTCTTTGAACCGTTCTGTTTGAGGTTAATATTAGATACAAAGATTCATTACAATCAAGGGGATGGAAGTAATATTGAAAGGACGCCATGATATTCATGACTTTAATGTTGCGTCGCCTGGCAATATGAAATCAATGGAAAGAGTGCCCCAAATGACACGGTGGCGTGAAAATAATCTGAAGAATGTACAAACTATTTATCTAGTTACGTGATCTTATAATAAATCATTAATCAGTTTTTAAAATCGTGAATAAGTATGAGGGACTCTATCTATCTATCTATCTATCTATCTATCTATCTATCTATCTATCTATCTATCTATCTATCTATCTATCTATCTATCTATCTATCTATCTATCTATCTATCTATCTATCTATCTATCTATCTATCTATGTATCTATCTATCAATCAACCAATCAATCTATCTATCTATCTATCTATCAATCTACCTGAAGGTGCTAAGTCCGTACTGTAGGGTAGAAGTGGCGAGGTAGAGAAATCCATATTCCTCAGTGCTTTTAACTTTTTTGGACAAGGAGAGTTATTGTGTCGGTATTCCATTGACTGGCGTTTGCTCTCTGGGTCTTAATAGTGGACACATGACTTGTCTCCAGTGACTATTTGTTGAATAAAGACATCACCTTCGTCTCCATACATTTTCAATAATTTGGAACACATTGTTTTTTGTTGCTCTTTTATGTCATTTGTCAACATTCGTGGGGGCCACCTGGCAGACACTTTCCTGTATCCAAGGACCACTGTTACAATGTGGTGTACCATTTCCTTTGAAATCCAATTTCTTTTGCATTGTTCTTTTGTCTAACACGCAAATTTGCCAGAATCATGTTTTCGACTTCAGTTTGATTACTGTGGTTCGAGGCACTTCGGGGCCTCCCGAAACGAGTTTGAACGTGTTTCAATCGGGTCGCCTCCTTCCACGAACTTTACCAATCGCCAAACTGCTATAATCAACATAAGCACCACCATAAACACGCTTCCTTCCGGTATGGATTTCAATGAGTGAACAGCCTTCAGCATTTAGAAATTCAGTAACAGCATGTGCTTGAATCGAATATTTTTTGGTGCAGCCAATTTCATTATTTGTCTTGACCGCGGTTGTTGATCACGTAATAGGGCAAAAGCAATAATGTCACGTCATAGACGTCATAGACCTCAGAAAAGTTGACACACTAAAGCCAATTAGTCAGAGTATTTATACAAAATGTTAATTTATAAATTATCCCCTTCCGCCACAGCATCATAAGATACCGTCGCCTAGGAATATAGCTAATCCATCAAACAGGATGTCTAATGTCAACAGGAATCACCCATGCTGTCCAAGTTAGCAAATTGAGTGTTAATCATCTTGCCCAAATAAAAATAAAAACGAAAGTGCCTCAAGAGGGACCCGAACCCGGGACCTTTCGGGTCACATTGCAATGCCTTAACCACTGGGCCATTCGCCCGAACAAAATGTTAAGGTTCTAAGTTAAATATCTTTGAAACTATAGGGAAAATTGCAAAATTTCCAGCACACGATCGTTGTATTCTTTTGCTTATCAGGGATTCATTTGGTTTGATGGAGTCTGACGAAGACAGTACCATTTTTCGGCCAAATTACAAGGTCATATCCTGACATCCGATTATCGCAACAATCATCAACGAGAGTGCAGCGGCTCTGTCAATCTATGTACAGTATTTCAATCTGTCTTTCTAATGATGTTGGCAGCGTTTCAAAGCCGTGATGTCTGGATGCGCGTCGATAATTGGTGTAAATTAGAAAGAGCCGCACACCAATCAATGCCCAGAACACATTTCCATGATCAGGAGGGTGACATGTGACCTCTGTAAAATTAGAAATAGTTATAGTTTGTATTGCCATACTCTACTTAAAACAAAAACAACAACAACAACAACAACAATAGATATAAAAGAGACCCCCCCCCCACACACACAAAAAAAAAGAAATCCCAGAATAAAACAACAACCCCCCCATAACAAAACAAAAAACAAAACAAGACAAAACAAATGCCCCCCCCCCCGCAAAAAAATAAAATAAAAACAAACAAACTAAACAAAACAAAAAAGAAAACAACAAAAAAAACCCCAAAAAAACAAACAAACAAACCAAAAAAAAAAACAAAACAAACCCAAACCCAAACATAAAAATCAAAAATCAAAAAACAAACCCAGCTAAGCAACTGAAAAGTCAAAACCAAAAAGCAAGAACACGTGTTGCCAAGATTCTCGTCCTTCAAATATCGACCAATTAAAATGACCATCTTGTCAAAAACTGTCCAAATTGTTTTAATCTAATGAACGTAAGTCTTTAAAGAAGTAGTTCTTCACAGCCATTAGGCCCGCGGAGCCGGAGTTTATCCCGGTTTCTATATCGTGAGACGCTTATCAGGTATTGAAAGTCACCTCCTCAAATTCGGACATACTAGAGGTCATCTTAATCAATGGACATAGGGAGTGAATAATAGAAGGGACGAATATGACGGCACTCCGCTCATTGTTATTGTTTGAAGACAGCTATGTTACTGATTACTTCTCACTAAATCATATCAATCAGACTATAAACATTCAAGGTTACACACAGTTTTGTATGTCGAAACTTAATGTCCCGCTGGTGGATATTGTGAGTAATTTACCTAAACCCATATCATCAATATCTTGTAGCTAAAATGTTAACATTTTATCGCCAAAGCTTCGTTTATTTATTTATTTTTTTTTTGGTTTAAATAGTACAATTCGTTCACATTTGAGTCTCTCACAGTGACAAAGTAGGGAGCAGGCACATGTGTAAGATAAAACTCTGAAAACATGTGTATGAAACAATGCCCGACAAAGCAGAGAGGAAAATTGAAGATATATAATAACCCGCTCCCCCCCCCCCCCCCCCCTCAAAAAAAAAAATCAGCCTGTATTGACTGAGGATCGAACCTCAACCGGCCAGAAGTGATACAATTACTGCATAGAGGTTACCCATTGTGTGCGGCAATGTGGTCGTGTGTACGTCACTCGCTTTGGATCGGAAGGTCCTGGGTTCGAGCCTTGCTCGGCGCATAGTTCAGTCCTTGGAGCAGGCTCTTTACTCAGATTCTCTCACCGTACTCAGATGTAAAATGAGCACCTGACCATTGACAGGGTTGTCTCTTTCCGAAAAATTGTAATATTGACTAACAGGCGTCATGTCTCGTTCCATATGTTACGTGTTGTTTTTGGTCAGGGAACATTTGTGAAATCGCTTTGAGCACATTTAGTGGATATCGGGCTATATAAAAGCTCAAGTTATTAAGTTAAGTTTCCCGATAGCTGGGACGATGTATTACCTACATTCTTCACAAGGATACACGTTTCCACGAGATTCGAACTTTGAGAGCATTTACCAATATTATGAGGGCTGTACGGTCTAGTGGTATGACACTCGCTTTCGGATCTTCTGCCCTGGGGGTTCCAGTCCAGTACTTTCTTTGTAATAGTCATTCTTTCTAAGGGTGTGTCCAATCCATCTCCATCGTCTTATCGTAATAGGATTCAATATGTCACTTCCGCCCAGTAACCAGCAGCTTGGTTCTAAACAAAGAAAATCGGTACTTTTTATTCTTCATGCTGGCTAGAACTTTTTCACATGTCATGTGATCAAAATGTATAAAAATCCAAATATGATCAGATTTATAATGTTTTTCTCCACTGGATACACTTTTCTGTTCGTAGGAGAAGTATTTCATAAGGGCGTCCGCCATTGTTCCAATAGTTTAGAACCAGTTACTAAGTTACTATGCGTCATTACGAGAGAAGTGACGTCACGACGGTTGAAGCCTATTGTCAATCTAGAATATTTTACCACATTTCCAAGTTAGAACGGTTTACAAAGTCAGCGTGTGGGAGGATCTGACACAGTTCAGGTGAGTTCCCAAAATGTTTGTTTTTGTTATAGACTTTTGAGATCAAATTCCTATTTAACAGTTGTTTTACCCCTTAGGATACGAGTTGTTTATTCCGTGACGCCGATAAATGAACCTGTAAGGTTTGGAAAGTTACGGGGTGAATGGCCGAATGAATTATGCAAACCATGAGTGCAACAGATTTCAACATTTATTCTTGCTGTACTCCGACTAAAAGCTTAAAAATATTTAGACCAGAGACCGATTAATTAAAAAGTCGAAGCGCAAAGTTGAGCTCTTAAAAATGCTTGGTATCACTTTCAAATCCAACGCAAAGTAGTGTCCATTCTTTCCTTCAGAGCTCTGGAGCCGGAGTTTATCCATGTTCCTATGGCGTGAAACGGACAATTGCAATTGCTTGCTATCCTTTGGATAGGACGATAATCTATCGTAAAGTACTTTCTGCCAGTTCTAACAGGCCCAGCTACCCAATCAATGCTGGGTGGACAAGAGGCGGGTGGGGGTGGGGGATTAGAAAAAAATATCGACTGCACCCGGGATCGATCTCGGTCTCTTTGATTGTGAAGCGAGTGCTCTACCAATCGTGTTCGGCCTTCAAACCTGCAAATGATATGCGTACGTGGTGTTGTACTATTTCAACGACAACTTTCGTTAAGATTATCTTTATAATACATTCTTCATGACTTATGGCCCACTTTAAGGACGCATCCCCGAATAAAAAAAAACAACAACCTGATTCTGATCGAATACTGTCAGAGACAACTTTTTGGTCTTTGGAGTAGGACAGCCAATTTTTACGTCATGGTCCAATACCGAATAGTTAGAGCTCAGTTAGTCCCTGGTTTGGTTAAATAAGTACGTAAGTATATAACTTAATAGACAAGTAAGTAAGACTTGAAGTCATACAAATTCTAATGACACCTTAAAACAAACAAACAAATAAACCAAAAAAAAAAAAAACTCAACAAAACTCGAGTTTTTAATCTAGTGTAATATCCACAAAACGGGCTCAAATCGCTTTACAAGGTATCCCAAGTCAACAGTAACATTTAACATGTAGGATACAACTTGAGGCACAATTTTTTTCCCGACAGAGACAACGCTGTTAGGCACTCATTTTACGCCTGAGAGGATGTGAGTAAAGAGCCTTTTCAAAGAACTCAACTATGAACCGCTCAAAGCGGGACTCGAGCCCTGGACCTTTCGATCTGAAGGCTAGTATCATACCACTAGACCACATAGCCACACAAGAATTCGAACATATAAATGTTTTGGTCGAAACACTTATATTCTATTCTGCTATATCGCATTCCTGTTGAATCAAATCTATATATAAAATAAATAAATGAATAATTTAAAAAAATAAGATTATAATGTAGGGAGACACATAAATGGGGTAAATTTGCGTTGGGTAATCGAGACAAAGCAAAACGGAAGCCGGCTGAATTTTTTTAGAGTAGCCATGACTGAAATGAGGCATTTCAGTTACAGACGACATCATTTTTCTAAATTTCACTTCCTCCGCTAATTGATCTAAAACATTCCAATGTAAAATGTTGGATCGAGAAATTGATGATATTTTTCGAGAAATGGAACGGAAACAAGACAAGAATCACAAGAATTTCGTCGACATGTCTGTGGAATGGTAACGGAAACAAAACATACTTTCAGCCGATGTTCATAATCACGAAATTGTCGTCATCCCTTAACCAGCCATTACCAGCCATTTTCAGAATTTTCCACAAAATTTCACACCCACCCAAACACAAAAATATTTTTTCCTCCTCAAACAGAAAAGGAACTAATGCATTCTATGCATAATATTGATCAACAAATGAACTCTACAACACAGTGTCACGCACGTTTTTATAGCTATAATAAAATATTTTTCTTTAAATTGTGTGATTTACTAAAGAAATCTGAATGATAAAAGTTGGTTGGATCGTAACGAATGTAACGATTTTCCTATGGTTTGTAAAGACAGGAGGGTTAAGGGGTTGCGTCTATTATTCTCTTGGTCGTCGAATATTATATCGCCTGAAATCATCTCGTAGAACCGTGCACTTTCTTTTTTCCAAGTCTGACAACCCAAATTGCCTATGGTCTCATTGTTGTAAGGGAGATAATCTCAAAATAACCCAAAATTATGTCCATTACTGCAATCAAGCCCATCACTCTGCTGTTCGGTTATCAGACTGCCACTATGTGTACTTAGTCCCGAAGACATTTATTTGGAGACACACTGACGCGGAAATGGGGCCTTTCAACGACTGATGACGCAAATAGCAGTTGACAATTTTGTTGTTATAGAACGGTTGTAATAATTTAATTTTGGGATTTAAAAAACTCATAAAATAAAAAATAAAAAATTATCGATCATTATATAAAAACAAGACTACCTCCCTAAAATCAAATTAAAACAAATCAAAACAAACCCCCTCCAAAAAAAAAAAAAAAAAACAACGAAAAAAACAAAACAAAAACAAAAGAAAAATAACAAAAAAAAAAAAAACCCCAAAAAAAACCCAACAAAACAACCCCCCCCCCTCCCAAAATACAAAAAAAAAACCCTTAAAATCCAAAAGACCAAAACAAAACAGATCAAAGAAACAAACACCCCCCCCCCCCAAACAAAAAAACAAAACAACCCCCCCCCCCCAACATAACAAAACTAAAAAAAAACAAGACAAAAAAAACAAAAAAAACAAACAACACAAACATGATCAAAACAAAGCAATCAAACCCGCAACTGTTGCGTGACCACGTGATCACCATGTGTTACTTTCCCCGCGACAGTTGTTACAATGAAAAATTGCCATAGGCTCATATCATGTCATACGGTCATTAAAGGAGACCCTAACTACTAAAACAAGACGTTGAGCTGAACAATTATATCTCTTCTATGTCAATGAACGGACCAGAGACAGGAAACTAGTGCTTCAAATATCGATCAATTACAATAATCATCATCGTGGCAAAAACCTTCAAATTCATTTTTTATTTGTAAAGTGCGGCTATGTGGCCTAGTGGTATGGCACTCGCTTTCGGATCGGAAGGTCCTGGGTTCGAGCGTCGCGCTCGGCGCATAGTTGAGTCCTTGGAAAAGGCTCTTTACTCACATTCTCTCACCGTACTCAGGTGTAAAACGAGTACCTGGCCGTTAACAGCGTTGTCTTTGTCCGAAAAATTGTAATATCGCCTAATCTGTCCTACAGGTTAAATGTTGCTGTTGACCAGGGACCCCTTGTAAAGCGATTTGAGCACATTTAGTGGATATTGCGCTATATAAATCTCAATCTAAAAAAAAAAATATTTCGGTATTTTGCCCTTATCTATAACTACAGACTTAATATTATTTATGATCTAAATCTATGTACATTATGTATGAAGCCACACTTATAAAACGATAAACGGGGTACTTCAATAAAAAAAGATATTTATCAATAAATAGATTTAGAAAAAAGAAAAAAAAGAAAAAAAAAGACTTTTCTTCTCCCTCTGAGTATTACGCGTAGTGTTGCTGTTTTGTATTGTTTTGGTTTTTGGCAAAGAGTGGTCTGCTTCTGAAGCGTTCCATCTTAGTCACCGAGACCCATGAGGAACAAAAATCCGGAGTTTGTCCCTGTTTTTGTAATGCTAAATGGACAGTAACAGTTGCTTGCTATCATTTGGATAGAAGCTAGTCCACTGCAAAGTATGTATATTTTTACTCCAGTTCTACAAAAGCTGCTAACATAGGTGCACATATTAACAGGTCTGAAAACCAAAACGCAATGTTGGGCTTGTTTTAACATTATCGTTAATGACAATATATGTATTCGTTGTTTTGAAAGGATTTCCCGTACAACAATGAGCCCATAACAAACTGAGTTATCAGACCTGCAGATAAGGACACGTCGCTATCATTATCCAAAAACTGCTGATGAGATAGATGGGTCATAGTAAAACACATCAGGGACAGACACCTGCCTCTTTGCTTGTTTAGCTGATGCTCTACCAACTGAGCAATCGCAAAACCCGGTTATTTTGTCGAAACTATTTTATTTGCGTGCGGCTATGTGGTCTAGTGGTATAACAACCGCTTTCGGATCGGAGGGTCCTGGGTTCGAGCCTTGCGCTCGGCGCATAGTTGAGTCCTTGGAAAAGGCTCTTTACTCCCATTCTCTCACCGTATTCAGGTGTAAAATGAATACCCGGTCGCAACAGCGTTGTCTTTGTCCGAAAAAAATTGTAGTATCGCCTAACATGCGTCATGTCCCGTCCTATAGGATCCTACATGTTAAATGTTGCTGTTGACCAGGGACCCCTTGTAAAGCGCTTTGAGCACATTTAGTGGATAGTGCGCTATAAAAGCTCAATTTTTATTTATTTTTTATTTTTTTAAATTTATTTTTATTCAACAGTTATCCGGTCATTCAACAATCCAAGGCAGTCTAGACGTTTCAATCGAGACTATTCATCTTGCGTCGTTGCAAATCAATCAGAACCAATATAAAAGAAATCCTAAATGAACGAGCTAAAGAAGATTTCAGACCATCATTCTCCTCTCCCACATCCACAATGTACAGTGGAGTCCGCATAAAGTCAACGCTCTAAAAGTCAATTTTTTGCTTAAATTTAGCACCTCCTGTTGGCCTCAAGATTTCTGTTCTTTATCTACTCGTGTTCCATTAATAATGGATAAAGTAGAAGTGTTCTTATTTGCAGGTCTGATAACCCAATTCCTTATGGGCTCATTGTTGTAATGGATATCTAAAAAAATGGCGCATAATATTGTCCATGACAACCATGTTAAACTAGGCCCATAAGGATGTTCGGATGTCGGACCTGCATATATGCATACGTCGGATAAAGTCAACATTTCTTAAAGTCAACCAATCTTTCGGGTCAGTCCGTGTTGGCTTTATCAGGATTCTACTGTAAAATATCAGCATATAAAATAATCTTTCAATTCAGTTTTAAACGCAACATTTATTCTTCTCAATATACTCGTAGTTGGGGGAATTAGGCTAAACCGTGCAAATTCGGGTTGAAAGCATGAAAATTTGCATACAGGTTGCTAAGACCCTTAGAAAAAACATCTGATATAGAACCACTCTGACAATCAATCATAACGTATAGGTTTAAGGCCTTAGATTTTACCTATTTCAGCTATATTAAACAAGGAAAATAACTAGAGCATAATGTTAGTTTGATACACACTTCGTAAAAAGGGCATTAAATCAAATTCTTCACGTCTGATTTTCCGTCAATACAATACACAATTTTTAGTGTGATTCATTGCATTTTCTTATACCTAAAACATAAGTGATAACATTTTTTGAACACGTTTTGAACAGGTTTTATTGGAACAGATCCACCAGTAGCGATAATTTCACATTTGAGCAAATATGTATTAAAAATGTAATAGGATAATAATAGTAATAATGATGATGTTGATGATGATAATGATAATGATAATAATAATAATAATAATAATAATAATAATAATAATAATAATAATAATAATAATAATAATAATAATAATAATAATAATAATAATAACTCGGGGGCGAAGTGGCCGAGTGGTTAAGGCATTGCACTGTGACCCGGAGGACCCGGGTTCGAGCCCCGCTTCAGACACTTTCGTTTTTTTCCTTGAGCAAGATTATTAACCCCCAATTTGCTCACTTGGACAACATGGGTAATTCCTGTTGACATCAGACATCTTGTTTGATGAGTTATCTATATTCCTTCGTGGAATGCCCAAGCGACGATATCTTATGATGGCGTGGCGAAAAAGGCATAATTTTCTAATTTAAAAGAATAAAATAAAATAACAACAACAAAATAAGGATAATAATAATAATAATAATAATAATAATAATAATAATAATAATAATAATAATGATGATGATGATGGTGATGATGATGATGATAATGATGATAATGATGATGATGATGACAACAACAATGATAATAATATGAATGATAAAAATAATGACAATATCGAGATATCAATGACAAATACCAAATTAAGAAAAGATGGAGAAGCGAACCAAAGATCCTCCAAAGGGTAGTTAGTACGTTGATTACTCAAGTGGAGAGGTAGCAGATAGTGTTGCCGGCCTTTTCGTGATCTTGGAAGGAAAATGCACTGATTTATCCAAACGCTCATCAATATTTAATCCCCTTTGACACATCATGTTGTTGCATTTACTAATGAATAATAAAGCTGTAAAACCGATCGATCGTCGAAATGCAGGGGAGATAAGTATTGACAGAACGTTGGTCAAAACACCTCCAATACGGACGAATACCATCTAGGAATAGCAATCACGCAACTGCTTACGTGAAACAATCGCATTGACAGTTTTTTTTTCTACATAAATATTTATTCACAAGACACAAAAAAGCAAGTTTGAATGGAAGTAGATATAAAACATAATAAGATATGCGAAAGGGAAAAATATATATGTCAGAAGATGGGGCATAAATCAGTATTAGTTATAGATGGAACGTAATTAACGTCACAAAGTTCTTTGTTATATTTTTTTAAGACATCGATTTTAATGATCAGTTCTCAGCTCTCACAATAAAATTTATAAATAAGACTATCTAGGTATAAACATTTGAGGTTAAACATAGTTTAGTGTGTTGCTATAATATATTCAGCTGACGGATGTTGTGAGTATTTTACCTAGACGCAAAGCATAACTTTAGGGACATTCATTGATACAAATTGAAACAGTGTTAAAAATGTCATAAGTAGTATTTGTTGTCATTTTGTTGCTTTAAAAAACATAAAATCTGTAGCTACACGTCAGTGAAATCTTGAAGATGAATCTCCCCCCCCCCCCCCCCACACACAATATGACCATGAGACTAAGCGGTGCAAAATTAGGAACAAAAGTGTGATGCCAAAATACTGATTCTTATCTCGTTTGAAGTGTAAAAACTCTCTTCTGGAGGAATGGATACATACCTTGTATAATTCATTTTTCTGGTTTCAGAGTGATGGCATCTTATTTTCTAGTCTAAAAATATACTGGTCATCAATAAGGAACATCCATCCTCGCTCTTTTACGTCCAGTAATCCTCAGAATCTGTCTCTACATCCTTCTATAATACGTATGCCAACTTATGTTTAAATATGTAACCTGTTCATTATTAGTCTTCCGATGGACTGGTTACATACACACTTCGAATGAGCTTGGAGTCGGAAGAATAGAAGATGTGACGTCGTTACAACTTCTCTCTGCCCTATTGAACACCGCGTCGAAAATATTCTTTGGGGTAGTTATTTCAGTTGTGGGATGGGTGTCAATGCGTTCTTTTATTTTATATAACAATGTTCCCCTCTACATACAGCCAGGTATTCGTTTGTTTTGTTTTAATTGAGCAGGTTATTGCGTGTTAAGTCGCATAGGCACAGGGGGGGGGGGGGGGGGGGGCAGACATTTACTATCATTGTCACCCAGATAGAAATTAACAACGCTCACCAATGTCTGAGGTTCGTCCAAGAGGAAACAAATAAGTAAATAAAAAAGAGATAGACAAAAAAAAAAAAAAACAAAAAAAAACAAAAAAAAAACAAAACAAAACAAAACAAAACAAAACAAAACAAAAAAAAAACAAACAAAAAAACAAAAACAAAAAAAAAGAAAGAAAAAAACAACTATTATTAAAAAAAATAAAATCACGTTGTCCTCTTTCGCAACAGCAAAGTTTCGGAAGGGAGATAACTCATTAAAAAGAATGATTTCATGAAAGGTTGCAGGGTCCGAATACATCTGTCACAATTGAAAATTGCAGTTTTAAACTGACAAAAATAAAACACCTGAAAGTAGCAGGCAAGTTGGCCTATGGATTAGGTATTGCACTTCCCTCAGAAGATTCAGCTTCAAGCCCCACTGTCGCAATTAAATCTTTACTTTAAGAAAGAAACTCAGGCTCCTCTTGCTTATTTTGCTGCATTGCGGCTGACGCCTGTGTTATCTTTGCCATTTCTTGAGATAACTCTAAAAAAGGCGCTATAGAAATTTGCTTATTATTATTATTATTATTATTATTATTATTATTATTATTATTATTATTATTATTATTATTATTGTTATTATTATTATCATTATTATCATTATTATTATTATTATTATTATTATTATTATTATTATTATTATTATTATTATTATTATTATTATTATTATTATCATATTTATCATGAATACCGAGGAATGACTAAAAGAGATTTACTTTTTTATGTCAAGACCGCCCCCCCCCCTTCCCCATACACAAACAACAGTACTCTCTCTCTCTCTCTCTCTCTCTCTCTCTCTCTCTCTCTCCCCCCCCCCCCCCATCCCTGCCAGTCATTGAAAACAAAACCCAAACAGAAATGATATTCATTTAACTTGGAAGTGCGTAATATGTTTCCTTTGTTCCCACAAATACCACCCTGGCGACCCAGGGATTAAAATGGCGATCATATACCCCAGTCTGAGAGCGCGGCTTTGGAAAACGTTTAACTGTAAAAGGATATTGAAGAAATTTCCTTGAATCCGATAATCCTGTAATCCCGAGACAGAGAAGGTAAGACTGAATGAGATTGTAAACGGAGGCTCCTTTCCAGTTAACTGATTCACTTTGGAAAAAAACTCGTATTTAAAAATTTAGCCAGAAAACTCGTCCTCCAAATATCGATGATTTAAATGACACTCATCTTGACAAAAACTCGCAAACCTAGGACTATTATGAAGACTTCGCGAAGTCCCAGGTTCAAGAGTTTTTGTCAAGATGAAGGTATTTTAAATCGATCGATATTTGAAGGCGTGTTTTCTGGCCAAATTTTAAAATACGATTTTTTCCAGTTTTACGATGAAAGCTAGACTCAATGTTTCAACTTTAATTAGAGTCTTTAAAAAATTAAGTTACCGAAAAAGACAATAATATTCGGCTTATCTAGGTTAAAAACGTTAGAAGAAAGCTAAAAATAATCGAAAAGAAAATCGAAAAGAAAAAAAGCATCGATACGAAAATGAAAACAATTTATAGAATCGTCAAATAGCCTCTAAAATTATTATCAGGAATTTCTAAAAACAAACAAAAACTACATAACAACCTAAACCATACAGCAGTAAAAATAAGCGCGCAAAAAACAAAACAAAACAAAACAATAGCAAAAACAAAACAAAATATAAGAAAACAAACAAGAAACCAACAGAAAATAAAACAAAGTAAAAATGAGAAAAAAAATATAAGACACTCTGATTTCAAAACCCAACGTAATTCTGAGTTCCAAATTAAAAGCATCGAATTCAAGAATTAAATCAAATTAACTTGATTGTCGTTCTTTTAGCTTCATGTATATCAGTCCCTGTGACGGAAAAAGCTTTGATTAAGCATTATGTTTGTCCTCAATAGACTATTGATTAAATTACACCCCCAATCTTACAGTACACGGAGTGTAATTAGTGGAATCAATTGAAACAAAATAAATAGTCGCACCAAAATCAATTATTGCGTGGCAATACTAACGAAAGAGTGAAAATTGGAGAGGCTTCGTATAGGAATGATACAGACAATGGACGTTTCGGGTACAAACCCGTCGTCAGCACAACAATACACAAATTAATGTGGAAAACAAAATAAATAAAACAAAATTCTAAATAATGTGTGTGCTCAATGGTGGTTGCATACTGCATTATTGTAATAATCAATCGAGCTCTCGTTTCACATGATGTATGAGGTCCGCATTGCACACACTCTTATAATGACTGGATAACTAGGTCTCTATCAAATCTGATGGTAAGTACTATAAATATACTAAAGCTCTTTCAAGTGGGTAACAATTAAGACGTTTTTTTTCCGTTTTATATTACACAATATGGCAGAAAAACAAAACAAAAAAAATAACAAACATCTGGTGATCTAAAATCCTCTTTTCTTTAAAGATTGTACTTGCATTAAAGCTAAACGATGGATAAACATTCTTTTTAAAACGTTTCTGATAAACAACAAAAGCCTAGCAAACCTTCAAATCCAAGACAAAAAAACAAAATTATTTTCCCTTTAAAAAATAAAGCGATAGTTCCAAAACACGAGGTGATCTAAAAGCCTTCACCTTGAGAATGACAGGAAAAAGAAATTTCTCGTCACATGACAAACACATTAAAATACCTCTTAAGAGAAACCGTAAACTGGCAAAAATATTGTGCAAAATTTGATAGTGATAAACAAGTTTACCAGCTACTCAAAAAGCAATTTCAACAACCGCAAACAAAAATCAATGTTAAAAAAATGATATCTTTTAGTAAATTGCACACGACAGAAACATCTTATTATGTATCGAGACTAGACAAATACACAATCATAAACGATAGATAAATCAATAGCTTAATAGAAACTGAAAAAAAAGAGAGAACGAAATCGTGTGTATGTGAATTGGAATAGAATGGTGGATTAAAATAAGATCACTTACATCAACAATACTGAAAACATGAACAACAAAACAACGAGAAAACAAAACACCTGGGATTACAATAAATAAATAACATTTTTGTATGGCGCATTACCCCGATTTAAACAGGCTTTACAGTCTCAAAATAAATAAAAATATAACGGAAAATAAAAACACAGCAAGTTCAATTACTTACATAGCAATAGACATTGTATTTTACACACATGGTAAGTAAAACTTCTTTTGAAAAATAGATATAAAAAGATAGAGATAGAACAAAACAAATAAATCCAACAGACAAAACACAAAAACAAAACAAAACAAAAAACAAAAACAAAAAAAAAAACAAAAAAAAAAACAACCTAAAAAAGCACACACAAACACAAACAACAATAACAACCCCCCCCCCCCCCCCCAAACAACGCAAATAAAAACAAAAACAAAGAAAAACGAGAAATGAAGACATATACATGTTTGGCATTCGTATCTCTATCAGAAAGCAGGAATGAAAGCTCATACAAATAAGGCAATGATAGATGAAACGATACGATTAATAAAGAGGGCATGTTCTTCTGTAACAGGTAGCATTTAGCAAGGTAGACAGACGTATTGATAATAAAGTTGTCACTTAGAACGATAGACAGATATATATATATATATATATATATATATATATATATATATATATATATATATATATATATATTAGATAGACGGATGAATGGATAGATAGCTAGCTGGCTAGATAGATGGATAGGCAACATTATAATTGAATAATTGGAAATATTGAAATGTTGAAAGACGACGAAAGGATGTTCAGGCAAAACAAAATGGGTGATTATATATATATATATATATATATATATATATATATATATATATATATATATATATATATATATAGAAAGAGGATCAGAAAAAAAGGCGACAGATAGATGCCATTCAGACAGGTCGATGGGTAGATAGGTGGGTTGATAAAAATACAGAAAGGTAGATACAAATAAAAAATCTTATATTTGAGTGCGCTTCGTCTTAAATTGTACTTTTAGAAATGTTCTTTTCCTCATACTTTTTAAAATCGATTTATAATGTTGTATATCTTATCTATGTTATATGAGCGGCTATGTGGTCTTCAGATCGAAAGTCAAGTCATTGGAAAAGGTTCTTTACTCACATTCTCTCACCGGGTGTAAAATGAGTACCTGGCCGTTAGCAGCGTTGTCTATGTCGGAAAAAAACTATAATATCGATTAACATGTGTCATGTCTTGTCCTACATATAAAGTGTTGCTGTTGGCCAGTGACCCCTTTAAAGCGCTTTGAACACGTTTAGTGGAGATGACGCTATATAAAAGCTAACGTGTTTTTTTAAATTTCGTTTTCTCTACTTCCCAGTCTGTTTTTATTCTGATGGTGAATTGACAGAAGCCAGACCAGACAGTGGATAATAGATTACATTATAGCCTCGTCTTGTATAAGAATAATAAGTAATATATGGACAACGGAAATGTCCCCTGGGAAGCAGAGACATTGGTCATTCGGGGAGACGTTGGCACCTGAAGGTCATGGAAGAACTAAAGAAGCTTGAAATAGAAAGAAATAGGATAAACAATAATGTGACCGGCCGCCTCAAAGCAGTATTAGGTCGGGATGGACTAGGTGCAGTGAATCGAGTATATCGATGCTATGCGTTTAGTTAAAATGCTCACAACATCCGCCATCTGACAATGAATAGGTTACATATTGAATCATAAGGTGGCATATCTATTTTAGTAGCAGGATGTATAGGCAGATTCTTTATGATTACGGGGCGTAAACGAGCGAGGATAGATGGTCTTTCCTGATGACCAACATTTATTTAGACTAGAAAATAAGATGTCATCACTTTGAAACCAGAAGATCAGTTTCAAAAGGTATATATTCAGTCCTCCAGAGGACTGGTTTCACACTTCCAAGCAGATTGGAACCAGTATTATGACATCACACTATTGTTCCCTATTGCGTTCAGATATCAAACCCACAAATAAGTACACGCCGGAGAGAATTATCTATTCGGAAGTGAACTTCGAATATTCCCTCAAATAAGGCTCGGTGGCTCAGCGGTACGGTGTCTCTTGTCTTGTCACAAAAGTCAAGCAATATTGCGATGTCAGTGGCCGGGTTGGTGTCAATGTAAAATTCTGGCTCTTACGTTATGCCCCACTTTACAAACATTACCCGACTCCACTCGGGTGTAAATGAGTAACTCGCATTAAGCAGCGACGAATATTGTTAGCAATGCCGTACTCTGGAAAACGCGTCTAAATAATAATAATGATGATGACGATAATAATAATAATAATAATAATAATAATAATAATAATAATAATAATAATGATGATGATGATGATGATGATGATAATAATATATATAATAAATATGATATACTACTACTACTACTACTATACTACTATACTAACTACTACTATTTACTACTACTACTACTACTACTACTACACTACTACTACTACTACTACTACTACTA
>NC_088361.1:84588251-84600751 GCF_034508935.2 Berghia stephanieae | reverse complement strand
GCATTCAAGAAACTCACCTCACGGAAAACATGAGATTTGCCATCAGAGGCTACCAGGTAATAAGGCATGATAGAAAGGATCACAAAGGAGGCGTGATGACATTAGTAAAAAACGACTACCCCACCGCAGGCATAAAAATTGATACACAAGAGGAATCAGAAATACAGCAAATTAAAGTATGTATCGGAAAGAAAGAACTCCTGATTTTTAACTGCTATTGCCCACCAAACAAAGAGCTTCATTTAGACAAGATGAAAATCCAGGAAGAAAGATGTCTGGTACTAGGGGACTTTAACAGTCACTCTCAAAGCTGGGGATATGGAGATATGGACAAACGTGGTGAAACAGTAGAAAACTGGCAAATTGAAACAAAACTTCAACTATTGTATGACGATGAAGATGAGGACACATATTTCTCAAGAGCGTGGAAAACCACATCTACCCCAGATCTTACGTTTGCCACAGATGATATAGCAAAGACGATAAATAGAACAGTACAGCCCCAACTGGGTGGTAGCGACCATAGGCCAATCATCACAAACCTCTATCATCAAAATGAAAACAAAACACAAACTATCCCAAGATGGAACTACTAAAGAGCAAAATGGGAAAGCTTTGAACAACTTACAGACAGCCACTGCAAAAACATAAACTGTAAAACCAAGAATGTCAACAAAAGTGCAAAAGAACTGACAAAGGCCATCCTAAAAGCAGCAAAAGAAAGTATCCCAAGGGGAGCAAGAAAAAATTATATACCACTCTGGACAGACGATCTAAATCAGTTAAGTAATGAAGTATCGGAAACAAGAGAAAAGGCTGAAGCAGACCCCTGTGATGACAATATTGCAGCGTATAAAGAGGCAGAAGCTGCCTTTAAAAAAGAAATGGCAACGACATCCAAAATGTCATGGAAAGAAAAAACGCATAGCCTTAACTTCGAAAAAGATGGAAATAAACTTTGGAAACTTACAAAAGTCCTAAATAGAGAACCGAATCACTACGCCCCTCCCGCTTTGGAAAAAGAAGGAGAACTTGTCGGTGCACAACAAGCTGCAGACCTATTCATGGAGCAGTTCAAAAAAATTAGTGACAACACAATAGAAAAAGAACTGAAGAAAAGAGTTAAAAAAGAATGCAGAAAACAAAAAAAGGAACTCAAGGAAGCCATAGATGAAGTAATGACAAAGAAGCTAACTATGGAAGAACTAGAAAGCTCTCTCAAAGTGTTAAAAACAAAGAAATCGCCAGGCCCAGACGAAGTAACAAATGAGATGCTTATCCATCTTGGAAAGACAGCGAAAAAGAAGCTATTACAACTCTACAACAGCACTTGGAAAAATGGTAAAATACCAGATATATGGAAAAAGGCTTTTATTGTCCCAATTAAGAAAGAAGGAAAACAAGCAAATAAAGCCGCAAATTACCGACCTATAAGTCTTACAAGCTGCATGTGCAAGCTGGTAGAAAGAATTATCAACTCCAGACTGATGTGGTATCTTGAAAACTATAATGTGCTTATAAATGAACAAGCTGGTTTCAGAAGACACAGGAGTACTGAAAATCAAGTAACCTACATATCCCAAGAAACAGAAGACTCGTTTCAGGATGGAAAGAAAAAAATTGTGGTATGGGTGGACTTTGAAAAAGCATTCGACAAAGTGTGGAAAAAAGGTCTGGTATATAAACTACAAAAATCAAAAGTATCCCATAACATGCTCAACTGGATACAAAACTACCTAAAAACAAGAAAGGCAAGAGTAACAACACAAGGTCACAAAAGTAGAGAAGCAAAACTAAAACATGGAGTCCCACAAGGTGGAGTACTATCACCTACACTATTTCTTCTCTATGTAAATGATATAAGAGAAACACTATGTCGAGGAGTGAAAATGTCGATGTACGCAGATGACCTAGCTCTGATTAGTTCTGACCAAAACTTAATCAAGGCACAACACAGGATGCAAATCACACTGGATAATATCAAAGAATGGACTGACAACTGGGCGATGAAAATAAATGCAGTGAAGACAAAGTTCACAATATTTAGCCTCTCCCCAAAAGATGAAAAAGCAAAGCTACGTATTGAAGACCATGAATTGGAAAAAGACGACGCACCAAAATACCTAGGAGTCCATTTTGACCCAAGACTAACATGGAAAAATCAAATCAGCAACAGTCAGAAAGTTGGGGTAAAGCGAACACAACTCTTGAAAAAACTAGCTGGAACAACTTGGGGAGCTAGCTCCGATATACTGAAACAAACTTACACAGGATATGTGAGACCAGCGCTAGAATACGGGATATCTGCATGGGGAAACTGCTCCAAAACTCAAATGGAAAAACTGGACAAAGTGCAAAACAGCAACATGAGGATAATAACTGGAGGAATGAAATCGACACCGATACATGCAATGGAAACCATAACAGGACTTACATCTCTATCAGAAAGAAGGGAATCAAAAATTTTGAAACAATACACAGACGTGAAAACAATGACAGATCAGCCTCTTCACGCTAGAGCGCAACAAAAGAAAACTAGGCGGCTGAAAAGATCACACTTTATTGAAAGAGCCCAGCAAATTGAAAAAGATCACGAACTTGACGAAATAATGACCCAAAAATGCAAAGCAAATATCAGAGTACCAATTTGGAAAAGGCAAAATCACTTGAAAATCAAGACATCCGTTGGTGACATTTCAACAAAACAAAAACACGGCGAAGAAATCAAGAAGTCTGTACAGAAGTGCATAGATCAAAACTACCCTGAAAAAAAATGGACAAGAATCTATACCGATGGTTCATGCAATAAAGAACACACGTGCGGGGGCCTGGGAGTGCACATCGAGTACACAAATGGTCAACAAAAGGAGATCAGCAAACCGACTGGTACTCGCACTTCAATCTACAAGTCAGAGGCAGATGCAATCCATGAAGCTGTTAAGCAAATCCTCTCAGAAAATGAAAAACCAAGACACATAGTGATTTTAACAGATGCTAAGAAAATTCTGGAGGATATAATGATGTCCTTTGCGGATGATATAGACGCCTTGGTGGAAGACCTCATGAAGCTAAGCAAGTTTACCAACATTGTACTGCAGTGGATTCCAGGACACTGTGGGATACTTGGAAATCAGATCGCTGACCAACTGGCAAAGGCAGGCAGTCGCATGCAGCAACCCTCCCCAACGTACTCAACAGGAGAAATTAACAAAATGGCCAAATTTATCCAGTCTCAGAGATGGAGAGAGAAGCACCCAGAATACAACATGAATGACCCAATCAAGGTGCTCGACAGAAAGGAACAGGTCATCATCTTCAGACTGAGAACTGGACACAACCAGTTAAAGGAACATATGTGGAGGATGTCCAGAGCAGGTGCCTCTGGACAATGTGACTGCGGACTTGAAAATGAAAATGGACATCATGTCCTAATGGAATGTCCAAGGTACAACCAGTTGAGAAGGAACTTCTGGCCTGACCCAACCCCATACTCAAAGAAGCTGTACGGCAGTGAGGACGACCTCAGGACCACTGTGGGCTTCATTCACCAGACCGGACTGACCATGTGACGTGACGGGAACGAAGAAGAAGAAGAAGAAGTCCCTGAAATATTTGTGTCATTAAATCATAACATGTGTTAAATGCTTTAAAATTCAATATATTATAGAAAATTGGGGCGCTCAATTAATTTTCATAGGTTTATAGTCTTAACGATTGTTACCAGTAAACTGTCGTACTTTGAAAAAACTCGTATTTACAACTTTTGACCAGAAAACTCGTCCCTCAAATTTGAAGAAATAGATAATCATAAAATGGAACGGAATTGAAGCATCAATTTAATTTACAAAGACAAATGTCAACAAAAGTGCAATATGAATTTTGTAAATCCTAAAATTTGTATTTGAGATTATTTTAATTACTTTTTATAAAACGAAGGATATGATGTTGACAAATCCGACAGACATCTATGGCTTACTAAAAAATCTAACACATCTGCTGTTTCTTACATAATTGAAAAAAAAATTCCAACCTTCCGCCACGGCACCATAAGCTTCCGTCGCCTAGGCATTCCATGAATGAATATAGATAATCCATCAAACAGGATCTCTGATGTCAACAGAAATCACTCATGTTGTCCAAGTGAACAAATTTGGGGTTAATAAATCAGCACAAGGAAAAAAAACCCAACGAAATTGCCTGAAGCGGGACTCGAACCCGGACAGTCCGGATCACAGTGCAATACATTATTAACCACTCGGCCACTTAGCTCCAACATTGCTAGTGTTTCTAGTGTTAAAGAAATGACCGACAACTACTGAAGGAGGTTTTCACTAATCCATAATATTTCCAATCCTTTCTCAATGATGAAGAGATCTGGAAGTGACAGATCAGATTGGTACAGCATTAACAGGACCAGTTTTAACGCCACATGAAGTTACATCAAGTGTCCGATGTAATGGTTTTCTTTTGTCAACAACACTGACGTAATCTGAAAAAATATGTCTTAAATTATTATTTTTTTCTGGACAGAAAACTAATAGATAATATAAATATCGTATTGATTGAAGTAGCTTTCATCTTAAAACAAAAAAAAAAAAAAAACAAAAAAAAAAACAAACAAAAAAACAAAAAAAACAGAAACCATAAAAAACAAAACCGAAATCCAAAAACCAAACCAAAACAAAACAAATATAATTAATAATAATAATAATAATAATAATAATAATAATAATAATAATAATAATAATTATTATTATTATTATTATTATTATTATTATTATTATTATTGTTATTATTATCATCATTATTATTATTATTATTATTATTATTATTATTATTATTATTATTATTATTATTATTATTATCATTATTATTATCATTATCTACTATCTAATTTGAAACACACCGAATTATTAAGTCAGTTACAGTTAGGCTGTCTGACAATTATAAACGTGAGCTTTAATATTGCGCAGTGTCCACAAAACGTGCTCAAAGCACTTTACAAAGGACCCTGACCAACAGCAACTCGTAACATATAGAACGAGACATGACGCCTGTGAGGCGATATTACAATTTTTCTGACATAGACAACGCTGTTAACGGCGAGGTACTCATTTTACACCTGAGTAAGGTGAGAGAATGTGAGTAAAAGTCTTTTCTAAGGATTCAAAAATGCGCCAAACCCAGGACTTTCCGAACCGAAAGCGAGTGGCATACCACAAGACCACGACACAACCCCAAAAACCGTATACAGATAACCTATCATAATCTACTCTCTAATTTGAAACAAACCGAAATGTTAAGTCAATTAAAGTCAAACTGTCTGACAATTATAACTTCTTCTTCGCGACCCTGTTATGTGAGGCCAGACATGTGGCTTCATAAACTAATGACAAACAGCAACAGCTGCTGGCGTCCTTGACAACACAGAACAGGCTTGGCCATGACTTGTAATATTGTGACAGGTTCACGATTTAAGTTGCCAAGTTTTATCACGTTATATAACAGAAAATTATGGACCAATTAAATGAATTATCTGGGAAAGTGATGAAACGGGTTAAACGTTCATTTTCTTTTGTTTCATATGAATGGATATGTCACATAGATTGTTGGTAACAGATTGACGTTATTATTATTATTATTATTATTATTATTATTATTTTATTATTATTATTATTATATTATATTTTATTATTATTATTATTATTAATTATTATTATTATTATTATCATTATTATTATTATTAAATTCTTATTGTTATTATTAGTATTATTATTATTGTCATTATTATTATTTTAATATCATTATTCTTATTACTATTAATTAATACTTATTATTTATTTAATTTATTTATCTTTCAATTAATATTATTATTATATTATTATTATTATTTATTTTATTATTATTATTATTATTATTATTATTATTATTATTATTATTATATTTTATTCATTATAATTATTATTATTTTATTGTTATTATTATTATTATTATTATTATTATTATTATTATTATTATTATTATTATTATTATTATTATTATTATTATTATTATTATTATTATTTTTATTTTGTTTTAATTATTATTATTATTATCATTATCATTATTGTTATTATTATTATTATTATTATTATTATTATTATTATTATTATTATTATTATTATTTTCATCATCATCATCATCATCATCATCATCATCATCATCATCATCATCATCACCATTTCTTATTATTTTGTAAATTAATGCTTTGGCCAATTTTTCTAAAAAATATTTTTTATTAGCAAATGTCTATCAAGTCTTACGACACAGAGATATTGTTTGGTCAAATCAATGCTTGTCTTAATGGCAACGCTCTTTACTCCTCGAGGTAACCCACACCGGTCTAATGGGATTTGGTTGATGATCGTGCAATTTCCAACCAAGATAAGGTAATCCAGCTGTTTCCCCACCTTGGAAGTAAATATTGACTACAATGAGTGAAAAGTAAACACAACTAACGATCACCTGATATCAGTTTTCATGCACAATGATGTCATTGTTTACTGACGTTCGATTAATCTTGACCTCTCTGACCTTCCTTTAGGCTGCGATTAACTTTTCTGCCGTGCTTTGAAATAAAACCCCGAGATTATTAAAATTTTGGCCAGAAAACTTTCTCCTTCAAATATCGATTGATTTTGTCTAAATTCTCAAACCTGGGACTTCAAAAAAGTCTCCAATGATGTCTCAGGTTTGAGAGCTTTTACAAGATGAGGGATATTTTAATCGATCGATATTTGAAGGACGAGTTATCTGGCCAAGATTTTAAAAGCTTTTTTCTTCTTTTTTTTTTTCAGATTACGACTCACACTGGCAAAACGCCTTTTTCAGGGACTATTCTAAGTGAAGATTGGAATATCCCAAGCGTCAGCAACTGTAGTGCAGCGCCCCATTGGGATCCAGGGGAGGTGACTTATTCAAGGCAACACACCGCGAATGGGCAGTCGAAGTCGGTACCTTTAGGGCGCCTTATATAATATA
Source organism: Berghia stephanieae (assembly GCF_034508935.2). NCBI lineage: Eukaryota > Metazoa > Mollusca > Gastropoda > Nudibranchia > Aeolidiidae > Berghia > Berghia stephanieae. The sequence continues at coordinate 84,593,731 of NC_088361.1, read as the reverse complement.
TATATATATATATATATATATATATATATATATATATATATATATATATATATATATATCATAGATTTTTTGCAGAAAGTCTTCAACTTGAGACCCAATAAGATTCAGGGTCACCTAAATCTATCGAGGTATGAAGCAAACGTTTTCTGGCCAATCTATAAAAGCATTATTGAGTCATACATAGTATGGCGAATTTGAACGGTGACCGCCGTGAACTAGGTTGTATTAAGTGACTAGTCTGTCTGAGCCATTCGGCCAATGGAGCTGGAGTTATCCCTGTTTCTATAGCTTTAAACGATTTTCCATTTTTTTTGATGATTCTTCTTCTTCTTCTTCTTCTTCTTCTTCTTCTTCTTCTTCTTCTTCTTCTTCTTCTTCTTCTTCTTCTTCTTCTTCTTCTTCTTCTTCTTCTCCTTCTTCTTCTCCTTCTTCTTCTTCTTCTTCTTCTTCTTCTTCTTCTTCTTCTTCTTCTTCTTCTTCTTCTTCTTCTTCTTCTTCTTCTTCTTCTTCTTCTTCTTCTTCTTCTTCTTCTTCTTCTTATTATTATTATTATTATTAATATTATTATTAAAACAAACAATAGCAATTGTTTGCTATATTTCTTTTGGGGTCTATCGCAAATTATTTTCTGCCACATCTAACAGAATCATTGCTGATTTTACCGGGGGAGGTGGGGTAGGGGAGTTAGAAGAAAATCTCGACTCTCCTGGTACTAGGTAGTAACCTAAGAAAATTAGGGCCATTGACCGAGTTCAAAAAATTATTTTTCACAAAGTCGGTAGATTGCGAAGGGGTAGGCAGTTCTACCTTATCAAGACAACGAATGTTGTAAGAATAGCAGTGTGTATATTAACTCACTCAACCCTGACACCGACTATATAGATAGAATGCGCTTGGCCAAGGAGTTCACAACATTGCCATCCGGAAGTATAACGGACCAACACACAAACTCTGTGTAACCATGAACTTTTATAGTCTGGTTAATACAGTTCAGTGAGAACAACTCACAAACGCGGATGGCAAAAACAATAACAAAGGCCTGAGTGACGTCATCTTCGAACTATCTATACGTAGTTTATCCAGGTTACTTTTATACCCCATGCCTATTTATTACATTTTTCTGAGACGAATTATAGGCGTAGTATCAAAGCTAATGTTTTTAGTTTTTATATTATGTTAATGGTAGTTGAAAAGAATATCTATGTACATGCTCATTTTTAATATATTATTTCCAATCTTGAACAGTAGCAAAAATCTCTAGTATTGAGTGAGTTAAAAGCTGTGTGCTCTAAAGGCACAGACTTCGACGGGCCCATTCGCGCTGTGTTGCCTTGAGTTAGTCATCTCGCAATGGGGCGCTGCACTGTGGCTGACGCTCGAGTTATTCCAATCTTCCCTTAGAATAGACCCTGAAGAAAATTTCGTTCTTTGAAGACGAAGTGTCAGTTCTCTCCTTGACAAGATGTCTGAACCCTTCGTTCCATGAAAGGTTGATTGCGTATTGTCGTCTGAATGTACTTTGTTATGGAATTCTGTTCGATCCAAAAGGTTTCAAGCAATTGTTATTGTCTATTTTTTGTTACAAAAAACTTGGGATAAACTCCGCATCCGGCACCATGACTCGGGCTTTGGCGGAGGTACGTTACAAGACATTATAAAAGCAATAACGACTATAAAAAAGGAAAACCATCTAGTTTAAAAGCAAAGCAAAATTGAACAATACTTTTTAAAATTACAATTGAAGCCTCACGATTAAAATCACTAAAACCCATTAGATAGTTTACTGGCTCGAAATAATTATGATATAATCTGCTGGAATCGAAGCAATACCGATGAATATTCGAATAAATATTTACCAATTTGACACCGAAATTGAAAATTTCTTTTAAATCATCGAATAATGAAAATGTTGCTGCTTAAAGCTCGAAAGAATAAAATAATGATAAGTATTGAAATGAAGGCTCCAATTTATAAAATTGTCTGTCTTCGTTTAATAAATTGGAAATTACATTTCAATACTTAAAGTTATTAAATAAATATTTAATCTCCTCTTCGTGCCAGGTGGCACATAATGCCTCGACCTGCTGTCTCCTTTCTACCATATGAATGGTTGTGTTCCTCCCCTGGCTCTAAGTTGTCCAACCTGCAGCATTTCCAAATCTTCCAATAGTTCTCTGCAAGGGATTTTTGTTGTTGGTATCTGCTGCGTTTCCTGTTTTTATAATGTACAATCGAAAATTCTGAATGAGAGTTGCATCTTGAGGAATGTGACGATTTTCCTATAATTGGTAAGGAGAAGGGTTTAAAAAGTCTGAAAAACCTTACGACTGAATCAAATAACAAAATAAAACACCCCCCCCCCCTTTTTTTTTTTAAAACCGAACCATTGAGCCCTACGGCAACGTCTGACTATGGCTTGGTTGAATGTAGGATTTGATGACAAAAAATCTAATATAGATACTCGAATTCCTGACTAATAACTAATTCGGGAAAAAGACCTTACTTGACCCGTACTATCTATTTTTATACTACATTGCTCTGAAATTTAAAAAAAAACCCAAAAAACCCAAGTATTTAAAATGTTGACCAGATAACTCATCCTTCAAATATCTATCAATTAAAATGACCTTCATCTTGTCATTAACTCTCAAACCTGGGACTTGAGTGAAGTCGTAGAGTTAAGGGTTTTGGCAAGATGGAGGCCATTTTAATAAATCGATATTTGAATGACGAGATTTCTGGCCAAAATTATAAATACGATCTTTTTTTTGTTCAAATTGCGGAAGTGTACGGCTGCTTTATGTTTAGGGATTTATTTTTAGATCGGTATTTATGAATCGATCTTTCTGAAAACATTTTCTTTGGTAATAAAAAAAACCCCCTTTCATTCAAGGTCCCAGATTCGTATCAAGATCTGAGCACCAAACACTTTAGTTATAGGGAAGAAAAGTCAAAGCCTCTACGGTCTGTTTTGGTTCCTAAATCATTGGGAGTGTGTATATGTCCAGTCATTAGGAGTACTAATAATGAATAGCTTACATAAAGGTAGCATAACTTTTTCAGTAGCAGGATAAATTAGAGGCAGAGTCTAGGATTACGGGACTTCGCGTAGTCTCAGGTTTGAGAGGGGTTTTTTTTTCCAAGATGAGGGTTATTTAAATCGATCGATATTTTGAAGAACGAGTTTTCTGGCCAAATTAAAAAATATGCCCCCCCCCCCCCGCAGAGTACGGCAGTATATTGCTATCCAGACCACCAAAGCACCCAGAGCATTATCAGTTACCTTGGATAAACGTTTTATAAATCTATCACATGTGATTCTTTGAATCTCAAGGCATATCACACTAAATAAGTTTATCAACACATTGTAAATTCACAACGAGGCTTCAACGAGCCACGAACCATTTCGTTTCTAACTGGGCTACAACTACAACCATTATAAAAATGGCTGTTACGACACATAAAGCGCACAATCTACTATCATCAAATAAACGTTACGTCTATAAATTCACAACTCCGCCGGATTCTGAAATAACATATTCTAAAAATTTGGCCAGAAAACCCGTTCTTCAAATATCGATTGATTAAAGTGACTTCCATCTTGTCAAAAACTATCAAACCCGGGAATCAAAGAAATACTGTCTCCATACCCGGGCTGGAGAGATTTTGACAAGATGAGGGTCATTTTGGTCCACCGTTATTTGAAGGACGAGTTTTCTGGCCAAAATTGCTAAAATGAGTTATATTTTTTCAAAAGTACGGCAGTAATAAAAATGGTTGCTTTGACACATAGAGCACACAATCTATTATCATCAAATAAATTTAATGTCTATAAATCAACAGCTATCGTTGAATGATATTATAGTGTGTTTCTTAATTTGGCCAGAAGATTTATACTTCATATTTCGACAGATTAAAACCTTCAAAATATCCACACACACACAAAAATCTCCTATAAATTTCTTAGACGTCTCGGGTTTAATAATTTCTGAAGTTGGTTTTGGAATCCTCTGGTTTAAGATTTATTTTACAAGAAGGGCGAAGTTTTAAGGTTTTAAAATGAACTAAAAATTTTCCGGCGAAAAATATAAAGGCCTTTTGTCACGACACGCCAAACTGACAACGTAAAGCATTTATTTTACCACAATCTGCTTTCTTATTTAACATGTCTCTACTCCTTTGTCTCGGCACATTATCTTAAACGTTAATGTCTCTGTCAGGCTTGCGAGTCATTCTAACAATTCCTTGTAGTGTTATAACAACATCTGACATCCCGATCAATCCGTAGATTTTCGAATGACGACCCCGAGTTCAACTATTTACGTATTATTATGATTTTGAGGCGTACACCCCTGAGTGGATCTGGATTGTAGACCACGCGTTCCCGTTGTGACTTAGAACTTGGAACATTGACAACGTAACCATAGTTCTATCGCACTCAGAAAAAACCCCACAAAAAACCCCACAAAAAAACCCCCCAAAACATTAGATAAATTTTGGCCAGAAAATTCGTTATTCAAATATCGATCGATTTAAATGACCCCTGGCTTGTACAAAATTCTCAAACCTGGAACCTAGAGGAAATGTTCAAAGAAGTTCCAGGTTTGAAATATTTTTTGACGAGATGTGGGTCAGTTTAATCGATCAATATTTGAAGTACGAGTTTTCTGGCCAAAATTTCTAAAATACGTTTTTTCAGAGTACTTAAGAATTGATATACCACATTGTCTATTCAATTATCACTTTCTAAATATTGTTCTCTGTTGAAAAAATGTTTTGTATCGTTTTTTTATAGGGGGGGGGGGGGGGGTTGCTTTTCTTTTTCTTTTATTTTTTTAGTTTCCCGAACTTTTCATGAATTATTTTCTCTCCTCTCGTATTTAAGTAGGTGTGATATGCGTAACCGTGTGATTGTATGCATCGTTGCCTAGCGGTTGAAGGTTTGTCAGTTAATCCTTGATTATTTAACAGTTAGGTGGGAGTGGGGGGGGGGGGGGGAAGCTCCGATAGCTCAGTTGGTAGAGCACTCCCTTCAAAACCAAAGGGACTCTACTGTCCACCCAAGGACACAGGGTCGATGATATGTTAGACCTGGCTAAGTGATCGTTGTAAAGTATAGAATCCTGTCCATAGGGTAGCAAGCATTTGCTGTTGCCCATTTAACTCTATAGAAATTGGGATAAATCCGGCTATATGGACATATAGATAAGAATAAGCGATGCTACGTTTTTTCGTTTCTTGGATCATGGAATGTGTTTACTCTTAAGAACTTCAATGTTGCTTGTAGTGTAGCACTCACGCCAAGGACGAAATCGAAAACTTTTTATTCTTTCTCAAGGACCTTCTTTCCATATTCTAAATACAAATTTGCCTCATGAGTACGAGATTTTGTCTAAGTAAAATGGAGAAAGTTATGAAGGATGGTGATCACCCCCTTCGCAAATATATGAAGTTCTCCATGAGGAGCCGTCGCCTTATAT
>NC_088361.1:84560751-84585751 GCF_034508935.2 Berghia stephanieae | reverse complement strand
TTTTCTCTGTATGATGAAACCGCGAGTTGGCAATTTTTGCACAAGTCTACTCTTCATATATTATAATTTATATTATTAACACTCTCGGATCACCTCGTAAAATACTTCGCAATACATCAGAACGGTAATGAGAAAAGCACAGGAAATATCAGAGATGAAAGAAAGCAGAAACGTTAGGATGACTTTAATCGGGACTGATAAATTACATCGCTTGTTTATTGTTTAGATAAAAATGGACGTCGTTTATTATCAGTCCTAATTTGCTGGGATCGTGTCTGTGAACTGTTAGATGAACACACCTATCTAGCTGTATGTGGGCGCGAGGAATAAAGCAAGAGGGGGAGTGACGAATCATCTAAACAAAAAAAACAAAAACAAAAAAAAAAACAAGAGTCATCTGACATTTGACCAGTTAAGGAAGGGGGGAGGGGGGGGGGGGGGCAGGGAATGAAACCCTATTTTTGTTAATAATAGGAAGAATATCTATTGGCCCGTCAAATAATAGGTAGAATTTTGTGACGCAAATCTATTTTGTAGATACTTACTTTTTTTTTTTCAAATATCCTTTTTCTTCTTTAAGTTAAAGTTTAGAGCATTTTATAGCGCAAAATCAACATGTACTCAAATCGCATTACAAAGGGTTTCAGGCCAACAGCAAGACTAAACGTGCTCGACAAGACGTGGCGCGTGTAAGGCGATATTACATTCTTTTTCTACAAAGACAACGCTATTAACAGCCAGGTACTCATTTTACACATGAGTATGTGAGAGAATGTGAATATAGATCCTTCTCCAAGGACTCAACTATACACAGAGCTGGCCTCGAATCACGTCGCCTCAGACAGAACGTTACAAAATCAAATAAAATACATAGAAATAAAAAGATTTATTGTTGGTGCCAGTAGAACAACACAGCCTTGGGATGGGATGATATTTTCTTTGCACACCTTCCTCTAAGTCCAATGTGTCTTGTAACCAAATAGTTGGATGGCAATGGTGATGAACTTTTCTGTGAAATGAAGAAAAAACAAGTGACAATCCAATCCGGCAAGTACAATCAACACCACCTTTCAATTACTGCGTACACTTATTGCGTACAAGAAAACAACAGAGAGAACGAAGTGTCTGTGAGTCTATAAGACGATTAATTACTCCAACTGAAAGCAACGGAATTCAAATAAAGCTGATTAGTGTCAAGGTCGATGAAACAATTAGGGAGGGGTAGGTAAAACAAAATTATGTATTTCCGTTTAAAAACTATGTCTTTTGTAATCCATCGCCTCAAAGCTATTTTATTGCCTCTTTCTTTACTCTTTACTTATTGTGTGTTTTTATCCAAAATAATAAGGGGGATTGTCTTGTTTTCGCGTTTTTATTTCTTTACATTTGTGTTTTTATCCAACATAATCAAGGTCCAAATTAATAAGGGGGATTGTCTTGTTCTCGCGTTTTTATTTGTTTACATTTGTATTTCTATCCAACATAATCAAGGTCCAAAATAATAAGGGGGATTGTCTTGTTCTTGCGTTTTTATTTGTTTACATTTGTATTTTTTTTCAACATGATCAAGGGGATTGTCATATCCTTGCTTTTTTATGTACGCGGTTTAATTTTATGAAAAATATTTGCAGTTTGCATGCCACAATTCTAAACGTTATTTTATTCATATTTCTGCCTATCTTATCTTTAGCTTCAAGAGAATTAACTCACTCAAACCTAACAACGACTATATCCGTAGTTTACCCGTGTTACTTTTTACCTCATGCTTATTTATTACATTTTTCTGAGACAAATTATGGAGGAGGAGACAAATTATATCAAAGCTAATGTTTCTAGTTTTTTTTTCACATGTTAATGGCAGTTGAATAAAACTATCGATGTACATGCTCATTTTTAATACATTTTTTCCAATTTTGAAAAGTAGCAAAAATCTCTAGGATTGAGTGAGTTAAAGAGTTGTGACCGAGATACATGTACTTCAGAAAAAAACAAACACGTTATCATACGTCTATGTCCATATGACTTTAAATAGAATGAAGTGCGCAAACAAATCCACGCACTTTTAGCTTAAAGAAGAAAACTGATATTAGGAAAAAGGTAAGTAGATATCTACAAAATTTATTTGCGTCACAAAATTCTACGTAATATTTGGCGGGCCAATAGACAATTACAATTACCAAGAAGTAACAAATCGATGTTTGCGTTAATTCATCGTGTACATATTTGCAGGTCTGATAACCTAAACTGTCATAGGCTCACACGTAGTTGTAATGGATATCATTTTGAGTCGACCCAAATATTGTCCATGAATGCAATATCAAAACAAGCCCATAATTTTGCGCTCACTTATCAGACCTACCAATATTATGTGCTCATTGAGATAAATTAAGAAATTAAGGAGCAGATACCTGTATAAGATGAGTATCTGAGCAAGTGTGTATGAATGGTACTAGACAAAGCAAGAAATAAATACAAGAAAAAAAAAAACGATCCTAAAAAATCAGTCTACCTCGACTGGGGATCGAACCTCAGACCTTCTGATTACCTGTCAGACGTGCAACCATTACACAGGTAATCGGAAGGTCTGAGGTTCGATCCCTAGTCGAGGTAGACTGATGTTTTAGGAGTTTTTTCTCTTGTAATTTTCTTTCTTGCTTTGTCAGGCAATAGATAGATAGATGGATAGACATATAGATAGATAGATAGATTGGATAGGTAGATACATAGATGAATAGATGAATAGTTAGATAGATAGATAGATAGATAAATTGGATAGGTAGATACATAGATGAATAGGTGAATAGTTAGATAGATAGATAGATAGATTAGATTAGATTGATAGATAGATAGATAGATAGATAGATAGATTAGATTAGATTGATAGATAGATAGATTAGATAGATAAATAGATAGATAGATAGATAGATAGATAGATAGATAGATAGATAGATAGATAGATAGATAGATAGATAGATAGTTATACACTTTTTAAGTTCATGGAGTTAACCAAACCATTCTCTATTTTACCTGATGTCGAATATTTTCGAATGTCTTGACTTTTACAACTTTCTCTCCAATGTTATTTTTCATCGTTTGTATTGTAAGCCTTTCTCTTTAAATGATTCATAACGTTGAAATTATTTACATTTGCCTCTAATTCCACTCCATCGTGGTGTTGTGTAATGATGGGTATCGTATTAACGAGTTGCGATTATCTCAATGTCACATTCTCGGCCTCGATTCAAAGCTCGTAAGCCTTTTCATATGAAGCACACATGTGTAATTTTCCATGTTTGATGTTTGACCTGGAAAGGAAACTAGACATTTTGTATGTCTAAAACAAGGTGTCAAACTTGAGTGGGATAATGTTAGATCATGAAGAGGAAAATCTGAACAGGTGTATTTGAAAGGTGCCAGACAAGTCAAGGAAGAAAAATACAAGAAAAAAATCCCCCAAAATCAGTATTCTTCGACTGGAGATCGAAACTCAGACCTTCGGAATACCTGTCAGACGTGCTACCATTACACGAGAGAGGTTCCCTATAGTCGGGACAATTTAAATTCCTATATTCTTCACAAGGTACGACGAGAAGAATGTTATATATATTGTCTATAAATATATATATATATATATATATATATATATATATATATATATATATACATACATATATATGTATAAACACATACACATACACACACACACACACACACACACATATATATATATATAAAATATATATATATATATATATATATATATATATATATATGGCTCGAGAATTCATCTCCGCGTGTGAATTCCAGGAGTATAAGCGATTTGTACCAGTTATGAGTTATGACGAAACATGAAGTATGTTTTCGAAATATCATTTATATATACAGATGTCTATGACAATATTATACGAATACTTGTCTGTAATATGATATTTGATTATGCTATCGGTAAAGGGCCTAGTTTTCAGTGCCACAACATTAACGTCGTACAACTTGTAATTTCCCACTACAAAATGGTATTATTTCTATGTAAAAAAACAAAAAACAAAACAAAAACAATAAACTTGAGCTTTTCTATCGCTCAATATTCACTAAACTTGCTCGACGTGTTTTACCAAGGGTCCATAGCCATTATGAACACTTACCATGTAGGACGAGACATAATGCCTGTTAGGCGATATTGCAATTCTTTCAGAGATTACGCTGTTAACCGCCAGGCCAGGTACTCGTTTTACCCCTGAGTACGGTGAAATAATGTGAGCATAGAGGCTTTTCCAATGATTCAGCTATGCTCCGCTTAGAGCGGGATTTGAAAACATGACCGTCCGCACCGATGCGAGTGTCACAGCACTAGTTCTTATAGCGGAGGGATACTTCCTAGGTTGGGTTAAAGCAACGAAACGGTGTAGCCTACTACTACTACTACTACTACTACTACTACTACTACTACTACTACTACTACTACTACTACTACTACTACTACTATTACTACTACTACTACTACTAATACTTCTACTACTACTACTACTACTATTACTACTACTACTACTACTACTACTACTACTACTACTACTACTACTACTACTACTACTACTACTACTACTACTGCTACTACTATTACTACTACTTCTACCAGCACTAGGCGACATAATCGCATATGAGGTGCGCGACGAGAGATAACAATGATTAGCGTTATATATATATATATATATATATATATATATATATATATATATATATAATATATATATATATATATATATATATATGACCTAAAGAAAAATAATAATTGAGCTTTTATTTAGAGCGATATCCACTAAATGTACTCAAAGCTCTTTACAAGGGGTCCCTGGTCAACAGCAACATTTAACATTTAGGGCGGTTAGGCGATGTTATACTTTTTTCGGACAGAGACAACGCTGTTAACGGCCAGGTACTCATTTTACACCTGTGTGCGGTGAGAGAATGTGAATAAAGAGCCTTCTCCAAGGACTCAACTATGCGCCGAGCGAGGCTCGAACCCAGTACCTTCCGATCCGAAAGCGAGTGTCATTCCACAAGACCACATAGCCGCATAAAGGGTGTTATGTTGGGATGATAGGTGCAGGAAATTAAATATATTTTTATAGCCATAAATATGAAACTTAGCGTTTATTTTATGTTCGCTATGGAGGAGAATAATAACAATTTCTTAAATTGCTTATATTATCCAAAGTTCATATTTCTTTTAATTGTAATCCTATATTATGTGGTCCAATTCATCCCGATTCAATAGTGTTTTGAGGAAATTTCTCGAGGTCTAATTTATGACGACATTATAGAGTTTTGAGATGTGGGTCGATGTTCGATTCATCCCGACCTAATAGTGTTTTAAGACAATTGGTTGAGATTCGATTCATCCCGATATATTAGTGTTTTGAGACGATTTGTCCAGGTGTAATTCATCTCACCATAATAGTTATTTTTGGGACGGTTGGTCGAAGTCCGATTTATCTTGACATTATGATGGTTTGAGACGGGTGGTCTAGGTCTATTTCATCCCATCACAATAGTGTTTTGAGAATGTGGATCGAAGACCGATTCATCCCGACATAATAGTTTTTCTTAAAGAAGGTAGGTCCAGGTTTGATTCATCCCGATATGATGGTGTTTTGAGACGGTTTGTTGAGGTAAAATTCACCTCGATGTCATGCAGTTTTGAGACTATGAAACGAGGTTCAATTCATCCCGACATAATAGCATTTTGAGACGGTGGGTCAAAAATACTGCAATGCAACCATCAGGATAAACAACAAAATAGTAATAAAGCAACAAATTATCAGTCGTCAAAATTTATTGGACATCGATCCAATACGGCCTGTGGTAAGAGTTCGATTTTAAAAAAGCCAGCCGTTTCGTTTCGTCTCATCTGTCTTATCATAGTTTAATATGTCTGATTTGCAATCATGTGGATTTATAAATATAAAAATTGGCATTGCGCGTTTCCACGGATTAACGATGCTAAATGCGCCTCATCATGTTTCATTTATTACCCCATTAGGCCATATAGAACCATATTTTCATTCAATATATACACTTCGCCTCTTAAGTGTCCTCTTCGTAAACAATCTTACATTATCTGTCGTTACCTGTATCCAAGTACTCAGCCACATCCGACTCAAGTTGGTAACGATGTAAATTACATTACCCAACGACACAGTGCCGAACCAGAAATTTCCATGATTATAGTCACCTTCCGGCCACTGATCATACTTAAATTGCTTGAATTTTGTGACAAGACGATAATATACCATATTATTGCTGGACAACGGATCCATATTATATTATATATATATATATATATATATATATATATATACACACACATATATATATATATATATATATATATATATATATATATATATATATATCATATCATATTACATTAAACGGTCTATCAACTGTCAAAAAGTATTGGATCCAATATCCAATATCCACTATCCTTTATCCAATAAAGTTTTGGCGAGAGTTCGTTTTTCCAAAAGCCATCCTTTTCTTTTTGTTTAGTCTGTCAACCAGATTTTATATATTAGTCATTCTAAAAACTGCTGTTTAGTATAACGTGGGAACATAAATATGAACAGTTGTATAGCGCATTTCCACAGATTATCCATGATCACTGCGCTTCAATTTCAACCAGCGGAAATGAATGAGATCACCTTTCTGAGGTAATAAATAAATAAATCTAAGTCATTTCTAACCACAGATAGATAGATGACAAAGAGGAAACAACATTAGTGGCAATGTAGATTAAAAGTAATCAGAAAAATGAATACAACAGCTTCGAAAAAAATACCAAACGGGCAAGTTTCGGGCTCAAAACCATTCTTCAGCCAATAACAAAAAATATCCCAATAAAAACATTAATACATCACTTAAAATCAAGACGGACGGGATAATTTTTTTATTGGCACTCTCCCGAAACGTTATGTTATAAAATTATACTTAGAATTGTAAACTCGATCTACAAGAATGTAAGCCACCTTATCAAAATAGTATAATATGTTAGGATGAACAAGGTGTTGGAAATCGAACTTTTAGCCATGTTTTATCACCAGTGGAAATTCGTTTCAGAAACTCAACACCATCTTCCTCATCACGGTTCAATAAGATCTGAGATTTTTGAACGCAGAATTAATTGGTTTTGCTCTTCTACCAACAAATGAGCACCCACTTTGCAAACACCTTTTTCTTGCCAAGTTCGTTGGTCAATATTCTGTAAACGGTTGTAATGGACACACCAAAACGTTCACATATTCCCCTAAATTTTCTTCTTGAATACTCTTACACAACAGCTCTCGTTCTCAAAACAGTTTCGGCACATGTCATAGAACATAATAGTGTGGGCCCGGGAAGGCCACGGCCATTCGGCACCGGGTTGGATCTCCATTAGTCACATATCGGGGCATGCCGGTCTGGTGGCTCACTATAGACAGTATGCGCTTGGCTAAGAAGCTCACAACATTGCCACCCGGAAGTATAACGGACCAACACACAAAACTCTGTGTAACCATGAACTTTTATAGTCTGGATAATACAGTTAAGTGAGAATTACTCATAAACGTGGATGAAAAAAAAAAAAACAATAACAAAGACCCGAGTGACGTCAACTTCATTCTATCTATAGGCTCGGCGACATGCGGGATGGTCTCGTGACGGTCAACCGGAATTACTCCTTGCCCCGATATGCCTCAAGCTCCCCCACAGCGTCAAGGTCGGAGATCCGTGAGGGAAAAAGATCCCGAAATCGCAGAGCATCTAGATGAACGGTGTGTTGTGACGAAGCTTCATGGGGGGGGGGGGGGGGGGGGTTGCGACGGTGCACGAGTGCGGTAAAGAATTTGCGGATTGGGTCAATAGTCATAACATAGTAGTGTGAGCACCATTAGAAGCTGCTGCCACATGTCGTGACAACACAGAAGTCTCAGTGAGTTTCTCATCCTGCATGTAAAATCTGCCATATTCAACTTCCCCGACCCACTTCCTAATAGTTTGAATTGAAGGAGCATTGTGCTTCACAAAGATCTCCGTGTATTTCGACTTGCCGAAAAGAATTGAAAATTTGATGATTACCGAACATCGTAGCGTGAAAAGGTTGCATCAATGTTTTGCTCTGCCATTTGTTTAAAATCATGTTGGACATGGAGCAAAAGTACAACAAACTTGCCACGTCATAATTCTTTGACGCAACGGATATACTTGAAATTTCGCATCGAGAAGTCTTAGAAATGACGTCATATTGTCTCAAATTTTTGTAGTTCTAGGTTGCTAATAGCGAATTCATAGAAGAGGGAAATTTACTGAAACACACCTCGTAGCTCACAGCAATATTGTAAAATAACAACAAAACCATTGCTAATAACGTTCATTTATAAACAATTTATTCTTATCAAATACGAATTAATCTAAATTTCTCTTGTCATGCAGATGACAAGATAAAATAATAGAATTGAGTAAATATTCGTTGCAGCTAGCTGTGAGCTAAATGCTATAACTCGGTCATAGAACAACAGAATAATGATAATGATTAACCAGTTAACTGCCGTACTCTAGAAAACGCGTATTTAAAAATTTGGCCAGAAAACCGGTCCTTCAAGTATCGATCGATTTAAATGACCCTCGTATTGGCAACAACAAAAAAAATAAACCAAAAAAAAACCTCTCAAGCCTGGGACCTCGCGAGGTATCGGGTTTCAGAGACTTTGCCAAGATGAGGTCATTTAAATCGATTGATATTTGAAGGACGGGTTTTCTGGCCACATTTTTAAATACATGTTTTTCCAGAGAACGGCATAAAACTGGTTAAAGGTAGAAAAGGAAAGGGTAGCCAGGTGGGCAACAGGTAGACGATTAGTTTCAAAAGAACTACCTGCTGTATTTGGAGATACCATCATCCAATCCAGAGTGCCTCCTCCAGTCTAGAATTACAGACTAATATAAACAACTTTTTAAAATTCCAACGATTCGAGGCCTTTGTTATTACCCGGAGGAACCGGGCAAAGCACTTAGAAGTTTTATACAATCGGATTCGTTGTTTAGGTAATTCAATAAGGATGTGCCTGCAATGAGATGATAAACATAGACATTACTGCCATTCTCTGAATTAAAAGAAAATACCTGTAATAAGTTTAGGCCAGAAAACTTGTTCTTCAGAACATCAATCAAGTACAATTACTCTCCTCTTGTCAAGAACTCTCAAACCTGGGACATGAATCAAGTCCCAGGTTTTAGAGTTTCTGACAAGACGAGGGCCATTTTAATAGATCGACATTTGAAGGACGAGTTTTCAGGCCAAAATGATAATGTTGAAAAAAATTCGAAAAAAAAATCACGTTTTTTTCTTCTTCAGAGTATGGCTGATAGTGTAAGTGGGTGTAAACATGTTGATTTGTCTTATGTCTTATCTGGTAATTTCTTATCGTTTATTCTGTTTGGGTATAACATGAATAAAGAAAAGAATCGCTTTCAAAAGACCCATGTAGAGAACATAATACTAGATAGTATGACGTTGAACGAAAATAATTACAATTATATAAGTCACGGCAGTCACAGAAACAACAATACAAATTAGTATTGCTTTTAACAACAACAGCATCTTCATCAACAACAACATCAACATCAACAATAATGACGACAACAACAACAACATCAACATCAACAATAATGACGACAACAACAACAACAACAACAACTACAACAACAACAACAACAACAACAACAACTACTACTACTACTACTACTACTACTACTACTACTACTACTACTACTACTACTACTACTACTACTATTACTAGTTCGACTACTACTACTACTACTATTACTACTACTACTAATAATACTACCTGCTACTTCTACTACTACTACTACTACTACTACTACTACTACTACTACTACTACTACTACTACTACTACTACTACTACTACTACTACTACTACTACTGCATCTTTTTTTCTTCTAAACCACTGCAATTTCCATACCAACCACATTAATCAAAATCCAACCATACGCAATTGCAGCCATCACAATTGTTATTATTATAGATTCCAAGCCTTTTACTTACTATCAACACTTTTCCACCTTCACGTTGTTTACACTTTACTTCTGACAAATCTTACCGATATCGTTATTCATTGTTAGATAGAAATAATACAATCCACGTCAACAAAGGGAGGGAATGAGTGCTAGAAATATTATTTCGAACATCAGTATTAACACTCAATTGGGCCCTTAAACCAGCCTGGGGGGGTCACCGAATTTATTGTGCTCTCTGTGGTATTGATCGATCAAGTAGTGGATGAGTACTTGGCGGAGAAGCTCGTTCACACCGAGCTGCCAATCACATAGGTAACGCCTTTTTTTTATCTTGGACAACAACGTTAAAAAAAATTTCAACTTGGCAATTTACAAAGCGCAATATCCACTAAATGTGCTCAAATCGATTTATAAAGGGTCCCTGACCAACAGCAACACGTAACATAAACAACGAGACATGACGCCTGTTAGACGATAATACAATTTTTTTCCCCCGATATAGACAACGCTGTTAACAGCCAGGTAATCATTTTACACCTGAGTACGGTGAGAGGATGTGAGTATAGACCCCTTTCCAATGACTCAATTATGCGCCGAGCGAGGTTCGAACCCATGACCTTTCGATCTGAAACTTGAGCATCTGTAATTGGAAGTACAAGAGATTGAGAAATTATCGAAAGTCAATTGCTCACTTTGTAAATGTGACTCACCATCTTAAAGTGGTGATATGTCAGGATGAACTAGATGATGGCTATTGAATTTATAGATACGTGTTAATCTTGGAATTTTCTTTTTATTATGCTGTCGAATGAATACTACTCATTGCATTGCCAAAAAAAAAAATATCAAATGCCTATTTATCACCATTGTCATTCTAAGTTGACTCATTGAAGTTCAATCCATCTCGACATATTACCATATTGAGACGCTTAGTCACAAATTGGAAATTAGTTTACCCCGCCAAAAGGATTCAGGAAGGCTATTTTTTTAATGGATTTTTTTCTTGTATTTTTCTTTCTTGATTAATCTGGCACTGTTTCATACATATTTTTTTCAGATCTCCATTGTCACAAGATGTTGTTGAATTTCAGCTGGGTTAGAGGCATCCTTTAAATTCTTTGACGAAAGATTTGAAGCGAGTTTGTTTTTGAAATTTTCTTTGACTAGGTTATCTCTTAGACTGCTGAAGTCTTTGATCGATTTTCTATTTTGTATATAATACTTACGCCTTGGCTTGTTTTCATTTTCTGTTGGTTTAAACTTTGAGACTAAGAGCCTATGGTCTGGGGAGGTCTTCATTCCTGCATATGTTCGTGAATAATTGAGAATGCGTTTGTAATGGTCCGAAATTATGATAATGTCTATCTGATTGTACGTATTGATAATCTTGTCATCAGAATTTTTCCACTTTACTTGCCATGTAGTAATATGACGGGAAGGGTGTTTAAAGGCACTATTACATATGAATAACTTATGCTCGCAGCAAACAGCAAAAAGATACTGTCCATTTTTATTACGCAGTCCTTTGGAATAAGCACCAAGGCATGTTTCGTTGCTTTCTTTCCTTGTTCCTATTTTGGCATTGAAATCGCCCGTGATTATATGTTGTCATTTACTTGGTCTCGGATTATCATTTATCCAAAGCGTGCTGATGAGCAGGGAAACAACACTGCCTGGGGGAAGTAGTACACAAAAACAAGATTACTGTCCAATACTGCATGAGTTATCACAGCAGCAAAAACAACTGAGACTTGATATCAACAGCTGCTCAAATACGGATGCGAAGAACAAAATGAAGCGAATCGAAGAGACTATGAAATGATATCATGCATAAAATTAAATCTCAATCAATCGATCATCACAAAAAGAAAATAGATGAGATTGTGACAGAAATAAATAGTACGAGTGACCGTATGAAAATGTTCAAAGCGGTGAATACTCGTACAATCAAACGACAAAAAAACACATAATAGACTTATAATCAAAGATAACTGTAATAAGACCTTATGTAATGATAAAGCAATTATAAACACTATAAGCGTGTACTACACTGAGAAATACAAGGGCATTCAAGAAGTGGAACCATTCGATTCGACCAATTCAGAGCTTGAAACGCCTATAACGCCGCAAGAAATAAATACAGCCATACAAAAGCTCAATAACAACAGATCGCCAGGTCTAGATGGTGTTAGAGCAGAAGAACTAAAATGTTTTGACGACGAAGGCATGGAAGTACTAGCTGATATGTATAATAAGATATTTAAGACCAAACAAGTTCTCAATCTTGGAAGTGGAAAACTCATCTGCTAAACCAACCAAATAAAAAGAAAGGCCATTTAGAAAATTTACGACCAATCGTTTTATTATCCACGCTAAGAAAAGTTTTAAGCACAATCACGCTCAACAGAATTAGAGAAAAGGTAGAGGAATATCTTCCACCTTCACAAAGTGGGTTTAGAAGAGATAGAAGCACTACAGACATAGTATGGGCCCATTGATGACTGAAAGACAGAACGGAGAAATATAAGGAAGAATTTACCATACTTGGAATCGATATGAGTTCAACTTTCGACACAATATGCAGAACCAAATTGTTATCAATCCTTGGACAAATATCACGTAAAGCAATTTGATCAATGAAAATGAAGACATTAGAAAACGAAAGCAGCTGGCCACCAATGCATCAACCAACTCCAAAATTTATGGAATAGAAATAACATAATCAGTGAGAATAAACGAATACAGATTTACGAGGAACTAATTATTCCGATATTGACATATAATTGTGGAACCTGGGGCCTCACAAAAAAGACCTTAGAAAGTCTCGATTCACCGCAAACAATTACGTCGCGTAATCGGAATCTATTGGCCAGAGACAATAACAAATACTGATCTCTATAAAAACCAGGGTCCAACGCCTGAGTACAATAATAAAAGAACAGCGATGGAGGCTATTTGAATTCATCTTACGTCGGGAAGATAACATCCAAGCCCAAACTGCAATGACAGAATATTTCCTTCATGGCAACAAATATGTAGGGAGACCACCAACATCAATAGTAACTACCCTGAACCAGGACCTCTCTACATATCAGACATGTCTGGATTCAGATGAGGCCGAATTAATACCTGAAGAACTAAGAAATACTGCAGTGCCCTCCGTACTTAAGTCACAATAAGATCTTGACAGCCTCAAAACTCTAGCCCAGGACCGTGACCAATGGAAACAATTAACAACATGGATGGAGGGAGCAGCTATACTTATCGACCATGACTGAATCACACAATTCTCAGCAAGCGTCATTCGGACTGCAGAGCTTACTATTGTCACATAGGCGATCCGTCACAATTGAAGGTGTTTATGAGTGATTGATGGAATTGTCTTGACAACATTAAATCGAATAAAGCCTCTTCCGACTTTGGCAGTAACTACATCATTGAGATGCTCTGAAAAGAAAAACACGCATTTAAAATTTTGGTCAGAAAATTCGTCCTTCAAATGTCGATCGATTAAAATTATTCTTATCTTGGTAAAAACACTCAAACCTCGGACTTGCGAAATGAGAAAATATAAAATCATTTTTCAGAGGTTGTTTTAGTTTTTACACATTTCTGGATTAAAAAAGAAACAGTTAGTTAACTTTCGACACAATAATACAGCAACTACAAAAACCTTCAAGGACGATACATTTTTATACAAATGAGGTTTCTTAATCAGCGTTGTACAAAGCTCATGTTTGAAACGTGAGGATAAAGACAAATTTCCTTTTCTAAGTCAACTGGAGACGGAAATCTATCCGTCTGTACCTGCACGCAAGAAGAATCCGAGACATTTAGCATTAATTATGAAATCATTCTAGAATTCTGTATTTCGCATTGGACTGTGATGGTTAAGCCAGGTAGCAGATGATCAGATGACAATTGAAACGAAAGCTGGTTTTATTGTGGTAATTGGATCCTTAATAAAATTGCTTAGTAGTTGCGGCAATGTGGTCTAGTGGTAGACGCTCGCTTTCGGATCGGAAGGTTCTGAGTTCGAGCCTCGCTATGCGCATAGTTGAGTCCTTGGAAAATGTTCTTTACTCACATTCTCTCGCCGCACTCAGGTGTAAAATGATTACCCGGCCGTTAACAGCGTTGTTTCTGTCGGAAAAATTGTAATATCGCCTAATAGGCGTCATGTCTCGTCAACATGTTACAAGGACCCATTGTAAAGCGCTTTGAGCACATTAAGTGCATATTGCGATATAATATAAAAGCCCAAACTTTTTTTTGTAGTAGTTTATTCATAGTCAGGCGTATTACAAAGCCTGGGAAAATCTCCATTGATACCGAGATGGCCAATTCTAATTTCACAGTTTAACTCACTCAACCCTAACACCGACTATATCCGTAGTTTACCCTGGTTACTTTTAACCCATGCCTATTTATTTCATTTTTCTGAGACAAATTAATTATAGGTGTAGTATCAAAGCTAATGTTTTTAGTTTTTACATGTTAATGGTAGTTGAATAAAACTATCTTTGCACATGTTCATTTTTAATACATTTGAAAAGTGGCAAATTTCTCTAGGATTGAATGAGTTAAGCAACGGGAATAAACTATCACCATCTCAACAAAAAATATTTAATTGTGAACGGATTTGCAAATTGAATCATAATACTGCAGCACTCTGAAAAAAAAAACCCAACAAAACCCAACGTTTTTACGATTTTTGGCCAGAAAACTCGTCCTTCAAATATAAATCGATTAAAATGACATTCACCTTGTCAAATACTCTCAAACCTGGGAGTTCTACGAAGTCTCAGGTTTGAGAGTTTTTGACGAGATGGGGTATATGTTAATCAATTAATATTTGAAGGACGTGTTTTTTTGGGGCCAAAATCTTTAAATTCGTATTTTTCCGAAGTACAGCATAATAACCAAAGGGTTTTGTCTTTTTAATTTGCTTCTGTGTGTTTCTATCTAAATGATTGCTTCATTATTCAAGGTTACCTATCAACTCAAAATGGTATTACTTCTAAAAAAAAAAAAAAAGCTTTTATATATCGACATATCCTCTAAATGTGCTCAAAGCGCTTTACAAAGGGTCCCTGACCATCAGCAACACGTAATATAATGTATAACGAGACATGACGCCTGTTAGGCGATATTAGAATTTTTCCGACAGAGACAACGTTGTTGATGCCCAGGTACTCATTTACACCTGAGCACGATGAGAGAATGTGAGTAAAGAGTCTTTTCCAAGGACTCAATTATGTGCCGAGCGAGGCTCGAACCCAGGGCCTTCTGATCCAAAAGCGAATGTGATACCACAAGACCACATAGCCGCACAAAAGTCGTATTATAACACCTTATTTTCATATCATATCTTAGAGGATTTAAGAATGCAAAATATTAAAATTGAATCGAATATAAAAACCATAAATTCCATTGCAAACTACATCATCAATGGGCCAGGTACGACATTTACATATATGCAGGTCTGACATCCGAACCTACTTATGGGCCTAGTTTAACATTGTTGTAATGGACAATATTTTGCATCTATTTTTTTAGATTTCCATTATAAAATTGAGCCTATTAGGAATTGGGTTATCAGACCTGCAAACATGTGCACGTCGGTCAGGTATCATTATTTATCTGGCTCGTATTTAAATAGGAAATAAGAATAAAGTAACGTGTTACAACTCCGCATCATACATCCACACCTGCTCACTTGAACATTTAAAAAGCGTAAAAGGATTCAATAGTCTGATGTCACGTCCGCCCAGCAACCAGCGGCTTGGTTCTAAACAAAAAAATCGGTACTTTTTAATATTCGCGCTGGCTAGAACTTTTTCATATGTCATGTGATCAGAATGTATAAAAGTCAAAACATGATCAGATTTATAATGTTTTTCTCCTCTGGATACACTTTTATACTCGTCGGAGAAGTATTTAATAAGGGCGTCCGCCACTGCTCCGATAGTTTAGAACCCGTTACTAAGTTACTATGCGTCAATACTAGGTCAGTGGCGTGTTGAACCCTATTTGTAGGAGTCAAAATAGTAGTCCCGCACCATGATTAAATAACACTTCAAAATACTTAGATTTATGTACTCTTCCATCAACTTTAATTTTCAGTAAGTTTTAATCGCTTATAATTGTTCATGAAGTTTTGAAATTTGGAGCTAAAATTTCGTAATTTTACAATTCTTTCGTTGTCGTAAGGACGCCGGTCAATCAATCAGATATCATTATTTAACTGGCCAGTATGTTATAAGAAGAAAAGGAGTGTTATGAAGTTTAAGTTTAAGAAATATTGAATACTATAATTCTAATAAATTTCATTTTTGTGCGGCTTTGTGGTCTAGTGGTAAGACACTCTCTTTTGAATTGGAAGCTCTTGGTTTCCAGCCTCGCTCGGCGCATAGTGGAGTCCTTAGAAAAGGCACTTTACTCACATTCTCTCACCGTACTCAGGTGTCTAATGAATACCAGACCGTTAACAGCGCTGCCTCTGTCCGATAAAATTTGCATTATCGCCTAATAGGCGTTGGGCATGTCCCGTCCTACACGTTAAGTTTAGATGTTGGTCAGGGACCCTTTGTAAGGCGTTTTGAGCACGTTTAGTGGAAATTGCGCTGTATAAGAGCTCAATGTAACGTATTTTTATTTCGTTTTTCTCCGTCTATTAATTCATTCCAACATGAAACCAGTTTGACACGGCAGGTCACTTATGATTTATTGATCTTCTACATTAAAAAAATGTTCTATCTTAATGAATGTCTCATTCTCATGATTCAATGGATAAAATCCCATGGAACAGAGCATTCCCGTTTGTCTCAGCGACTTCGTCGTACAAGCTTGATAAACAATGCCCCGTTCCCTGATTGAAATGCAACTCCAATATCAAATAGATTAAAAAAATCATAAATAAAAATAAAATATTTTAAAAAATTATATAGAAATTTTAGATTTTTTATATAGCTATAGCGTAATATACGCTATATGAGCTCAAGTCGATTTACAATAGTCCAAAGCTAACAGCAACAATGACAAATTGCCACTATTTTGAGAACAATAAAGATATATTATTATTATTATTATTATTATTATTATTATCATTATTATTATTATTATTATTATTATTATTATTATTATTATTATTATTATTATTATTATCATTATTATTAACACTTAACATTCAGACGAGACTTGAAGCCTGAAAGGCGATTTTGCAAATTGTTTTTCGACCAAGACAAAAATCTAACCGGTCAGGTACTCATTTTACACCTTAGGTGTGAGAAAGTGTGTCAAGCGGCAATTTAGAGGACTCAACTTTGCACAGCTCAGAAGGAGACACGAACCAAGGACCTACCGGTCCTAAGGCGAGTGTCAAACCACGAGACAATAAATTCCCTTATTCATCTGTAGGGGAGTTTGTCTATGTCCATATCCATGATAACTGAATGCACTGAACTGCCAAATACTGAAGAAAAAAAAAAACACATTAAAAATAAAGTTTGGCCAGAAAATCAACCATAATATTAAAGATTTAAATGACCCTCATCTTGTCAAAGACTCTTAAACATGGGACTTCCTTGAAGTTCCAGGTTTGAGAGTTTATTGACAAGGTAAGTGTCGTTTTATTTGATTGATAATTGAAGGTCGAGTTTTCTGGCAAAATTTTAAAAATGTTTATTTTAGAATAAGTAGGTGTAGAATTCAGGGAAAAGACACGAGTAATTCTTAAGAAATAACCATGCGATATTGTGAGGGAGAAGAAAAGAGAAAAAGCAAGAAGAAGAAGAAGAAGAAAGAAAGAAATAAAAGAAAGAAGAAGAAAACAAGGAGGAAGAACGATATCATTAATATGCCGTTCAAAATAGAATAAATACGAGATAGGAGAAACACATAAGAAAATAGAACACAGCTCTGATTTTCGGAAAAGATTATGAAAAATCAATATTGAAAACTAGTTTATTCAGATAAGTAAAAATGTCATTTATAACATGTACAAAAAGAGAGGAAATTAAGGTAAAAACTGTGACATGACCCAGACGGCGTCAAATAATCTTGTCAAAGAAATAGCGTGCCACACACACAATCAAACTCTTTCTCTCTCTCTCTCTCTCTCTCTCTCTCTCTCTCTCTATCTCTGTCTCTCTCTCTCTATCTCTCTCTCTATATATATATAATAATATATATATATAATATATATATATATATATATATATAATATATAATATAATATATATATATATATATATATATATATTATATATATATATATATATATATATTATATAATATTATATATATAATATGTATGTATGTATGTAATGTTCTGTCCATGGAAGCTTGCAATTGTAATCATTCCTATCCATTTTGCAATATTTAGTTCTTTAATAGCTTTCACGAATGTCAGCTACTTCCATCTTTTATCTGATTTTAAATATCACTCTTAAATCCATTGCAATGTTTGTCACACTCATTTGTCAAATTCAATCAAAGGCATCCTATTGGTTTTTTTTAAAGGTTTCATATTTCAACTAAAACTGCACTAACCAAACCCTGAGTCAGTATATTATTATTAAATCATTCGAGGCTTCTACAATAACAATGGAAATTCAAAGGAAATGAAATATTCATTATCATTTGCGGGCACTTGTATGGCAATCAATCATGACATAAGGTGATCGAAAGAACTGAGATTACAATATTTAGGTATAATCAGTACCATCGGAAACCGAGTATAAATTTCCAATCTTGGTCTGTCGTGATGAAATATTCAGCGAATCGCCAACCATGGGAACAACAGTGGTGTATTATTGATTCCCTATAAGGTGTTTCCGCAGAATTAATGCAGAACAAATTGGTTCCTGTTAAAAACCAGCCGATAAGCTTTTCCCGTCCAATCAAAAAGCTCCTATTTCATTACGAAGACATGCGGAGTACTCACAAGACCACAAACACAATCTCTATTTTTAATCATTGACTTGTCATGGAAGTCGATGAAAATGAAAGGGTCCGACGATGAATCGAATTTAGGCTTGATGCTTTGTGTCTCAAATTTCTAAGGGTTTTTATTATTGGAAAGCAATATTGTTTGCATGTCAGAATCGGAACAACAAAGGATTAAGACCGGAAGTGTTTGGGCAAACTCAGATGCAGATGTAATGCGTTTGCGCATGCGTGTACAGGAAAGGAGGATGACGGGGTCAGAGTGTGTGCAGACCTAAAAGGTTTTAGTGGGCATGGAGATAATAAGATTTTTATCGGACTACAGAACAAAACCATCAATCTTGCACCCTCCAGACTGGTGTCAGAAAAAGTTTAACATGCAAAGCAATATGTCGGTTGGATAAAAAATGAAAAGTTTGTATAAAACAGTGATAGGCACAGCAGGTAAAAAAAAAACATTAAAAACATTCCAAAAATTAACCTTTGGGTAACCTCTTCAAAGAAATGGTGGCACGTCTGGCTGGTAATTAAGAGGACTTCGGTTCGATTCCTCCATTCGAAACATGCTGATGCTTTGGTGGTGATTTTTGCTTGTACTCTTTCTACTTTGTCTTGCATATTATCATAAACAACTTTTCAGACATTTATCTCACACCTTATCAAGCTTCAAAATGTCTAACATTTGTATTTGATACTTCTATAAATAAACGTTATTTATTCGCTATCTATTTATTGTTTGTCAACAAAATAGGGATCTATTCCAGAACGAAAGTTATTACAATTTGATACCGTAATTTTAAATACAGTTTGTGAGGGCAAATATGAAGAATATTGAGAGATATTCAACGCAGGATTTTGCAGACATTTTATCTTGCAAGATAATGGGGGTCTGGGGAGTGCGAAAGTCATAATCCATTATGAAATAGATCAATGTTATGTTTAATGGATGAAAATGACCAGCGATGAAGCAACGAGGCAAATTATCAATAAATCCGGATTTTAAAAAATGTTATGAAGGTCTTTTCATTTTTCACCTAACGTTGCAGTTTTGCTATGAATTGTTATTGGTCGTAATCTCACATCTGTATCCCACCCTTGAGAAATAGCATATGTGTTTGAAAGGTGTCAGATTGTTGTAATTTCAATGCTATAATTGAAATTTGCTTCGGGCGCCTATTAAGTACTCCAAAATAATTTAAAAACACGTTTGTTAAAGAGAGATGAACAAAATTTATTTTCAAATCAAGATTTTGCGGACTTTTGCCCTCGCGAAAATCAGAAAAGAGCCGGTGAGAGTTGTGTGTGTGTGTGTGTGTGTGTGTGTGTGTGTGTGTGTGTGTGTGTGCGCGCGGGGGGGGGGGGGGTGACGATAACAAACTTCAAGTCAATAAATGTTGTGTTTAATGGCGAATTGCAAGTGAAAAATAAGCGATTTCGCAAAATGTCGATTTGCCATGGATTGTTGTCGAACGAAATCTCACATCTGTTTATCACCTTTCAGAAATGGCATCTGCGCTCGAAAGGCGTTAGATTTAGGTATATTCCTTGCGATCATTGAAATTTGATTCGAGAATCTCCCAAGTACTCATCGTTGCTTGGATCAGTAGAGATAAGGTGTTGGCGTTCTTGTCAGTTCCCGTATATGATTACTACATTTAGAAATTCAACAGATCCAGTCAAATTGGGATATGAAATGGTGGTCGGATACATATTTGAAATAAAAGGAAAGAGTGACTTGATAATCCAACGAACGAAACTCATAAAGCAAGCCAGAAATGCCAAAAAAAAATATTAACAATTGACGACTTGGAAAATTGCGTTCTAACAAAGCCTTACCTAGTATGACTTTTCCTACATGGCTTATTCTTGATAAGTTGTATCATATTATATCAGCGATAGGGCTTGAATATTAAAAATGGACCATGCGTTTCTCAAATGCATTTACGAAAAAAGTAAAAATATTTTGGACATTGCACCTTTCACGTTCTTTGAGATCTAAAGATTTTCAAAAAGGGAGAAACAGATAAAATCATAGAGGAGAATAAAAAAAAAAAAAAAAAACCCCAAAACAAACCAACCAAAAAAAAAAACAAAAAAAAAAAACAACAATAAGAACCCCCCCCCCCAAAAAAAAAAAAATAAATTAAAAAAAAAACACACAAAAAAATACACGCACGTCTCCCCCCCCCCCTTCTCAAAAATCAAAACAAAAAAAACAAACAAAATACAAATGAAACAAAACAAAAAAAAACAAAACACAACAAGCAACCCCCCCCCCCCCCTATAATACCAACCAAACAAAAACAAACACCCCCCCCCATCCATTAACGTAGTACGAATCCTTAGTCATTTGTATATATATATATATAATATATATATATATATATATATATATATATATATATATATATATATATATATATACATTTTTAGATTCCTTAATATCTTTAACATTTTAGTTTCAAATTTCAGACTGTTCCATGTTTTGGCAGTACGGAATATAAATATATTCTTCCTAATTGAAGTTAAGTAGCTTGAAATAAATATTTTGAATTACATCTCCACGTGTGAAGGTAATCGGAGAGCAATGAAAACTCTTTTTATTTTATGTTATCAAGTCCGTGAGCTAATCAATGTAATTGAATTAAATCATCTTCCTTTCTTATATACTTTAATATTGGAAGGCCCATACATTTCAATCTTTCTTCAAAGCATATATCATTATGTGTCAAAATGAAGCAGACAAAGAAAATGTAAAAACAGTACCATGTCGGAATTAACAAGATCAAGAAAATATGAAAACAGTACCATGTCGGAATGAACGAGATAAAGAAAATGTGAAAATAGTACCATGTCAGAATGAACAAGATAAAGAAAATGTGAAAACAGTACCATGATGGAATGAACAACAGATTTTAAAGTTTTGAAAATGACAAGAAATGTGAGATAACTGTTTGTCACTTTAAGAAACCTCATCTATTTTGTTAAGTAAAACATATCAATTGACCAAATCGTAACATTATTTATCATAAAATCGGTATTTGCATCTCAATCTCCGCAGATTTTAATACAGATTTGAAACAATTGGCCACAAATCAAGTATAAATCAATATGATTTAGAATTGGAAATTCGAACTACTTCAAAGTTTTACAAAATACAAGTCATTGTCTTCATTGAAGGGATTCATCCTAACTCAAAGAGTCGAGCTTAAAATTCTATTTTAGGCATCAGGATCATCTTGGCATGACGCCGTTTTGAGACCTTGTTTTTTTCCTTGGGCAAGATTATTACCCTCTAATTTTCTAACTTTGGACAACATGGTTGATTTCTGTTGCCATCAGACATTTGTTCGACGGATTGTCTATATTCTCTCATTGAATACCTAGACAATGGCATCTCACGATGTACTTTTAGTTCAATATCTGCTGCAATCAAAGAAAAGAATCAATTTCATGACCTCTTAAAATAGTACAATATCTAATGGAAACCAAAGAAAAGAATAACGGAATTCGAGCACTAAGAATAAGTTCTCACATTTGGTTTGGATTAGAAGGGCTGAAAACAAATTTAGCCCAAAGTCTAAGGAGTACAAATAAGTGGTGTTATTATTCTACCCCTCTCCATAAATAGTAACACGTAATGATATCACATTAACAAAACAACCCTGGACGTCATAGTATTCTTAAGCGTTAAATTCAACTAAGATAAGGGAGGTAACATAGGCCTAAAGGTTTGTAGAATGTCTTTGAATCAGATGAGATAAAAATCCTTTGAAGGATAAAATAATAAAAGATTTCTTTCACTTTTGCAATGTGTAGTGCGAACTCAGTTCCCATTGTGCACTCACAAGCTTGAGCACCGATTGAAATCACATATTCGGAATTCCAAAACTCAAGAATGAGAAAAATCACTTGCACCAGTGATTTAGGGAATAGAATAATGGGAGCGCGCACTCAAAAACATCAGCAGGAGGGTACAAACAAAACAAAACCACACACGAAACAGATTCATGTGCAGACTTTTCATTACAATATCCCCCAAGTTACATCCACTTATATAAATTACTAATTCTGTTTTGAATGTAGTTGACACAGTTGATTGAGTACCCCATTGTCCTGAATGCCAGTTTCATACAGTAACTTTCATTTATAAACTTCCTTGGTGAGAGCTTTTATTTTTCATTATAGTCTGGCTCTCTAAGGAATGTTCATTAAATGAAATGAAATTATTAGTTTAGGCACTATCACGTATCACGTGGTACAAGGGACGCAATCAACGGGTTATTCAGATTATTATGTCACAATACCATTGTGTATGTGTGTTATTATTTTCTTACATGTAGTGCGGTAGTAGTTATTTTTCGTTATGCCATTGTGAGAAATGATGGTAAAAGGTGAAAAAAATAGTATATTATTATTGCTTCCCCTCGTGAGTTTGTTATCGAAAGCAATATATTAATATCATAAATTGGATGTTAATGTTCCCCAAAGAATGCAGTTCAATGTATAGTACTGAATAGCGTTATTGCTGGACTGATCGTTGGTTTGTATTGTCGAGCTGCTCGAAAGCAATAATAAAACAACACATGGGACCACTAAAATGAAAGGTTGGAAAGCTGTAGGAATTGACGGGCCGAAGCATACCCGGTATTCTGACGCTCATTTTATAGGTATGACTGGTTGTATCGTTCATAGAATAGGAAGTGACCTCTTTGGGTCGTTTCCGGTCACAAAATACCAAAAGGGAAGCTATGCTAAGGCCCGATGTTTATGGAAAATAACGAAGGGGACGTTGGTGTTTTGACATGAAATATGTATGGGCCAGTCAGGGAGAACCAATTCGGGTTGACGTTTTATTAATGAAAATGTTATTATCAGGTTTTGTTGATAAGAATTTCATTTCGGAAGTGAAAGCATCTAGACGAATGTGCTGAAACCTTTTCTTTTCTCTTTTTTACACCAAATTTATTGATATAACAATGCCATTTCATTGTATTGTAGAGATACATTTTGTTGGAGTTTTAATCGATATATTAAAAGCTTTATTAATCATTGATGAAGTATAATTCTCCTTGCAGTTACCAGAATAGGATTCTTTTACAAATATGTTGCTGAACATTTGTGTTGAGTGTTGAGTATAATATATATCATTTTTACAGGATAGATGATTTGCTTTACAACGTCGATTAAATGCAATGCCAGCTCCGTTTTTAGTTCTGGTCAGAAAAAAGATTTACAAAACGTTTTTTCCATTATGGTATTATGTGCAAGACTTCTCTCTTCATTTACAAAATGTCAGTGTTTTTATAATCTGAAGCAGAAAATATCGAATGGTTACGAATCAAAACAATTTTTCTTTTGTGAACTGAAAATGTTTTTAAAAGTGGTTTATCCGTGCAGCAGTACTATGAGAAAAAACATGATTTTTTGTTGTTGACATTTTGACCAGAAAACTCGTTTTACAAACATTGATCGATTAAAATGACCCTCAATTGTCGAAAACTCTCAAACATGGAATTTCATTGAGGATTTCCTTAAAGTTCCGTTTGAGAATTTTGGACAACGTTAGGGTTCTTTCGATCAATTTTAATTTGAAAGACGAGGATTTTTTTTTGGCCAGAATTTCAAAAACAGTTCTTTTTTTTTCAGAGCATAGCAGTAATGTGAATGGCAGGATTGTGTTAAGATGGAAATGAATGATGTCATTGCCTAGGGTCAAACACAATTATCTGCGTCATCAGTCTAATGATTGATTCACTATTTTCACTACTTTTCTGTCTTGTAACATTCGACGTCTTTCGAAAAAAAAAATAACTCACATTGTCTGGGGCATTCGACAGCATAAAAGGGTAAAAAAATCCTATTTGCACCAAATATTTGTAATTGGCTTGAATAAAATTTAAATGATTTTTTCCCCGTTTCTTAGATAACCTGAGGCATTTGAGTCAGGAAATGAGGATGCTAACTGTTTGGCAATAT
>NC_088361.1:84533251-84550751 GCF_034508935.2 Berghia stephanieae | reverse complement strand
CAACTTCTTGCAATCTATAATATACGTGAGCCAGTGTGTGTGTGTGTGTGTGTGTGTGTGTGTGTGTGTGTGTGTTGTGTGTTTATTTGTTTGCAACATTGTATGCCTACATTTAATGAGAATGCCATTCAATTTCACAGAATCATTCAACCATCGCATGCGGAAAATTGTCTTCCAACTAATGATTGGAGATCAATGACAAAGGTGAAGGGGGGATAAGTGATAAACCTTTCCCAAGACCGTAGACATAAAGGATGCATTTTATATTTACAATCAAAACGCCTTTATGCTCATCAGAAAAAATCATAATAAACTAACTTAAGAAATTCTATTCTCCACGAAACCATTGCTTTTCAACATCTTGTTCCATCGTTCCTACCACCAAAGAATTCTCAATATTGATCTCTTTGATGGAGAGGAGCTCAGACACTAAAGCTATTCACTGGTTTGAGCCCCTGAAACAATTACTTTTGTAATATTTTATACCCATCATCGTCACCATTGGGGGTTTGTTTCCAAGGGAAGCACCTTACGTGTTATTGGAAAATCACTGGACGGAAAAATGATCCTTATGATGTATTTACCTAGCCTTTGATATAGCCGCGATAACGATTTTTCTATGAGGGAGACGAATGTGAAATTATATTGAAATATTTTTGAATAAATAAATAAATTGAATGCATCTACACAAGTTTTAAAAAAATTCAGTTTTATTCTTGTCATAATATATCATCATCATCATCATCATCATCATCAGCATCATCATCATCATCATCATCATCATCATCATCATCATCATCATCATCATCATCAGCATCATCATCATCATCATCATCATCATCATCATCATCATCATCATCATCATCATCATCATCATCATCATCCTCCTCATCATCATCATCATCATTACCATCATCATTACCATCACCATTTCCTAATAGATACATATCATTGTTCGCCATCCAGTTTTTCTACTTTGTAGAATGGGGAGAAATTGTTCGTCTCCATAACTTCTTAGACACATGAAACATCCAAGATTATAATAGATAGTGTAATTATTTCCCTCATTAATCAATAGAAAGGTATTTAACAAAACTTATCATTGCGTAATCAGTTTAACACGACCCCCACCCGGCTACTCAAAAAAAATCAATCTGTTTAGTTTGTTCGCATTTCAATATTGGAAGTGAAGTGTTTAGTTTTAAACCATCTCTGATAATATACGGTGTGGTTAAAAATAATTATTGACAGATTTCAGGTTTGAATAATTCCGAAGCCATATAAGATTTCATCAAATGTTTTTTCCATAGTTGCAGAATTTATTTAAGTTTTTATTTATATAAGTTCCGACATTTTAACCAGTTATGGTGCCATTCATTAGTGGAAAGGGCAATTTTTAAAAATAAATAAAGATTTACATTTTGTTTGTTTTTAATCATTGACACATTTCAGGTGTGGGCACTTAGTGTGGTCGAAGACCGGTCTTTGAAGATGTTAAAGACCCAACCTCTTATTGATGTCCAAACCGTATATTTGAAGAACTACTTGGAATCCAAGTCGTCAATCTTGTGTACGATCTTGTAAATTTGAATCAGATGACCTCTAAGTCTTCTGTACTTTAAAGGAGAACATGAAAGTAAACGCTTTTTGACCAAAATGAAATAAATTTTTTTTTTATCAGAGTGACAAAGGACTGATTAAAACCCAGATGCTGAAGAGCTTCAATTTGAGAACGCTTTACAAAACAATGAGGACAGAGTGTCCTCTTAACGATGTAATTAAAGAAGCTCTACATACTCAGAAGTGTGTCAAAATTACAGTCAAGACCAATAAATATGGTATACCTATTTTTAGATTTCATGATAAACATACAATGACCCACTTTTGAAACAGACCTAGACGCAAAACGCTTTAGTGGAAATGCTATGAAATGATAAGGTGCCAATTCGAGTTTAATGTTTGCCTTTCAAAGGACCAAAATGGTTTAAAATATAATTTTGATTTCTTTTTTTTTTACCGCAGAATGTTGTTTTAAGCCATATATGTCCGTTTCTTAATTTGAAATAAAAGTTTGTTGTGTCAATTCTCCCAACATGACTTGAGTTTGTGGTAACTATGGATGGGCGAATACCCGGGTACTAAAGTTTATCCGCCAATCTCAGAATATACTCGGGCACTCGGGCATACAGTCAAGTAGAAAAATGTTTATTTCTCATCGGGATAAAATTATGATTTTCCTCAAAGATGATTTGAGTACCCGGGTATTCGCCCATCCATAGTTATCACAAACTCAAGTCGTGTTGGGAGAATCGACACAACAAACTTTTATTTCAAATTAAGAAACGGACATATATGGCTTAAAACAACATTCTGCGGTAAAAAAAAAAGCAGACGCATAACACAAATCTACACTTTTGATTTGTGCTTCGTGGCACACGGGTTATGAAACGAAAGTGCTGCTGTTGACAAATCTTTAAGTATGATGAGAATGTTCTGGAACTACAGTTTACGGAAATGTGTAATAACTATTTCGAGTGCCGAATAATACAAAATGTACAAATAGATAGTTTATATTTTCCTCAGCATGCTTTTAGAGAAAATTCTCATCTGGAGGACATTTTTTAATTTTCTAGCGTTGTAAAACGACTGGCATATTATCAAAATATTGAACGTGAAAAAATGCAGAAAATATGTCGTATTTTGATAACAAGACATAGACTATAGAAACAATTTTAGCCTCGTCTATGTGAATGTGCGGCACGTCCTCAATGCTAGACCTCCAGGTAGGTTGTTTACAGAAACTCTCAACAACTCCAAGCGTCTCTGACATCTTGCACTTCATCACATCCACGCAGCTAGGATTTGGTTTGCAGTTACTACACTGCCTCACGCGGACAAACACAATATAAGGGGAGGTAACTACCATAATCTGTTAAGTCTATTTTCTATCATTCGATCGGAGAAAACTGCTATTTTTTGTTATTTATATAGAGTTTAACCAGTTAACTGCTGTTCTCTGGAAAGACACATAGTATTTGAAAATTTCAAGTAAACTTGTTCTTCAAATATCGATCGATTTGAATAACTCTCATCTTGGCAAAAGCTCTCAAACCTGGAACTTCGTGAAGTTCAAAGTTTGAGAGTTTTTGCCAAGATGAGAATCATATAAAATCAAAGATATTTGAAGGAAGAGTTTTCTGGCCAAATGTTTAAATACGTGTCCTTCCTGAGAACAGCAGTTAACTGGTTAAAATGAAAAAAAAATCGTGTCTTATTGTCCTTATGAAACACATTTTTAAGATTGAGCGTTTATATTGCGCAATATCCATTAAATGTGCTCAAAGCGCTTTACAAGGGGTCCATAGCCAACAGCAGCATTAACATTTAGGACGGGACATGCCGCCGGTTAGGCGATGTCACAATTATTTCGAACAGAGACAACGCTGTTAACGGCCAGGTACTCATTTTACACCTGAGTACGGTGAGAGAATGCGAGTGAAGAGCCTTTTCCAAGGACTCAACTATGCACCGAGCGAGGATCGAACCCAGGACCTTCCGATCCGAAAGCGAGTGTCATACTGCTAGACCACAAAGCCGCACAGACCCTGAGTCTTCGAAAAGTTCACATTTTCCATGATAATTCCAATAATAGTCAAATGAGATAACAACTTCAGTTTAATTAACGAAGTTCCCCATTTCCATCAAAACATAATAAATGAAAGACTGAAGACGAACGAGAGAGGAGAAAATGATTTGTTAACACGGTCTTAATCTGTCGAAAATTGAAGCTTTTTTTCTAGCCAAAATGACACAAAAAGTATGGTGTCGCTGTATGGCATTTTAGCCTATAGATAGTATGCGCTTGACTAAGAAGCTCATAACATTGCCACCCGGAAGTATAACGGACCAACACACAAAACTATGTGTAACCATGAACTTTTATAGTCTGGTTTATCGAGTTTAGTGAGAAGTACTCATAAACGCGGATGGCAAAAAACAATAACAAAGACCTGAATGACGTCAACTTCGATCTATCTATATCTGCTATAGATAGTATGAAGTTGACGTCACTCATGTCATTGTTATTGCGTTTTGCCATCCGCGTTTATGAGTAATTCTCACATTACTAAACTATAAACCAGATTATAAATGTTCAAGGTTACACAGAGTTTTGTGTGTTGGTCCGTCCGGATGGCAATGTTATGAACTTCTTCGCCAAGCGCATACTATCTATAGAAAATACTGTACACACCCACTCATTCACATCCAAATACCTCTTACACACACGCACACACACACACACAAACACAAAATCACGGTCACACAAACACATTCACACGCACACAATGACGGATCAGAAAACAAAAAAGGTTGAATGATTTTTGTACCATGTGGTAGACACAAACGGTATTTTGTTATTTTGGGGTTCAGTCAACAATCCTCTGTATCTCGTTGAAAAAAAATGCATTCTGCTTCGTATAGATAATTATGTAGCATTGTTAGAAGTTAAATTTATTCCAGACTTTATCCAGATCGGTCACTTGTTTTCCAGAAAGACAATCCAACTATAGGCAACAATAGTAATACTCATCGCCCATCATGGCCTGCACTCTTGAGCACGTTGCCGGTCAGCTGTTTCCTGGTATCACGATCCTCTGCGGTGCGCATGAAGTTGCGTTGCTTTGAAAATCACTGTTAGCCATTCTTAGGTTATTTAGAAATGTCATTCTTTGTCTTCCTCTAGCTCTCTTTCCATCGAATACTCCAGATGTTAGCTACCAACTATTTCTATTCCGTCTCTTCTCCACACATGTCCCAGAAACCGTTACTGCCTCTCCCTGATGGTATCTATCAATATTCTTCCTTTTCTCACCTTCGCCAATACTTCCTCGTTCTTATATTATTTGTCTGTCCATGATAACCTCAACATTCTTCTATACATCCACATCTCAAATGCCTCTAACCCCCTCGTACATTCTTTGTCAAGCGTCCACGTTTCACAACCGTATAAAAGGGTACTTATAACATATGTTTCCACTACTTTCATTCTGGTCTTCAACTTTACGTTGTTGTTTGACACAACTAGACACATTTTATGAAACACATTTTTTGCTATTGCTATTCTTTGTTTTATATCCTCTATGTCTCGTGCGTTATGGGTAATGATAGTGCCGATATATCTAAACGTTCAACACCACTACCACATTATCTCATTCGTCGGTAGTGTTTCATTCATCCTGTTTTGTTGCTAAAGGGGAAACCCAAAACGTCTATTTCATATGTTTTCGTATATTAAATTGAAGCTTACAATCAAGTTCACATTGTTATTTATTTCTTCGAGCTTCGAGAAGCACCATTTACAATAACAGTATATCACGTCGGATTAGCAAGCGTTAAATTTCACTAAAAATCAGATTGTTAAAAAGGAAGTAGATATCATTTATAAGTGATTTTGAACATGTCTTTTATTCAAAGATGACGAAATTAAAATCGATTGAGGGGTGGAATAAAAGATTTCTTACAATTTTACGTTTTGGAATTCAAACTTGGTTTCCACCGCGCATTTACAGGTTTGTGCAGAAATTGGGAACACGTCCGCAATCCAAAAGGCAAGAGTGTAAGAATCGTATTTTGTCCATTTTATAACTTTACTGCTAACCATTCTTATATGCAACTGATTTCATCTCATTTCTGGACTCCATTGAATTCATATCGCTAAACAAAATATGATATGTATACGAAAAAAAATTAAAACAACATATTGATGCTATGCGTTTAGGTAAAATATTCACATCATCCACCAGCCGGATATAACGCATCAGCACACAAAACTATAATGTGTAACCTTAAACGCTTCTGGTCTAATTGATAGAATTCATTGAGGACTAATTATCAAAATGACTGTTTTAAAACCAATAACACGTAGCTGAGTAACTTCAATTTCGTTCCATCTCCATCAAAGAAAATTAATTGTCCTCGAATAGATTATGCACCTGAAAATGACTTTTCAGATATCTACATTTGTACCCAAAATTGCCATAGGCGAATAATCTTTTCTGACTCTTTTTTTCTTCTTCTCTCATTGAGGTCAAGTCATCCAGACAGGAGTCTGAAGTCTTCTTCTTCCTTCCCATAACGAGTTACAGCACAGCGTCTTTTTACCCAGGGGCCTGGAATAAAAAAAAAGTTTAATTTGTTCCATGTACAAATCGATCTTCCACTGTGAAGTAATTTGCCTTGGGCAAGAAACATAGCAGGGGATTCATCTTGAAGAGCTCTTCAGTTTGACTATAATTGAAACTAAACGAACCCTGAAGAGGCTGGTTGGTGGATGAGACAATATGAAAATGGACTCTACTCTATCAACAATGGTTGCTGTGGGCTTTTCTTTTTCTTTTCATCAAAGAGCTGAATATTGTGTCATCACAGCTCATAGATGTGGCCTACAGTCTCAAAAAGTATTATGTGCGAATGAATCGGGCTCCTAAAAGTCATTTTTAGAATTAAAATGATAAAAAGGCGAACTATGTCTTTTTTAATGTGAGAAATTGAACTTGTCATTCTACATAGAATTCAATCAACGTGTTCATATATGCAGGTCTGACATCCGAACGAATGCACTTATGGGCCTAGTTTAACATTGTTGTAATGGACACTATTTTACGTCATTTTGAGAGTTTCCATTATAACAATGAGCCGAAAAGGAATTGGGTTATCAGACCTGCAGATAAATGCGCGTCGAATTCAATCCAACGTTTGATATTATTGGTTATGAATTCAAGTTTCTGCATCTAGTACATCCCAACATAATACATTGTGTTGGGAAGGCGGGTCACAAATCATATTTATTTCTCCGTTTTTGGGCAGACAAATTTAACTACATATATCTCCAAAAGTTTACAATATTCGATACACGGAACGTTTCAGGTTGAATTCTTCTTCAGCCAAGGTACATTGAGTCATACATTTTGGCCAAAAAAAAAGTTTTACTTCAAATATCTACAAAAAATTAACAAAATAGTAAGCACGACAAGTTTCAGATCGAATCCCTTCTTCAACGAATGTATTATAATTGTGTCATATTCTGACAAATTACATTTTCACCATTTTGGCCAAATATTTTTTTAATTCAAATATATTTCCAAACATGAACAAAATGCTAAACCTGGAACGTTTCAGGCTCAGGTTCTTCATTAGCCAATATAACAGTTAAAACGTCAGTACGACACATTCAATCTATAAAGACGACGGAAAGGTTCTCTCTTCTAGTGCCGAGAATCTCCCGCTGTCTATCTGAATTTAACACGATGTATTAACGTTTTAAATTATCTATTTTAGTAATTGGCTGAAGAAGGGTTTTGATCTCGAAAAGTTTCGGATTTAGTGTTTGGTTCATTGTTGGAGTTCTTATATTCATTGGTGTAAATTACTTTTTAGTCAACAACTACAAGCAGCTTAGCATTGAATTGTTTGGTAAGATACAAGCCTGAATAGGTGTGTGTGTGTGTGTGTGTGTGTGTGTGTGTGTGTGTGTGTGTGTGTGTGTGAATCTGTGGTAGACAAATTTTCATATTTTTAAAACTTAATGTTTTATATAGCGCAAAGTCCATTAAACCTGCTCAACGCTCCTTACAAGGGGTCCCTAGCCAACAGCAGCATTTAACATGTAGGACGAGACTTGACGCCTGGTAGACGAGATTACATTAAAAAAAAAGAGACAATGCTGTTAACATCCAGTTACATATTTTACACCCGAGTACGGCGAGAGAATCTGAGCAAAGAGACATTTCTAAGTACTCAACTATGCGCCGCTCAGAGCGGGACACGAACATAGGACCTTCCGGTTCCGAAGGCGCGTGCCAAATCATTAAACCACATAGCTGTATGTAACAGTGCCTGAGAATGCTTCATGCTTTCGACTGTAACTATTTTTCCAGTAGCTTTATTACTCAGAAATAACACCGTTTAGAGCATGTGAGTCACAAAAACAACTTCCTTTTATACACACTTAATTTTGTCTTGGGAAATACCACCGAAACACAGTGTTGTTATTTTTGCTCCAGAGGGGGAGGAACAAAAAATATTTCTGGAACCTACTGAATCAATTCGGAAAAAGAGACGTTTAGGTATCAATTTTCAACCTTCTGTTGATGCTATGCGTTTAGGTAAAATTCTCACAATATCCGCCCGCCAAATTAAATATACCAACACACAAAACTGTGTGTAACCCTTATAGTTTATGGCCTGATTGAAATCGTTTAGTGAGAACTAATCACCGAACCAGCTGTCTAAAAATATTAACAAAGAGCCGAGTGACGTCACCTTCACTCCTATTTTAAAAAAAGGAAAAGAAATCATAAGTATCTTCCACTCTGGAGCCCGGTAGAACGGGAATTACTGGTTACAGTCAATTCATAATTATCAGGGACTTTTATTTCCCTATAGATAGAATGAAATTGACGACACTAATATCTTTGTTATTGCTTTTTGCCATCCGCGTTTATGAGTAATTCTCACTAAACTGTTTTATCCAGATTATACACGTTCATGATTACACGTACTTTTGTGTGTTGTGCCGTTATACTTCCGGATGGTAATTTTGTGAGCTTCTTAGCCAAGCGCATACTATCTATATTAAACTGTCAGTCAAATTTTGTTACAAAATAGGTCTTATTCACATAGAGGAATAAACAACAACAACAACAACTCAGCTTTTATATAGCGTAACGTCCACTGAATGTTCTCAAAGTGCTGTACAAAGGGTTCCTGACCAACAGCAACACATAACATGTAGAACAATTTGTTTCGACAGAGACAACGCAGTTAACGGGCAGATAATAAATTTACACCTAAGTACGATGAGAGAATTTGAGTATACCAGGGTACTCAACTATATGCCGAGCGAGGCTCGAACCTAAGACCTTCTAATCCGAAAGCGGATGTCATACCACAAGACCACATAGCCGCACAACAACCAACCAAGAACCAACCTTTTGGAGGAAAGCAACGGGTATATTTTAAAATTTTAAGTCATCCATCCTTATTTCAAGCATAACAAGACAATATTGACTTTCATCAATCAATGATTTCCTATGTCAGCGTATGTAACATAATTGCCCACGTCACTCTTTATAAAAGGAACGAAGTTGACGTCACTCAGTTCTTTGTTAATATTATTAGACAATCTATTAGTGATTAGTTCTCCGTAACTTATATCAATCAAACAATAAACGTTAAAAGTTACAAAGTGTTTTTCCTGTTGTCATGTTTAAGATTAGTTGTTGTTGTTGTTGTTGTTTGTTCCCTGATGGATGTTGTGAGTATTTTACCAAAATGCATAACAACAAGAGACAGCAAGAGAGAAGGGAATAAAAATTTAAAGAAAGAGAGAGAAAAAGAGAGAGAGATATAGAGATAGAGAGAGATAGAGATAGATATAGATAGAGAGAGAGATAAAGAAAGAGAGAGAGAAAGAGAGAAAGAGGGAGAGAGAAGGAAAGAAAGAAAGTTAGAAAGAAGGAGAGAGAGAGCGAGAGAGAGAGCGAGAGAAAGAGAGAGAGAGAGAGAGAGAGAGAGAGAGAGAGAGAGAGAGAGAGAGAGAGAGAGAGAGAGAGAGAGAGAACAATGAGGTTGGAAAAAGCAATGGATTGAACATAATAATATTTGGAGAAGAAACATGCGTTGTTAGGAATCACTACAATCTCGTGTTTCTATAAGAGTCACGTGACCTGTTACAGTACCATCGGGCAATTCGTTCTTGTTCAATTCGGATTTCCCAGAAACAGAAAGAGGATACGAGTGTATCCATCATCTTCATTCACAAAATACTTCAAAACATTTCATCCGGCCAATTCTTGTTTGTTTTTGAAGAGTTAATCTATCATTTTACGATAAGAATATTTTTCTAAAAGATTTGATTTGTATATCTAGTGTAATATTTACTAAATGTTCTCAAAGCGCTTTATAAATGGTCTCAAGCCAACAGCAAACCTCGACATGTAGCTAGGGACATTATTGATGCCTGTTAGTCGTTCTTACAGTTGCCTTTCGGCAGAGACAACGATGTTAACAGCAAGCTATTTATTTTATATATGAGTAGGATGGGGAGAATTTGAGTCAAGAACCGTTTCCGTGGATTCAACTTTGAGAGGCCCGATCTGGATTCCAAAGGAAACATACAAAACATCATCAGTCTAGTGAGACTGATTTTTGGGATGGATTTTCCTGATTTGTTAATCATAAACACCTTGTCAGATTGTTGCCGTACACCAGTTATATTCTCCCTCATTTGTGACGGTATTCTTTCGGAATGATTTAGTTTCTAAAAATTGAGCTTATAGTGCAGTAAATTTAACTCGGGTTACGTCTGAGTGTATTATTGTAGGGAATGAATATTATTTCCTGAAATGAAAACTAGAACTAGAGTATTGTGCGGCTATGTGGTCTTGTGGTATGACACTCGCTTTCGGATCGAAAGGTCCTGGCTTCCAGCCTCGCTCGGCGCATAGTTGAGTCCTTGGAAAAAACTCTTTACTGACATTCTCTCACCGTACTCAGATGTAAAATGAATGGCCTTTAACAGCGTTGTCTCTGTCCGAAAAAATTGTAACAGGCTAACAGGCGTCATGTCCCTTCATACATGTTATGTGTTGCTGTTGTAAAGCGCTTTGAGCACGTTTAGTGGATATTGCGCTATATAAAAGCTCAAGTTTTTCAAAATACGGCAGAACAGTATTCGGAGATGATCGATCATTTCGTGATTCCGGTGACATTATGCAGTAGTCGGGGATGCGACATATTAGTATTGAGCATGCAATGTAATGTTTAATATCCGGATAGTCCTTGAGGATATTCTGTGATCACGATTTCTTTCAGCGGAGCTGATTACAAGGCAATTCATTAGAAGCCGTAGTATGGTCTATGTGTGGCTGTCAATAATCCGGCACGTTAAGTGGTGAGGTCGA
Source organism: Berghia stephanieae (assembly GCF_034508935.2). Lineage (NCBI taxonomy): Eukaryota > Metazoa > Mollusca > Gastropoda > Nudibranchia > Aeolidiidae > Berghia > Berghia stephanieae. Next base: position 84,539,787 of record NC_088361.1, on the reverse strand, counting down.
TTCTGTTGTAACCAAGGGAATTACCCATGATTCTAATCAGATCCACATGGGGGTCCCTATAGCTATGTTGGTAGAGTACTCGCTTCACACGCAAAATGGTCCGAGATTGGGTAGCTGGGTCTAAAAGATCTGGCGAAAAGTACTTTGTCATGGGCTAGAAACTTATCCAAAGTGTAGCAAGCAACTGCTTTTGCACGTTTCACGTTAAAAAGCCCTAGCCAATAGCATCGCTTAGCGTATATGACGAGACATGACGCCTGTAAGGGGTCCACCATAAAGTAGAGATACTAACATCAAGATTAAATATTTGTGGTTATAAGTTGAATTTCCAGCACATTTTAACAGCATGAGTATTTAAATAGCGCAATATACCTAAACGTGGCCAAAGCGCTTTACAATGGGTCGCAAGGCAACAGCAACATTTAACACGTGGGACGAGACATAACGCCTGTTTAGCGATATTACAATTTGTAGGACAAAACAATGGTCGTTAATGTTAATGCCGGGTACTCATTTTACACATGGGCACTGTGAGAAAATTGAGTAAAGAGCTTTTTCCAATGACAAAACTTTGAGCAGCTCAAGCGGAATTCGAATCCTGGACCATCCGATCCGAAGGCGAGTGTCATACCACAAGACTACGTAACCGCACATAGTACCGATATGGCGATTTAAACACCGTTTTAAGACGGCAGGTCATATATAAGTTGCCCATTGCAATACAAAATCATTTCCAATACTTATCCTTTGTCGAGGGATAAAATGGGGATTGGCAAGCGATTAGCACCAAATTGGCAGAGTTATCTCTCGAGCAAGTCATAAAAAAACAATCAAGCCGTTAATTCCACGCCCAAGCGTGTTCCACCAGACGCTGCAATTGATACTTCAGATTGGACAGATACCAATTATCGATAACGAAAGGCACCCTGTTATGACACGAATGTTTTTCGTGGGTACCCCAGAGTTGTTAATAATTGCCGGATATTCGGTGTCGTGCTAGGACCGTTGACAATTGGCCGGGTGAGATAAGATGAAAGCTTTAATAAGGGCCTGGTTATGGCTGATTTAATGGTTCCATCCGGTCACAGACACCCAACAAATTATGAGGAATGAATGGTGTGAGGTTGTTGTGATTGATGAGGTATTCTGGGAACGCTTAGACGAAAGAAAAAAAAAACACTTGAAGTAATCGTTGGTGGGGCAAGGTTTGTGAATATGAATATCTAATGCCATTATAGTTATTGACATTATTATTATTATTATTATTATTATTATTATTATTATTATTATTATTATTATTTATTATTATTATATTATTATTATTATTATTATTATTATTATTATTATATTATTATTATTATTATTATTTATTATTATTATTATTATTATATTATTATTATTATTATTATTATTATTATTATTTATTATTATTATTATTATTATTATTATTATTATTATTATTATATTATTATTATTATTATTATTATTATTATTATTATTATTATTATTATTATTATTATTATTATTATTTATTATTATTATTATTATTATTATTATTATTATTATTATTATTATTATTATATTATTATTATTATTATATTATTATTTTTATTATTATTATTATTATTATTATTATTATTATTATTATTATTATTATTATTATTATTATTATTATTATTATTATTATTATTATTATTATTATTATTATTATTATTATTATTATTATTATTATTATTATTATTATTATATTATTATATATTATTATTATTTATTATTCATATACATTTATTTATATCATAACCTATAATTTTTGTTTTGATTCCATGACGTGACACTGTTTTTAAAGTCTCATTAGATATCTAAATGTCTAGGAAAGGACAGATTAATCAATACTGTAAAGTATTAAGAAAAATCGAAAGGACTTAACAACGATTTGCACTCAAGATCACCTGATCCGCAACAATCAACTTGTCTTTCTCTGTATCCATCCTTCCTCACTGGGCCAAGCCGAAACGGAGAAAATCAACAACAAAGGAGGAGAAAAAAACAATCCCCCTATGCCCCCCCCCCCCCCCCGCAAAAAACAAAACAAAAACAAAAACAAAAAACAAAAACAAAATCAAAACACACACACATACACAAACACACACACACACACACAACGAAGCAAAAGAAAATCCAACGAACAAACAAAAGAAAAAAACCCAAACCCCCCCCCCCCCCCCAAAAAAAAAAAAATAATAAAATCAACAACTAATCTTTTAAAAACCCCACATTGCAAAATTTAAGGGGGGGGGGGGGCAACTTATTTATTTATGTTTAAAATTGAGCATGAGCATTAATTTAGACTTTTCAATTTTTTAAAAAGACGTAAAGTATTTTTTCTGACCCCCCCCCCCCTCCCTCCCCCCTGTTCACCCAGCAGTGATTGTGTAGCTGGCTCTCTTAGATCTGGCGGAAAGTATTTTCGACTGACGCCCTATCCAAAGGGCTGCAAGAAATTCCTACTGTCCATTTCAGGTTATTATGTATAACCCGAGATGAAATTCGGCTCCATAGGCCTAATGGCTTTGAAGGACCACAACAAGGGATGTGGTGATTTTTATTCCTTTGTTTCTGCTTTTCTTTGATATTCAGGCCTCGAGGAAAGTTGATTTGTTTCGGATTTTTTTCTCTTTTTATTTATATTGCAGGTTGTAGACGATGTACACTTTTTCGCAGGTCTGATATCCCAATTCCATTATGGGCTCATTGTTGTAATGGAAATCTCAAAAATCTATAAAAAAATAACGCAAAATATTGTCCATTACAACAATGCTTATGTCAGACCCGCCTACCGATAGAATGAATTTGACGTCACTCAGGTCTTTGTTTTTTCTGCCATCCGCGTTTATGAGTAATTCTCATTAAACTGTATTAACCAGACTATAAACGTTTAAGGTTACACACAGATTTGTATGTCGATCCGCTATACTTCCGAATGGCAATGTTGTGAGCTTCTTCGCCAAGCGCATATTATATATATGTATACGTAGACCATGCAATCCTTTCCAGAATTTTATTTGACTTATGCCTTTCCCCAATATTTTCACTGTAAGTTTCCACAAGTCGACTGTAATCTTACTGATGGATACTACTATTGGATTCAATAGTCTGATGTCACGTCACCCAGCAACGGCGGCCATCGTGGTTCTAAACAAAGAAAATCGGTACTTTTTATTCTTCGTGCTGGCTAGAACTTTTTCACATGTCTTGTGATCAGAATTTGTAAAAGTCAAAACATGATCAGATTTATAATGTTTTTTTTTCTCTCTGGATACGCTTTTATTCTCGTCGGAGAAATACTTCATAAGGGCGTCCGCCATTGATCCGATAGTTTAGAGCCAGTTACTAAGTTACCATGCGTCATTAGGAAGGAAGTGACGTTACGACTGTTGAAGCGTATTTATCATTATTGTTAGGTACAATGAAATAAAGAGATACCGACTCGTGACCGAACACGAGCCACTCCTCCAATGTTAAAGCTTTATCCACTCGACCATCTCTTCCTCATAAAACTTTTACAAGAAATGTCTTGAAAATGGTATGAAACACCTAAAGAAACATCCGAACCCCTCTTCCCTCCCCCCCCCCCCCCCTTTTTTTTTTTTGAGAGATAAAATAAACCAAAAGAACCCCCCCCCCCCCCCCACCTCAACAAAAAAAAAAAAAAAAGGAACAAAAACAAATTTAGAAAACAAAGAAAAAGAAACAAAAAGGTAAAAGAACCCAATGAACTATTTTTAACAATTCAGATCCTCATTTTCCGAATAGGTCTCGAAATTACATGCACACCGAGAGACGACATCGTTCTATCTTTTTTTTTTCGGAGAAAAAAGCCTATAAGCGATATGTCCTCGTTAAGCACAAATACAGCATCAATCATCATTACTCAATTGTTAATAGAACAAGGATTGTTGGGTTCTCTGTTATTTGTGTATCTAGCTATTAGTGTTTGTTATTAATTAATTAATGACAATGCAGCATAATTTATACAGTAATGCGTGATAATTACGATCTAAGTTGTCTAGTCATAATCATTATTATATCAATAACCTCCCTTAACCATTTAACAACCCCCACCCCTGCCCCTGCCCCCTCAGTGCCGCTTAATAAAGACATGGTTAACGATATCAAAATGCACAATTTGTTTAACACTATTTGTCTAATTACTATGTGGTTTTATTATTGGTTTGTGTAATGTCATTCTCATCCAATCAATTAGAAGTAAAGCAATCATAACGCTGAGTAATTAGTTTTGTTGCATTATCTATTTTTAAAAAAATGTTCATGTTCATCCCGAGCATTGGCCACAGGGCAGTCTCTGAGTCTTGTCAATTGTGCCAGCCAAGAGTTTTTTGGGTTCAGGTGAACTCTCGAAACAAGAGGACGGTCGTTGGCTTAAATAAATAAAATAAAATAAAATAAAATTCCCTTTATTCATCCCTAATGGGAAATTTGTCTTTAGGGTCTATTCCAAGGAAAGACTGGAATAACCCAGGCGTCAGCCGCAGTGCAGGGCCACAAAGTGAGCTAGAGCGAGGTGACCACACAACGATGCGGGTAGTCGAACTCGGCACCTATTGGGTACGAAGCAAAGACCGTACCGCTGAGCCATGCTGAGCCCAACTTAAACCCCCAAGTAAAGTCCTCGTGCACATTTCGTGGATATTGCATTTTATTAGGAGAATGCTTTTGTCATCTTCTTTCCCTCAACTTAGGCTGTAAACTGTCTCCTGTTCGTAAATAACCAGTGTGTCATAGACACTATACATTTCTGTAATTTATTCACAACAAACACACGAAACATACCAGCAAACAAATCTACGTGTAACCGAAAACGTTTATATATTACTATTCAAACATTTATTTAGTGAGAACTGATCATCCAAATGTGTTCTAAAAACAATTACAAAGAAACGAAGGCTCCGGTACAACTCACATGGAAACACTCTTTCAAAGAACTTGATGATTTCCGCTATGAGTGAACAAAACCGTGGCCTTCGTAAAGTTATGGCTGACACTGATCGATAAATGACGTCAAAATGCCAGTCTTTGGCCACAAAAGAAAACAAATCGTGAGTTGTATTCAACAGTTCAACCAATGGGACCACTTGTTTCCATGAGCACTACTAACGACAACTCACTTGGCGGTGTGCAAAACAAAAAAAATAATGATGTCAAAATGCCAGTCTTTTTGGGTTTCAGTGTCAGGCTATAACGTAACGATGGCTACAACAAAACTCACAAATCATACAACAAATAGAAAATAATATATCTTTTAATAGAGCAATATTTGAATGACGAATTTCTAGCCATAATTTTAAAAACGTGACTTTCCAGAGTACAACTGAGCAGTGTCGGCGGTTAAATGTAACATTGCTTTGCTGTGCCCTCCGGTAGATCTCATGGTTTCAAGTGTGTGGCTGGAAAAACCGATCGGAAAAGCCAAAGTTTGTGGTTTCTTCTAGCTTTACTCCAATGTGCCGAAGATCGGATAGCTCAGCGGTCGGCATGGCCCTTGCCTAAAAATCAAAGGGTCCAGTGCTCATCTCGGATATACACTATGAATTGTTATTTTAACCCCTCTCCCTCTATTCTCCTCTTCGCTCTCTCTCTCTCTCTCTCTCTCTCTCTCTCTCTCTCTCTCCCTCTCTCTCTCCCTCTCTCCCAATGCATTCCTCTCAGCAGTGATTAAGTAGCATTAGGCTCCGATAGATCTGACTTAATGAATACTTTGCGATAGAATTGAGTCCTACTCTAATGATAGCAAGCAATTGCCATTGTTCACAAAGTGCTACAGAAACCAGAATAAACCCTGTTCCATGATAGATATAAAATACAAGATGTTCTTTGAGTATTATTGTTTTCTTTTGAACACTTCCTCTTGGCGCAATAATACATCATGCACGTAAGAGCGCCGCCATTATAAGGAATGATAGAAGCGATTTATGGTGTCACACAACTGCTTTAGCACCACATTAACTCACTCAAGCCTAGAGATTTTGCTACTTTTCAAAATTGGAAAAAATGTATTAAAAACGAGCATGTACATAGATAGTTTTATTCAACTACCATGAACATGTAAAAACTAAAAACGTTAGCTTTGATGCTACGCCTATACTTTGTCTCAGAATAATGTAATAAATAGACATGGGGTAAAAGTAACCCGGGTAAACTACGGATGTAGTCGGTGTTAGGGTTGAGTGATTTAAGAAATTAAGGAACAGGCACCGGTGTAAGATAAAGAACTACCAAGTGTGTATGAAATGTGTCAGACAAAGCAAGAAAGAAAAATACATCTGACATCTTTCGAAATGGCTGGTTTCCGATGTTTAAGTAAGATTTTAATAAAACTTTGAAAAACGCTTAACTGTAACTTGTCATCAACCGTAAAATTCGGGGCAACGGTGGCTCAGTGGTAAAATGGCTAGTCTTGTAACACAAATCAAGATATCGTGTTTAATGTGATCATGTGTGTGTGTGTGTGTGTGTGT
>NC_088361.1:84515751-84525751 GCF_034508935.2 Berghia stephanieae | reverse complement strand
TGATGATGATGATGATGATGATGATGTAGTGGTGGTTGTAGTAGTAGTGACTGGACAGGGGGGGGGGGGGTATCTTTGGAACATTTTAACCTCACCGGATCTTGACGTAAGTTGCCCGTAACCCGAAATTTTTTGCTCAAGACCGGAATTTTTTCCGGTGACACCGGAGTTTTGGCATCACTGAATTTGGCTTGAGCTTCGATTATACAGTTGATAATGTACATACAAATGTTTAAAATAATCCAATTATTACATCTGTAGTTATTCATTATTATGTAAGATGTGCTTAAAATAAATAAAACACCCCCAAAAAAAAGAATGCCGACAATTTTATGACATTGCTCACTTTTTGAAGATTTTTTTTAAATATTTAAATGAAGAATCGATGAAATAAAAGTTATTAATGTGACTTTTTTGTCAGATGATAGCTTGAGGAGGAGTAGGGTGGTGCTTATTGTGCAATGACTTACATGAAAACATGTTATTGAATCACTCAAGTTTTTCTTATCGTTCACCCACATTGTTGATTGTCTAAAAAGACCCCCCCCCCCCCCCCTCCTTCTTTCAGTATACAAGGATAGCACGACAAAACGAACATCTCTCTCTCTCTCACTCTCTCTCTCTCTCTCTCTCTCTCTCTCTCTCTCTCTCTCTCTATATATATATATATATATATATATATATATATATATATATATATATACCTATATATATCTATATCTATATACTCGTATATATATATATATATATAATATATATATATATATATATATATATATATATCTTGTTGTCCCTCTCTCCTTTTCATCTATCTATCTATCTATCTATCTATCTATCTATCTATCTATCTATCTATCTATCTATCTACCTATCTACCTATCTATTTATCCATTAAAAGGTCTGTCTCTCTTTCTGTTTGTCTATCCATACATTTAACCTTTTTTTCATTTTTTAGTTACACGTATTTCCATCGGCAGTTTATTGATTGTTGAAGGCTCTATTTACTATTCTGCTTTTGTACTTAAAATTGTTTATCCTACAACAATCTCTGAAAGTGTAAGATTAGGCAATGTTGTCCTATTAAAGTCTTATGTTTTTATTTTTTAAGGGATTTTCGGCGATTGCAACACATTAAGGCCATATCAGCGCCAGTAAAAAGGAAGAAAATGGGATAGTAATAATTTCTAGAATTACAATTAAAGCACCCAAGAAAAAGTAAGACAAAGGAGAATTGGATCAAATAGGCAACAGATGTAGATTCCAAGAGCAAACTATCGAAGTACTTAGTTTGATATCACCTAAAAGTCTTATCCAGTCACAAGCACAGGACCCCACTAAGAGGAATATACACTCAAATGTTTACAAATCATATTACGATATGTCAACAAAACATAATACATTACATAACAGAGAGATGATTTACAAGGAAAAAATATCATCTCCCAAAACTAACTATACATTTGACTGTTTCCCCTCTCACCAAGGGTATCCGGTCAGGGCCATGACAAAACCAAGTAATCTCATTCCAAGACAAAGACAGAAAGCTCGTTGGAAAGCAGATATAGGGGGATAGAAGACAGTAAGTACCTCCCTGCCCACTATAGGAGGTCAGGAACCCCACCCAATTAAAGTCTTAGCATGTCCTATAATTTCATGAATAGAAAGAAAGAGGGACAAAAGACACTCACCTCGATCATTAATCAATGCAGCTAGACAAAGAAATAATAGCACGTGGTGTGTATCAAAATGCACAAACACACAAATATGTAGCACACGCATGCTGACGTCATGACACATTGCCCGGGCATTTTATTGGCCAACAGGCGCATGCGATGAGCGTTGACCAATCAGAATCATTCATTTTAAAGTTGTCATGGAAAACCATAGACTTGGTTACAGTTTTTAAAGTTCATTATTGGTTGAACCATGAAATTGTGCAAACAATCATGCTTTCTCTGAGATAGATAAAGACACGCCTTTTGCGGTGGTATCTTACATGGTATTGGTGGAGGAAAAGACTTATTATTACTAAGTCTTGGAAATGGCTGCTCTCTGAGAGAACGTCAACTCTCGTTTTGAATGTGTCATTTTTAGTTGCTTTTTAAAACTTTAAATTTATATAACTTATCCTCAATATCTATGTTCAATTTTATGTTTTCACGTAGAAAAATGATTGTAGTTTCTGAAACAACCAAACTCTGAAATTTGATAATTTTGACCATTCCGACTTTTAAACCGGTTTTATTCGTTTTCCAAATGTGGTTAATAACCGATGCAGGTTTCGTTAATAACCGATTCTCATTCGCACATGTTTCTCGCTAGTACAGAACTTTCGGATTCCCTATGAGCAGTGAGCTCTAAGTAGATGAAATGGGAGAGAGCGTTTTTCTCCACTGTCATAGTTAATATCCGTTTCTCTAGGGAGTTGGAAAATCACAAGGAGCCAACAATATTCCAGGATTTAGGCTTGCCTGGTGTAATATTGGTTGTTTTCTGTAGACCAATCGTGTTCTGTGTGTCATAAATGTAGCGTCGGTAATCGGGTGAATTCCTAATAGGTCGGTTATGTGCCCGTTACCATTGACGATCTAACATATTGCTCGCACCTAGGTGAGAATGCGGTGTAAACTCCGTAGCTATAACATCGTAGCTATAACCCATGTCCTCTTTCAATTGTAAATAAGACGATAATGATTAACACATGCGAGGCTGTGATAGTATTATTGAGATTATGTATTGATTTATTTACAATCCTGGGAAAGTTGAGGCGGGAAAAGTTGAGGCGATTGAAATATATCACTACTCGGGTTGTTATGTGATGGGGTTAATGGTAGTCCGTTTCATGTTTTCTAATAAATTGATCACAGCTATAGAATTTACTGACACTACATTTTAAACCCTTGTTTCATTTAACCATTCAACGGAGACAATTCCATTCCCCGGTAACTCAATATCTCCTATTACCTATTATCTATGTGGTTGCAATTCTTTGTGCATGGCTCAGCGGTACGGTCTTTGCTTCGTACCCGAAATGTACAGTGTTCGGCCACCCGCCTCTGCCCTGTTTGGCCGTGAGCAAGTCACCTCGCCCTAGCTCAATTTGACATCTAGGTTATTCCAGTTTTCCCTTGGAATAGACCCTAGAGACAAATTTCATCTATAGGATGAATAAAGAGAATTTTATTTTTTATTACATGCTCTAGAGGCATGATACTCTCCTCGTACCGGAAGGTGCTTGGTTAGCATCCCGCTTTGAGTAGCGCATTGTCGGGTTCTTGGAAAAGGATTTTTACTCACTATCGCTCACCATATCTTGGTGTTTAAAACGTTGTCTTTGTTGGAAAAAATTGTAATATCCCCTAACAGGCATCATAACTCGTCCTTCATATTAAGTGTTGTTGTTGACTAGAGTCTTCTTATAAAGGGCTTCGAGCACATTTAGTGGATAATGCTAGATTGCAAATTCTCAAGTTTTAAGATCGAATCGCTCCCACCAAGAAATCATTGTTGGTAGGTAAATGTTGAGTTTGACTTTTCGAATGTGGATCCAAGTCCATTAATATGCTCAAAGCAAAGACTATAAAGCGGCTCTAGACAGTTCTGCCGTACTCTGGAAAAAACCCATATTTAAAAATTTGGCCATAAAACTCGTCCTTCAAATATCAATCGATTTAAATGACCCTCATTTTGGCAAAAACTCTCAAACCTGGGACTTCGCCAGGTCCCATTTTGAGACTTTTTGCCAAGATGAGGGTCATTTAAATCGATTAATATTTAAAGGACGATTTTATGGCCAAATTTTTTATTATGGTTTTTTTTTTCATAGTACGGAAGAGCTAGACATTAATTAAATGTACAATCAGGGCATGAAATACACTTGTTTTTAATACGAAAAAAATATTTAAAAAATCTCAAACAACGAATGCTTTAAAAAACGACGTCAACAGAGAATTCCATGCTTTGTAGTTAGTGCGTAGACTCTATTCAATGAATGAGATTCGTTTTTCTTTATTTATGCGATGCTTTTGATCAACAAGTCTATGATGAATATAGACGTTTAGATCGAGTTATTTTTCATGCACAATTTGACCTACGATGTTGTGTACTTATATCATTCATGGATCTGTTTGATCTTTTCTTTTTGTTTGTCTGATCTATTATCTAGTTATGGATACATTCATAGATAGTTCCATAACACAAAATATGAATTTGATGAATACGTTTTTAATTGATATATTTTTAGTTGCTTATGATGTAATGATAATATATTATGATCAAAGTGGGAATTTTGACCTGAATTTTTTGCTCACAGGATAGTTAAAGACCTTTGACCTAAGCAAACGTTATTAGAATATGTTATATTGTATCTGTATAATAATGATAGAGTATTTAAATATCTTTTATTCATCAATAAATCCATTCAAATTGGAGGAAATTTTCAAATTTTAAACATGTTGAAAATTTATACAGACTTGAACCCGGGAATAAGATTATGTCATAATATTAAGATGAGGACATTTTATACATCTTATTCATTTAGAATTGGGGGGGGGGGGGGGGGGGGGCTAAAGAAACAAGAATTACTTTCAGCATGATGTAGACGTGGTGAGAGCAGTTCAATATAGACACGATGCTTGATACCACTATCTTTTGAGTGGTGGATGGCTGCGATTGAAGAGCTACCCTCTCACGGCCAGGCGGGGTTTTCCTACCTGTTAGGTTGTGTGTTCGAGTCCCCATCTCCGCGATTTTTTTAAATTCTCTATTATCTTCTGGTACCTTTCTACTTACTTCGTCTCTTGTTATTTTCAACGTGATGGCATGCTATGTGTTAACTGCGATTTTATGTTTGTTTTGTTTTTAAGGGTTTTACGGCGCTTCCAACACATTTCGGTTATATCAGCGGCAGTAAAAAGGAAGAAAATAGGATAGGAAAAAGTTATAGAATTACAATTAAAGCACCCAAGAAAAAGTAAGACGTAGGGGAACTAGGAACAAATAGGGATCAGATGTAGATTCCAAGAGCATACCACCAATGTACTTAGTTTGAGATCACCTATAAGTCTCATCCGGACACAAGCACAAAATCCAACAAAGAGGAATACACTCAAATGCTTACAATATACATTGAAAATAACAATTATAATAATACATAACAGAGAGATGATTTACAAGGAAAAAAACATCATCTCCCAAAACAATAACTATGCACTTGACTGTTTCCCTCCGAGCTAGGACTCCGGCCAGGGCCAGGATAAAACCAAGTAATCTCATTCCAAGACAAAGACAGAAAGCATGTTGAAAAACAGTTATAAGGTGATAGAAGACACAGTATGTACCCCCCTGCCCACTATGGGAGGTCAGGAACCCCACCCAGTGCGATTTTATAATTCAAGTTTAAATTTCAATCTTAAGGATCTAAGGCTCAGCCCGACTTAATATACAACGTTTTGATATAGTTGGTCACAACCAGCATGTACTTATTTTTCATGTCGATAATCCTAATTGTTATGGGCGCATTGTTGTAATGGAAACACTCTCAAACCAACGCAAATCATTATGTCCATAATGGCGTTTAGTTATAAGACGTATGTCACAACTGATAAGATAAAATGCTAGACTAGAGTAAAATCGTACGCCGTCTGGGCAGGGTTGATATAATAAGATGTCACTGTGATTGCTTTTGATCGGTAATGATCGCACGATCGGGAATTCATTCTGACTGTCATAGATTATTACTCCCTTGTTTGAGTAAGCGTGTTAACCGGAGACACGCGTAAACAGAACACGTTGTCCGTGCAAATACGGGTCTTGGAGTTTATTGTCGAGTATAAAACAATTAAAAGATAAAGCGAACAACTTCCATTATTATCGTTGTTTAAAGGGACTAATGAACCCAATCGGATGACTTTCGCTTGAGCGAGTGCAATGGTCACTTAGGAGGAAAACTATTCTACTTTAATCAATTTTAACATTATATGATTTTATATTCAATATTCTCCCAATCACCCAGAAAACATTTTGTTTCGTGATCAGAAGTCAGATAAATCACATACCATACGTGACCCATCGTCGGAATGAACCAGATGCCGAAAAGTGAATCTGAAGTCAAAATGATAGAAAACATAAAATTTTAGCCTTTCCAAATTCAAGAAATAATTCATATTCTCCTTAATAAACCACTTTATATCTTAAGTATATATAAGGTACACTGACTTATATGATATTGTTTTGAGACGAAAGTTCATAGATGTGAAATTAATTATTCTACCGCATTTCAAACAAAATTGATAGTTTTCAGAGGTCATATGAGTCACATTTGAAATAATATCTGATTCCACTGATGTGTCACGTTGATATGTCAGGCGGTCACACAAAAAAAACCCCAACCCCCCCCCCCCCCAAAAAAAAAAATAAAACAACAAAAAACAAAAAACAAAAAAAAAAACAAAACAACAACAACCCCCCCCCCCCCAAAAAAAAAAAAATAAAATAATAATTAAAAAATCAACAATCTTTTTTTAAAACGCGCCGCTCTTTTTCGGATTGTAACTCTAAGACTCTTCAGCGGGTTTCTTTTAAATTCAAAACGCAAATCAAACAAATTCTGATACGTAGACTTTCAACATTTTATGAATATGAATAGAGAAACAAAAAACATGCAGTATCAGAGATTAAAATGGTGGTGATCTTAACTTCTGTTTCCATTTTTAGCAAACATAAGTTGTCACCATAAACAAGCTCTCCTCATCATGTAAGAGATCGTCTTTGCAGCACACTAACATACCTATTTTGGCCCAACGATTACAAAGTGCTAACACTTTAAGTGATCAATCAACAGCACTGTCGTCCTTTATAAGGATGCAACGTGGCAATTTGCGTCATTGTTTCGCTGATATTGACATTTTTAGGTGGTGTATATAATCCAAAAACCGCTCATCGAATCATTTTGATTTTTGCAGTTTTAAGAACAAAAAATAGTTCTAATAGGTGGAAACATTTGGAAAAGACATCTCTATAACTTTTACAATAGAAAAAAAACACGTGAACACGAGAACAAATTCCACTAAACGTGCTCAAAGCATTTTACATGGGGTCCCTGATCAACAGCAACAGCAACAGCAACGTAACTTAGAGAACAAGGCATGACGCCTATTAGGCGATACTGCAATTTTTGGACAGAGACAACGTTGTTAAAGGCTAGGTACTCATTTTACACCTGAGTACGGTGAGAGAATGTGAGTAAAGAGCCTTCTCCAAGGACTCAACTATGCGCCGAGCGAGGCTCGAACCCAGGACCTTCCGATCCGAAAGCGAGTGTCATACCACTAGACCACATAGACGCACAATGGATAATTATGGTTTTTATGTAACTGGCTGTGCATAATTTCCCAGGCATAGCAACAAGTGTCTTCTTTAAAGAATTACAACACACAAATGTCACAATAATAATATGCGTCATTGTTTCGCTGATATTGACATTTTTAGGTGGTGTTACAAGATTATATAATATTATTCAAAAACCGCTCATCGAATTATTTTGGTATTTTGCAATTTTTGTAAGAAATAATAGTTCTAATAGATGTAAACATTTGGAAAAGACATCTCTATAACTTTTACAATAGAAATAAAAACGTGAGCTTCTTTATAGCACAAATTCCACTAAACGTGCTCAAAGGGTTTTACATGCGGTCCTTGATCAACAGCGACACGTAACATGTAGAACAAGGCATGACGCCTGTTAGGCGATTTTATAATTTTTTCCGGTAGAGACAAAGCTGTTAACGACCATGTACTCATTTTACACCTGAGTACGGTGAGAGAATGTGAGTAAAGAGCATCTTCCAAGGACTCAACTATGCGCTGAGCGAGGATCAAACCGAGGACCTTCCGATCCGAAAGCGATTTTATTAGCACAAGACCTCATAGATGCACAAAAATAAATAGACAGCGGCGCGATTTTATTTAGTGTGACCACCTGATATATATGCATATTGAAAGTTTACTAATGCAGCCAGGGTCACTAATCGATGACATGAACTGCATGAAAAGGAAATTATTTTCCGTATGCTGAGCTGGAAGGAGAAATGAGTCAAGTGTGTAGCATTCTTTAATTTATTCTCTTTCATTACCTCAAAGTTTAGCCTACGTCACAATTGAATGAATGCATTTGCCGCCTAATTCAGTCCCTTGATTGATGACACAATAATAATTACAAGGTCGGAATCCCATGGGACTGTCATCTGACAGTGTGGTGTGTGTGTGTGTGTGTGTGTGTGTGTGTATGTGTGTGTGTATGTGTGTGATTTTCAGTCACTCGTACAAACCATCATACCATAAGCAAGGCTGTTTACATATATAAGGTGTCCTTGTTGTAGATTGAACGAAATTGACGTCATCTGCTCTTTGTTATTGTTTTTAGCCAGCCATTTTTATGAGTAGTTTTCACTAAATCATATCAATCGGACGATAGATAGTTCGAAGATGACGTCACTCAGGTCTTTGATATTGTTTTTTTGCCATCCGCGTTTATGAGTAATGCTCACTGAACTGTATTAACCTGACTATAGATAGAATGCGCTTGGCCAAGGAGTTCACAACATTGCCATCCGGAAGTATAACGGACCTACACACAAACTCTGTGTAAGCATGAACTTTTATAGTCTGGTTAATACAGTTTAGTGAGAACAACTAACAAACGCGGATGGCAAAAACAATAACAAAGGCCTGAGTGACGTCATCTGCATACTATCTATAAAGGTTCATGGATACACGCAGTTTTGTGTGTTGGTCCGCTATACTTCCGGATAGCAATGTTATGAGGTTCTTATCAAAGCGCATACTATCTATAAACGTTTAAGGCTACACATTGTTTTGTGTGTTGGCATGATATACCGAGGCCTTCGTAAAGTTATGGCCTGACACCGTGGCCTTCGTAAAGTTATGGCCTGATACTGACCCAAAAATGACGTCAAAATGCCAGTCTTTTGCCACAAAAGAAAACAAATCGTGAGTTGAATTCAATAGTTCAACCAATGAAATGACTTGTTTCCATGAGCTCTACTAACGACAAGTCAACCCCAACCCAATGGCTCCCAAAACGAAGTGGCAAAGCACCGCCTGATCTCAGAAGACAAGAATTAAACCAAAGAATGC
This sequence comes from Berghia stephanieae, assembly GCF_034508935.2. Taxonomy (NCBI): domain Eukaryota; kingdom Metazoa; phylum Mollusca; class Gastropoda; order Nudibranchia; family Aeolidiidae; genus Berghia; species Berghia stephanieae. Next base: position 84,516,595 of record NC_088361.1, on the reverse strand, counting down.
ATGCCAAAATTGAGGAGGTCACTGACAGGGTCCCATTGAAGGAGGTCCTAGAAGAAGCCCCAACAACGTCAAGACTGAAACTTCAAGACAACATTTCAACGTGAAAGAGGAATGGATGTCGATGTGGAACCAAGACAGCCCTAGGGGAGGCGACATCATACCCGACCCAACAGAAAGAACACCTGGCTTTCTCTGCAATAGCCGAAAATGCTGGGTCACCTCCAACCGCATATTGACAGGACATGGCAGAACCGCAGCTAACATGCATAGATAGAATCTGAGAGAATCAGATGCATGCCGTCATTGCCAAGGAGGCCCTGAGACAATGGACCACATCGTCATCCACTGCCCAGTGACAAGCCTATCAGGAGGATATGAGACAGCCTATTAGGCCGGAAAAGTATTTGAAGAATGGATTAAAAGATTCAAAATAGAGGTGTAGCCATTCGATACTACTACTAGGCGGTGCAAAAACCAAATAATGACGTCAAACTGCCAGTCCTTTTGGATTTCAGTGTCAGACTATAACAACGATGGCTACGGTTATACCCGGCTCGCGGATATTATGATTTTTTTTTTTCAGATAAACACAATGCATCAATAGCATTTACAAGTCTTTGACTGCAAAAGAAAACAAATCGTGAGTTGTATTCACTAGTTCAACCAATGGAATCACTTGTTTCCTTGAGCTCTTCTAACGACAACTCACGTGACATTGCACTGTAAGTCCTAGAGGGTTCTAGTGTCAGGCTATATTATGTTAACGATGGCTACGGTTGGACACAACAAAAAGGACAGAATCGGTACAAACATATTTCTTAATTCACAACGACGATCATCCAAA
>NC_088361.1:84500751-84508251 GCF_034508935.2 Berghia stephanieae | reverse complement strand
TCTATATCCCTTCACAAAGGTACGTGTTTCCGCTGGAAACTCTCGCTTTCATCACAAACCATTGAAAACGAGGGGAAGTAGACGGAGGCATAAGAGGAGCTCCGTTTTTTTTTAGTGACAAACAACAATTTATTCAATATTGTATGAATATAACTACATACCTAATCGTTTTTACAAAAAGAGCAACAACAAAGACATGACGGGCTTTTATAGTCGTCGTAGTTCATATTTCTTACATACTATGTTAAGTCAGGGCCCTGCAAGGATCCTGCTTCGTGCTGATTATTAACCAGTTAACTGCCGTACTCTGGAAAAATAAAGATTTAAAAATTTGGCCCTGAAAACTTGTCCTTCAGATATAGATCGATTTAAATGACTTTCAACTTGGCAAAAACTTTCATATCTGAGACCTCGCGATATTGGTCGATATTTGAAAAACAAGTTTTTGTACACGTTTTTTTTATATTTATCGTCTTCCATAGTACCGCAGATGACTGATTAATAATGTAGAATTAATCACTATATGGATCAAAAGCAAATAAAACATAGTCCTTTAATCGAGATTTTAACCCTCTCCTTACCAACCACAGGAAAATCGTTACATTCGTTACGATGCAACCAACATATATCTCATTCTTATTTCTTTTGTACATCAAACTATAAAGAATTTTGTTTTGTTACAGCTATGAAAACCTGGCATTGTGTTCTAGACCTCATTTTACTAAACAATATTATGTATAGAATGTATTTGTTGTTTTTCTGTTTGAGTAAGAATTATATATTTTTGTGTTAGGTGTGTGTGAAGTTTTGGGGAAAATCCTGAAAATGGCTGGTCAGGACAGAGTTAATGTTTTCAAGGATTCTGAGCATCTGACGTAGGACGGAGGCGTTTCAAAAATGGGGTGCCAATACTGAAATGGTTACTTACCCATTCTATTTTGTGATTTAGGCTTCACAAGTTTGGGTTTCTTTTTATCATCGCTTAATCTCAGATGTATTTTATGGGATTCTGTGCTCAGGCCCTTGAAAGCGATGGAAAATAATATGACAAAAACAAAGTTATGAATGTAGCTTGTTTGTTTTAACTGAATAAGTAAGTGCGACAACATTCGTAGATTAAGAATCCTAATAAAACCAGGAAAACTTGCCAGTAGATACAATTTGGACGATGACATTCCTGTCTCATTTTAAAATCTAATTAAAAGAATTAAATATATAAAATGATTTCTAAATTACATTCTATCGTTTCTTTATCTTTTCTTTAACATCTTCCTGCATAAAAAGATAAAGAGCCAGGATTTCAAAATGTGTCGCTTCAAGTTCGTAAAATTAAAACTAGTAGACTCTCCTACGTATTTTTCTGTGGTTTCTCGAGAACTTCAATGCCGTATATAAACTGGTTGGTTTTGTTTTATTCTTGGATGTAGCTTCGAGTAAATATCTGTCTGTTCTGTTATTTTTAAAAACAAAACATTTACAAAACTCAATTTTCAGCTCAACAACTTCAAAAATTTTGAAACACCCGGGCACCATGACATTATGTTTAACTGTGGCATTCTTGCACTTTTGCATTTCAAAAACGAGTTCCATATTTCAAATTGACCCCAAGAGCGTCAGCTAGGAGCAATCTCGGAATTCTGAAAGCACAAAAAGAATACGAGAATTCTCCTATTACAATCATCCAACTATGTAATATTTGTAACCAATCTTCTAAAAAAGGTATTATGTCGGCGTGAGCCTACTGCTTAAAAATAAGTGAATATAAACCTTAAACAATAATATAATATAAATATTTATAGTGTATGAATATTTATATAGCGCATTTCCATGGATTTACCATGCTCACATATCTTCACAATGTTTCATTTATTAACCAAGGGATGCCATATTTATCATATATTGGATTATATTAGTATAAAAAATCTGATATATATGATTTGTACTTTGCTAATTAATGTTCGGTTCACTGTTACATACCTGTTATTGGGGTATTATCTTTTTTTATGGCCTGATTAAGATTTGCGACGATATTTTACTTTTCTTTACCATTACAGGATATTCAAAGGTCAATAGGTTTACTCAACCCTCATTTATGATATAGTATGATATGGTATGATAAGATATGAAACCATATTTCTATTTTATATAGCACCAGTTCCTTGTTAAGCCTCGTTTTGTACTAACATTCTTACAACGTCCGTCTTATAGTCAAGTACTCATTCAAATCCGATTCGAATAGTTTAATGTGTGTAAAGTGCCTTACTGTGATACACAAATCCCGACCGGGAATTATCCACGATCACTTTTATCCATCCGACATCTGATCAGGCTTAAATTTGCTTGATTTTTGTGACAAGACGATTCACTGTACCCATGCGACACCGAGTCAAACCTTAACCTATACAATAGGAGTTAAAATAAAATTATTTTGTTGAAGAAGGGGAGTCTATCCTTTCTTAAAACTTCAAAGAAATTAAACTTCCAAGTTCAGACAATTTTTGAGTTTAAACTCAATTTTCTGTATCAATTTTCTGGTGCAGAGTAGAACTTATGGAATAGGCTATTTTAATAAAGCTGAGCTTTCATATAGGGCAATATCCAATAAACGTGCTCAAAGCGCTTGACAAGGGATCCCTGACCAGCAGCATGTGAATGTCAGAGAATGTGAGTAAGTAATCTTTTCCAAGGACTCAACTTAGGCGCCGAGCAAGGCTCGAGCCCAGGACCTCTCGATCCGATAGATAGTGTCGTACCACAAGACCACATACCCACAATCTATTACTGTACTCAGGTGTAAAATGAATAAATGGGAGGTAGCAACATCGCCCTCTTTCGAAGAAAATTTAATAACCCTACATACTACTGTGCCGTACTCTGAAAAACACATATTTTAGAATTTGGCCAGAAACTCGTCCTTCAAATATCGATCTCAAACCTGTGACTTCGCTGTTTTTAGTTGTTATATAAATACCTCCGAGTATGACAATCAGTTGTTTAAAAAAAAAATCAAGGTTCGACGTAAAAGGGTTCATTTCTAATTTCTACAAAATCTTCTTTTGGCATTTTATTAGCCATTTTATGCACGTATCATTTTAATGCGGATAGGAATCTTTGTAATATGATGAAATCCATATGTAATCGTCATGTTTTAGAATTACATGGAAAAATATAGGTAGATATACATGAAATCTGCATTGTAAACAGACGATCCATCGAAATAACAGATCTCTTGTTATCATGGCAAATGTGTTAAATGTTTTCATTATCGTGCTTAGCGTTCGTTAAAAACAATTGAGTTTACTTTCAAACCGTGCTTATTCACATTTCATTATTCAACGAATTTTCTGTCTACTTGTCTTGTTTGACTCATAGAACAATAATACCTTAAGTGTTTTTACTATTAATCTTGCTTATTCGCATTTCATTATTAATAGAAAAGTTTATTGCCTGTCTACTTGTGTTGTTTGCCTCGTAGAACAACATTACCCTAAGTGTTTTTACTATTAATCTTGCTTATTCGCATTTCATTATTAATAGAAAAGTTTATTGCCTGTCTACTTGTGTTGTTTGCCTCGTAGAACAACATTACCCTAAGTGTTTTTACTATTAATCTTGCTTATTCGCATTTCATTATTAATAGAAAAGTTTATTGCCTGTCTACTTGTGTTGTTTGCCTCGTAGAACAACATTACCGTAAGTGTTTTTACTATTAATCTTGCTTATTCGCATTTCATTATTAATAGAAAAGTTTATTGTCTGTCTACTTGTGTTGTTTGCCTCGTAGAACAACATTACCCTAAGTGTTTTTACTATTAATCTTGCTTATTCGCATTTCATTATTAATAGAAAAGTTTATTGTCTGTCTACTTGTGTTGTTTGCCTCGTAGAACAACATTACCCTAAGTGTTTTTACTATCAATCTTGCTTATTCGCATGTCATTATTAATAGAAAAGTTTATTGTCTGTCTACTTGTGTTGTTTGCCTCGTAGAACAACAAGACCCTAAGTGTTACGATCTTTCACATTTCCAAATGGTGACTCTAACGTGTTCAACTGATTTTCAATCTGAAAGTAACTTTGCAGGTTTTTACATATCAGCATCATTATACTAATAATCAATTTAATCGTATCAAAATACAATTGAGACCGGCGTGTACATATATGCAGGTCTGACATCCGAGCCCACTTATGGGCCTAGTTTAGCATTGTTGTATTGCACAGTATTTTGCGTCATTTTTTTTTTAGATTTCCATTACAATAATGAGCCCATAAGGAATTGGGTTATCAGACCTGCAAATAAGAGCACGTCGATTGAGAAGCATCTTGTATTTTATATTTGGAATATTGAATTCATTTCCAATGCGAGCTTACACAATGATTACAAGCGTCAAGACTGTCTGTCTATAATGATTCCTTGAAAATATTCTCCCAGTGAAACCAGCAAGCCAAATACATGTTTAGTGATTTAAGCAGGAAAACATTTGTCTCATAGATAATGCCCCGAATCGATGTACAAATAATTGCAGGTCTGATAACCCAATTTCTTATGGGATCATTGTTGTAATGGAAATCTCATAAAGTGACGTAATATATTGTCCATTACAACAATGATAAATTCGTCCCATAAACGGGTTCGGATATCAGACCTGCATATATGTATACGTCGCCCTGATCGTTTGTTAACTCAAAAAATGTTCTGTTTATTCTGTGGTGCCTTAAATTGACCTCGGAAAATAACAATTAAATCAAAATAATGAATCCGTAAATGTTAATTAAAAATTTATGGAAATTTATATATTTCCATAAATTTTTAATTAACATTTACGGATATATATAAAGTTTAACAGATTCTCTAGACAGATGGAATACTTCATTAATTTGAAATATAAATGTTTTTTTACTCTCAAAGTCTTAAGAACCATTTTTATTCATCAAATCATGTTTTCTAAGTGCAATAGTTGCAGGTCTGATAACTGAACGTAATGATGGGCCTGGTTTAATATTGTCGTAATGAACAATATTTTGCGTTGGTTTTAGAGTATTTTTAGTGCAACAATTAATTAGGCCATAACAATTTGGGTTATCAGACCTCCAAATAAGTACACCTAGGTTATATTGCTATATAAAAAATCAAAAGCATTTCCAGCTTCATGTGAACTAGACGTCTATTTCCCAACAGGTACTCACATATTATGAAGAAAATATTTACTGTCGAAATACAAAATACAAAATATTGATTTGTCACTGCACTGCCAGAACGTTTTTGAGACTCAAAGGAATTATGTGAAATTTTAGTCAAAATTATGAATCTTGAGTCGAGTTCATATTATGTTTTATTGTGTGGATTGATAGAGCTCCATAAAGAACACAAACCAGAATTTCATATTTCTTATTATTTTAATTTTAACCAGTTTACTTTCGTACTCTGGAAAAACACGTTTTTAAAAATTTGGCCAGAAAATCTCGTCGTTCAAAGATCGATCGAATTAAATGACCCTCATCTTGACCAAGACAACTCTGAATCCTCGTTCTTGCGAAGTATTCCTTTGTCACAGGTTTGAGAATGTTTGTCAAGATGAGGGTCATTTAAATTGATAGATATTTGAGGAATGAGTTTTCTGGCTAAATTTTTAATTGAGCTTTAAAAATTGAACTTTTATATAGAGCAATGTCCACTAAACGTTCTCAAACCGCTTTACAACACTTAACATGTAGGACGACACATAACGCCTTTTGGGCGATAATACATTTTTTTCTCGGAAAGACACAGCTGTTAACGGCCAGGAACTCATTTTACACCTGAGGACGGTGAGAGAATGTGATTAAGGAGCCTTTTCAATGACTCAACTGTGCTTTGAGCGGGGCTCGAACCCAGGACCTTCCGGTCCGAAAGCGAGTGTCATACCACGAGACCACATCACCGCACAAAATATGTGTTTTTCCTGAGTAAGGACAGTTAACTTGTTAAATTCAATTATTGGCATCGACATCATTCCTACAATTATCAGTTTAACGCGTTAGGTGACATTTACTACTAGAATCAATGTAAAATATGTGCGAGAAGTCACAAAGTTAGATATTAATATTATGTCTAAGTGGGAGAAATTGGTACGAGTGTAGTTTCTTTAAAGATAATAAGAATGCATTCGTTTTCATCGCGCTGTGTCGAAGGGATAAAAGAGGATGAGAAGAAGAAGAAGAAGAAGAAGAAGAAGAAGAAGAAGAAGAATGAAGTGGCGACGTGGAGAGGAGTGGAGGAAGAGGGAGGAATAGCCAGAGAAGGAAGATGAGGATCAGGAGCAATGGGGTCAGGAGGATAAGGATAATAATAATAATTAATAATAATAATAATAATAATAATAATAATAATAATAATAATAAATAATAATAATAATAATAATAATAATAATAATAATAATAATAAAAATAATAATAATAATAATAATAATAATAATAATAGTAATAACAACAACAACAATAATAATAATAATAATAATAATAATAATAATAATAATAATAATAATAATAATAATAATAATAATAATAATAATAATAATAATAATAATAAAAGAAGAAGAAGAAGAAGAAGAGAAGAAGAAGAAAGAAGAAGAAGAAAGAAGAAGAAAAGAAGAAGAAGAAGAAGAAGAAGAAGAAGAAGAAGAAGAAGAAGAAGAAGAAGAAGAAGAAGAAGAAGAAGAAAGAAGAAGAGAAGAAGAAGAAGAAGAAGAAGAAGAAGAAGAAGAAGAAGAAGAAGAAGAAGAAGAAGAAGAAGAAGAAGAAGAAGAAGAAGAAGAAGAAGAAAATGAAGGAAAAGAAGAAGAACGAGGAGGAGGTGGGGGAGGATTGGAGGTGGAGTAAGAGGAGGAGAAGGAGGAAGAAGAAGAAGAAGAGGAAAGTAAGATGGAAAAGAATGCAATTAAAATAATATAAAAAACTGTACTACTACTGGGAAATCAATAACAATAACAAAAAGGAAAACCTCGAGAAAAGAACGAGGGCACAGCAGGACGAGGAAGGGGAAGACGGTTGTGATATGACAAACCAACTTGTCTTGCTTTTCTCAATGTTTATATATACTTTCAACATCGATGGGGACAGCGTGGCTCTACGGTATGGTCTTTGTTTCGTACCCGAAAGATACCGAGTTCGAATAACCGCTGCGTCGCCTGGCCTTGAACAAATTACCGCGCCCTAGGTCAATTTGCGGCGCTGCATTGCGGCTGGCGCCTGGGTTGATCCAGTCTTCCCTTGGAAAGGACATGAGGCAGATTTCGGCTATGGGATGAATAGAGGGAATTTCATTTTTTTAAATTTTATTCTGATGACCCCTAGCTTGTCATAAGGTGTTAAACTCAAGACGTCTAAACTTAAAAATTTTGTCAAATTAGATGTCATTTCAATTAATTAATATTTGAAGTAAACAGATCTTGTTTATAAAAAGAAAACTTGAGCTTTTATATAGAGCAATATCCACTAAACGTAATCAAAGCACTTTACAAA
>NC_088361.1:84490751-84495751 GCF_034508935.2 Berghia stephanieae | reverse complement strand
TCTGGTTTATTCAGTTTAATGAGAATTACTCACAAAAGCGGATGGCAATAAACAATTACAAAGGCCTGAGCGACGTCAACTTTGAACTATCTTTATCGGTTCTATTTATATTTGTAGGCGAGTCTCCTGACTGATATCGGAAAACGATTGTCACAATTGGTGAAATGGAGATTACAGAATGTCTGTTCAGTTTTCTGTGAAAATAAGCCTGATCATTCAATGTATCAACAACAAAGATTGTATAATCGTATAATAATTATTGTCCGTAAAGGTTATCTCAATTTCAATGGAATATGATGGAACAATGGGGAGAATAGAAATCCAGTGAAGGCCAAGGTCACCCATTCTGCAATGGTGGCTTTTGCTTAGTCGTACGTTGTATCGTCATTTTTAAAAAGTCAAGCGATATTGACTGGTGTCAGTGTCCAAATTGGTTACACTGCTTTGCAAAAGTGTAGCCTTGACATTGAGTTCCATTCCCGGCTTTCACAGACGTTACCTACGCGTATTTGATTCAGGGACAAATTGGTATCTGGATTGCTCAGTGGCTCGTGCGACTGCACGCTATCTCTCTCTCTCTCTCTCTCTCTCTCTCTCTCTCTCTCTCTCTCTCTCTCTATCTCTCTCCCTCTCTCCCCCTCTCTCTCTCAGCTAGGCAGAGGGCGCCGTGTCAGTTGGATCACAAGATTGTCTCCGAGACCGTGGTACTTTTATTCTCTGTTTCATCTGACACTTCTCCACTCTCATCATTTTGAGTGTTCGTATAAAAAAAAGAACGCTTGGCAGTCCAGTTGCATTGTTTGTAATGGAAAGTTAAGTTTCATATGACCTGTTTAGCAGAACATTTATAAAACTAAGAATAAAAAATATAACCGTCTTAGGGAGGAAAACCTGGGACCCTACTGATTCAACACTTGCCCCCTGGTTCTGAGAGTTGCTTCTTGACTTAATAGGGAATGAGATTAGCCGTAGATTAGCGTCCTTTGATTGGACGTCACCCATTGTCTGTGACGTCACCGGCGGAAAAGTTATTAGAGAGAGAACGTCATGTTGGTTGTGCGCATGCGTCTCTCGTCCTCCGATGAAAGCGGCTTGAGACACTTCAAAACCAAATTGACGTTCCCTGTAAGGTGACATCCAATCAAGGGACGCTACTCTTCCGCTAATCTCATTACCTATTGACTTAAACCTCTTTATTCTTTCTGGAACATAGGGCCGCAACAGCACTCTTCCATCCGACTCGGTTTTAGAGGTCTTCCTTAACTGGGCCCAGGTTTGTTCGGCTGCCTTCAACTCCGTCTCAGTGATTCAAATGGATTCAAATTTCAGCACTAAAGACTACTAAGACCATTGACTGAAACTTTAGTTTTATATAAATCGTTTCATTTGTCGATATCTATAAGATACTCCAATCACTTGATGCTTTTGTTTATCTCTGTGATGTAGTGGTAGCAGATATGACCGATAATCAGGTCTGAGGTTCAATCCCCAGTCGAGGAAGACTGATTATAGGGATGCTTTTTTTCTTCTTCCTGTTTCTATCTTGCTTTGTCTAACACTGTTTCAAACACACATTTTCAAACTTTATCTTACACCAGTGCCTGCTCCCTAATTAATCAATTTTATTTTGTTCAACTTAAACATTTATATAGAGCAATATCCACTAAACGTGCCTAATAGCGCTATACAAAGGATCTCAGGAAATAGAAACATGTAAGACGAGACAAAACGCCTTGTAAGGCGATATTACAAAGTTGATTTTGAGGGCCAGAGTACGGTGAGAGAATATCAGTATAGAGCCTTTAACAAGGACTAAACTATCCGCTGCTCAGACCGGGACTCGAACCCACGACCGAAGAAGAGTGCCATATCACTAGACCACATAGCCGCAAGATGATGCTATATTCTTAGTATAACATCTTTATATACACGGTTATAAGAATTGTAGAAGGTAACCGATGGGGGTAATGTCATAGAATAACACCTTTGTATGCACGGGTACAAAAACTGTAGAAGGAAATTGATGAGGGTAATATCAGAATCCAGATAGATGTCATAGAATAACACCGTTGTATACACGGTTACAAAAACTGTAGATGGTAACTGATAAGGGTAATGCCAGAATGTACATTTATGTAGTCATAGAATTGCACCTTTGTATACACGTTGCAAAAATACTACACGTGCTAACTGATCGGGGTAATGTCAGAATGTACATGGATGTAGTCATAAAATTGCACCTTTCTATACATTATGTTGCAAAAATACTACACATGGTAACTGATCGGGGTAATGTCAGAATGTAGATAGATGTATTTATAATGGTATTCCCATGGTAATCTATATTTTCAAAACACATATTTATTTATGGGGAGGAAGAAAGGGAGGGGGCAGCTTGGCTTGTTACAGCTTTGCTTAGAAATTTTATTGAATTCTTATAATTGATACAGATAGTATTTTTCAAGTTTTATGGCAAGAATCTATGTTTAGAAACCCGGCAAGTTAAACTGTCGATGTTATCGACATCAGTATCAGTCAATAAGACTGAACGATATAAGTGTATATATATATCGATATTTTTATAATATCCGAAGGTATCACGAAGGGTAAAAACATGATTATTATATGATATCGATAGATTGACCTTGATAAAGAACTTAATGACAGTAACGGTGTGGCTGTGATATCGATTATCGACGTTGTAAAGTGATCCCATTGTCATGTTAAAATTATCCAAGAATTTTTGCCAAATAATATATCGAAAATTGTTACTATAGTAATAGACTAGTAGATAATTGCGACACTTTGTTTTTAGAAATTGGTCCAAATTGGAGGTGAGATGACTGAGCGTATAAGTAATGTACCTAAACATATTAATATGACAGTTTAAAAAACAAGACAAACAGTCACGGAACGTTTCGGGCTCAAAACCCTTGTTGACATAATAACAAAAGCTGTTAAAAACATTTATTATACTGCATGAAACGCGGTCTCAAAGCAGTATTATTCCGGGATGAACATGACGCTGAAAATCAAATTAATAGACAAAACAGGAAACTCGGGGTTAATTTGTGCCGCTATGTGGTCTTGTGGTATGACACTCGTTTTCGGATCGGAAGGTCCTGGGTTCGTGCCTTGCTCGGCGCATAGTTGAGTCCTTGGAAAGGACTCTTTACTCACATTCTCTCATCGTACTCATGTGAAAAATGAGTGCCTTGCCGTAAACAGCGTTGTCTCTTTCGGAAAAAAATAAATTGTAATATCGCCTAACAGGCGTTATGTCTCAGCCTATATGTTAAGTGTTGCTGTTGGTCAGGGACCCATTGTAAAGCACTTTGAGCACGTTTAGTGGATATTGCGCTATATAAAATCTCAACTTTAAAAAACAAAAACACCCATTCGTTATTGTAGAGAATAAATATAATAGTGAAGAAGACTGTGATGCCAAAAAAAAACTGTTTCCTATTTACATTAGAAGTGTAAAACCACTCTTCGGGAGGACTGGATAAACACCTAATGTAATTCATCTTCTGTTCTCAAAGTGATTGTACCTTATTTTCTAGTCTAAATAAATACTGGTCGTCAATAAAGACAATCCATCCCTCTCAATTTTACGTCCCGTAATATCCTAAGACTATGCCTTTACATCTTGCTACTGAAATAGGTATTCCACCTTTATGTAACATATCCATGATTAGTACTCCGAAGGGCTAGTTACATACACACTCCCAAAGATTTAAGAACCAAAAGGGTAGATGGTTTGATGTTGTGACTTTTTGCCCCTATTTCTGACATTTCATAAACTCAAAATTTGTATTTCCTATCGTTTTAATTCTAACGTCTAGTGGAGTACTCGCTTCACACGGAAAGGGACCGAGATAGATTGAGGCCAGGTGCAGTCGAGATACTCTTTTTTAACCCCTTTCCACAATCAGCAGTGATTGGGTAGCTGGTTCTGTTTGGTCTGGCGTGAAGTACTTTACGATAATAGACTAGCCTCGTATCCAAAGCAATTGCTATTGTACAGTTTAAACTATAGAAATTGGAATAAACCCTGGCTCCATGGGCCTAATTATTCTGAAAGCTTGAACTTTCTGGCCTTTTTTTTTGTTGTAAAGAAAAGCATTTTAACATTATACAATGTTGTTTTTCACGTTACATTGTTTTCAGATTCTCGATCGATGAAGTAGTGTTAAAAATAATTGAATTCCGTGTTAGTTCTCTGAAAAGTATCACTATAATTCATTCAAGCGTTGTATTAGCCCAACCCTTTTCAGGCGGGGTTAGTTGTTAATTGAATCTACTCTAATCTAACATCACATCTCTCACAGTTTTTACAAAGAGAGTTATACTACGGGCTTCCTTTGATCTCATGTACGACGCATATTACCGTTGGAGGGCTCCAATAAAATCTCGAGAATAAAAAGAAACATGAAAACATGACATACAAATATTAGCAACAGGTCTATACATACATGCAAGTAAATTTAAATATTATAAAAATACATAATGTGCCACACGTAACAGGGACATAAACAGATACATTAAAATAGTATAATACATTGAAGTATTAATTGTGATTGTTTAAAACCAATAAACATATAGGGGGCTATAAAAAAATAAAATTATGTCACATTTCTTAATTTCAAATGATCAAATCTTATAATATTAATTTATTGAAAAGGTACGTTTTAAAATGGTTTTTAGACGAATATTTTGAATCTAAAAAATCTAATGTGCTCGGACAGGCTGTTCCAAATTTGAGGCCCTGCAAATTTAAAATATCTTTCGCCATATTATGTTTTTAGCCTCACTATTTGGTCTTGTGGTACGACACCCGCCTCAGTGGGGACTTTCCACCTGTCCAACATGGGAAAGAACGCGAAACCGCAGAACATCTAGTTGAACGTTGTGTTGTGACGAGACTTCCGGGCGGGTTTGCGACGGTACACGAGTGCGGTACGTAATTTGCGGATTGGTTCGATCGTCATGCACCATTA
>NC_088361.1:84465751-84483251 GCF_034508935.2 Berghia stephanieae | reverse complement strand
TTTAGGTCTATTCATATTTCAAAAATGATGCATTGATTTTCAGTAAATTAATAGTAATCCACGAGTAAAGGTAAGTCAAATATTATCATCAAAATCGACAAGAACTATCCTTGAGATACTATCAAAGGAGTCACTACTACTACTACTACTACTACTACTACTACTACTACTACTACTACTACTACTACTACTACTACTACTACTACTACTACTTCTACTACTACTACTACTTCTACTACTACTACTACTACTACTACTACTACTACTACTACAACTACTACTACTACTACTACTACTACTACTACTACTAATAATAATAATAATAATAATAATAATAATAATAATAATAATAATAATAATAATAATAGCATATATATATAAAGTCACGTATAATTTAGTTTGGTATTAAAGACATATTAACTTTTGTGACGACGCATTATTCCGTCTATACAACGACAAAAGATGCCCTGATTGAAAAGTTGCATGTCAATCTGGCACCAAATAGACGTCATGTGGTCCGTGACAGATCACAACAACTCAAACACCCCCCCCCCCCCCCCCCCACCACCAATGTGCCTAGGGTTAGAAACAAGTTAATCTGGAAGTTTAAAAGCGAATTCTCTACTCATTCCCATTCTTGCTTTTATTACCACAAGTGCCTGCTCTATTCACATTCCTGTATTAATCTTCGCCCAATGTTGGAGCATACTTAGTGTCTCAATCCTCTGTTTGTGTTGAGAATAGAGCCGACAGTTTAACGGCGAGCTCGCTAATAAACTTTCGTGATGTTTGTGTGTTAATCTCTTAACCTCAAGATGTTGCAAGAGGGACTTGAGATAGATAATAATATGCTTAAAATCACCCTTTTAAAAATATTGGAGTGATGGATAGCGTCGACTGTAGAGTTCCCATCTCGTGGCCAGGCGGAGGCGCCGTAACCATAGGGTCCTAGGCTCAACTCCCCATTGCCGCAAGAATTTTTTATTCTCTCTTGTCTTCTGACACTTGAGCGTGAGCTTTTATAGAGTGCAATATCCACTTAATGTGCTCAAAGTGCTTTACAAGGGGTCCCTTACCAACAGCAACATTTAACATGTAGAACGAGACATGACGCCTATTAGGCGATATTACAATTTTTTCCCCGATAGAGACAATGCTGTTAACGGCCAGGTACTCATTTTACACAGTGAGAGAATGTGATTAAAGAGCCTATTTCAAGGACTCAACTATGCGCCGAGCGAGGCTCGAACTCAGGACCTTCCTATCCGAAAGCGTGTGTCATACCACTAGACCCCATAGCCGCACACTTCTCTCTTCAGTTCACTTCTTTTATTTTTATCAACCAAAGTTCCTGCTCTACTCATTTTCCTGAATCATAAATTTATATGTTATTTTGAAAAGACAAACTTGAAAGAGGTCAAGCCAAATATCGAAGCTGACCTGCAACAAACATTTACGCAAAATTAAACATGAAAGCGGTCAAGACAAATATCGGTGCAGACCTACAACTAACATCCACGCAATAACAATCTTGAAAGAGGTCAAGACAAATACCAGTGCAGACCTACAACTAACATCCACGCAATAACAATCTTGAAAGAGGTCAAGACAAATACCAGTGCAGACCTACAACTAACATCCACACAATAACAATCTTGAAAGAGGTCAAGACAAATACCAGTGCAGACCTACAACTAACATCCACACAATAATAATCTTAAAAGAGGTCAAGACCTCCAGCAGACCTACAGCAAACAGTTACGCAATAACAAACTTGAAAGAGATCAAAACAAATATCGCTGCAAAACCTACAACTAACTTTCACACAATAATGACAGAGGCTTGAAGCACATCTAGAACCAGAAAGAATGTAGGTCGGAAAAAGATCTTGCAGACCTTAACAGTTACTTTCAGAAGATCAATATAAATGAAGAGTGTTCATTAATAGTATTAGAAAATCTGATGAGGCGTCCCGGTCGGTTAATTAGGAACCGAACGGCAAGAAGTCAATAATTGTCATTTAGCATTAGAAATTCATCAATGAATAAAATATTCGTTTCTAATTTTTTCACCCCCTGCCGTCTAAATAAATAACCCACCAGCTACATTTAATAATCGGATCGCCTATGTTCGTCGCATCGCAAATAATTTGTAAGCTTTCAATTATTATTTCCATTAATTCCATTCGCTGTAATATTCTGTGTAAATCCGGTAACATCTTACTTTTAAAAGAAATGTTCCTTTTTGGAGAGCGATCCGATTAATTGGATTCACATTAATCTAATGGGAGAAAGTGTCTGCCGTTCTTAACCGGTTAACTGCAATACTCTGGAAAAAAACGTATTTTAAATTTTGGCCAGAAAACTCGTTCTTCAAAAAGCGACCGATTTAAATGACACTCATCTTGGCAAAAACATTCAAACTTGGGATTTCGCGAAGTCCCAGGTTTGAGAGTTTTTGACAAGATAAAGGTCATTTAAATAGGTAGGTATTTGAAGAATGCCTTTTCTGGCCAAATTTTAAATACGACTTTTTTTCCAGAGTATGGCAGTTAAACTGGTTAAACATAATTTCGTCGAAACGAATGGAGTCAAAGACCGGATTAGGTTCGTGACCTGAGATGTCACCACGTAGATTCGAGTATTGAGGAGTCATTCGCGTCTCTTAATAGATTGGTTTCATTTGTAGGCAACACTGTCGTATTCCGCCAAAACACATTTGTAACCCATCGATACGAAACAGGGTTATGTCGGGATGAACCAGATTCCGAAAATCTAATTTGTCGCGGAACGGCCAGAGTTGTGAAAAATTTGGAGTTAAATTTTTTAAGGCAATCCGTTCACTCTTCTCCATGGGGTGTATCCAACGTGTGCACACACACAGATATATATATATATATATATATATATATATATATATTATATATATATATATATATATATATATATATATATATATATATATATATATATATATTCTGACATTCGAGCGCTATTATGGGCCTAGTTGAACACTGTTGTAATGGACAATATTTTGCGTCATTTTTTTTAGATAGCCACAATAACAATGAGTCCATATTGCATTGGGTTGTCAGACCTGCATATAAGTGCACGTCGGGTGTATCAATCCGAGTAGAATTTCATCGCTTTGACGTTAGGGTCGAGTTTAGGCATGTTACTTCCCGAAATAATACCGGATTGAGGGGGGTGAGATGCATTTTTTGATGTTGTTTTTGCCAGAAATGTATAACTTCAAATGGGTTCCACCGACTCAAAGCGTTATAATGTCGGGTCGAGGTAATTGCTGGAAATTGAACTTTTTAAAGCCACAAATGTGACCCATCGTCTCAAACGGTATTATGTCCGGATGAATTGGAACCTGAAAAGTGACTTTAGAATCAAAAATGATAAGAAATACTAATTTATTTTGAGTTTTTACAATGTCAAATTTTGTATTAATCATCCTATAGATAGTATGCGCTTGGCTATGAAGCTCGCAACATTGCAATCCGAAAGTATAACGTATCAACACACAAAATTATGTGTAACCTTAACCGTTTATAGTCTGGTTTATACAGTTTAGTGATAATTACTCACAAACATGGATGGCAAAAAAAAAAAAAAACAACAAATAACAAAGGCCTGAGTCATGTCATCTTTGTTCTATCTATAACTTCAATTTTCGGCACTAACTCACAATGCCGCTTTGAGACAGAGGGTCACAATAGGAAACTTTTAAAAGACAACAAAAACTTGAGCTTTTCTATAGCGCAATATCCACTAAACATGCTCAAAGCGCTTAGGGGTCCCTGACCAACATCGTCAAGTTACATGTAGAACGATAGGCGATATTCCAATTTTTTGACAGAGACAAAGCTTTTGGCGGCCTGGTACCTATTTTACACCTGAGTATGGTGAAAGAATATAAGTAAAGAGCCTTTTTCCAGGGACTCAACGATGCACCGACCGAGGCTCGAACCCAGGACCTTCAGTTCCGAAAGGGAGTGTCATACTTCTAGACTACATAACCGCACTTTCTAACCATTTAATTTTAAAATGAAATTTGTCACAGTATACCTTAAAAAATTCATTAAAAAATATTGGCCAGAAAACTCGTCCTTCAAGCATCGAATGATTGCAAAGATCCTCATTTTGTTAAAAGCTCTTAAAAACATGGAACTTCACGGAAGTTTTTTACCAAGATGAGAATTTCGTGAAGTCCCCAAATTTGAGAGTAGGCGGCAAGAAAAACGCCTCCAACCTCTCCACATAACAGCACATTCCAACAAAACAGCAGTAACTCTACTACAATATTTCACAAAACAACACTGTGCAATCACAAGAAATTATCATAGCAGTAAGTTTACAATTCCAATACACAAAACCAAAACATATAAAAACAGTTTCTTCCCACAAACCATCAAGGAATGGAACACTCTGCCACCAGAAATCCTATATAGATAATACCAACAACAACAAATTTCGATCAACCAATAAACATTTATGTTTCAACTCAACGACACAATAATGGACGAAGTCATCACATAATTGTATAAAATCTGCAGTGATGGGTAATTCGCTTCATCAGTGGAGACTTTCCACCTGTCCAACATGTACCCGATGTGGGAACGAACCCGAAACCGCAGAGCATCTAGTTGGCCAAAATGTTGAAATCATGATTTTCCAAGTACGCCAGAACTCATAATTCTCATATTCAGATTACGTCGACATTTCTTCTGCTCTCTCTTTTTAAAAAAAACAAAAAAACTTATTTTCCTATTATTTTGTTATATCTATGCAATAATTTCTTTTTAACATGGAAATGAAAAATAGATTTCATTTGGAATAGAAACCGTTGTCAATGGAATGAAATTGAATAAAAACAAACCTTTTTCTAATCATGAATTGCGGGGATTTATTATTTTGAACCTACACTATAATCATTTTCCGTTATTTGATTGAATTTGTAATCTTAACAAATATTGTTACGTCTATATGTATGTCTATTTCCTGAAATTGAGGCTCAATTGACAAGCGGGTAATCTTAGTCCCTGAAACGAAGGGAATTTTTTTCTGCAGTAAAGAATACAACTCCATAAAGTAAATTATATAATATTTTGTCAAGAGATTATCAATTTCCCAACCACAAAAAATCGACCAGATCCTTTCAGATTTATAATTACATCACATGTTCCTTTTGTTGTAGTTTGTGAAGTGTCGGGGGCGGGAGAAGCTCAGCTCAGAAACTGATTATACTATTTATTATTGTTTAACTTGGCGAGTGACTAAAATGAAAATATATCCCTTCTAATAATAGTAACCATCAAAATATTTAAAATTAAGAATATATATATATATATATATATAATATATATATATATATATATATATATATATGTATATATATATCTATAGATAGAATGCGCTTGGCCAAGGAGTTCACAACATTGCCATCCGGAAGTATAACGGACCAACACACAAACTCTGTGTAACCATGAACTTTTATAGTCTTGTTAATACAGTTTAGTGAGAACAACTCACAAATGCGGATGGCAAAAACAATAACAAAGGCCTGAGTGACGTCATCTGCATACTATCTATAGACTGATTGATATACTATTTTAGTGAGAATCAGTCACCCGAATGGCAGTTTTAAAATAATAACAAAGAGCTGAGTGACGTCAATTCCATTCCATTTGTTGAAAGAGGAAAATTCCTGGTGTTTATTTGCCTGCCAGGCGTCTCGACGAAACGCGAATTTATTTCTCTCTCATGTCTGGAAGTGTAAATTGTTGTGGTATTTCATTGTTATGTGTGGCCTTTTAGAATTGACACGGTGATTATGATTGTTCTAAGCATGCGTTTTTCAGGTGTCTGTGTGTCAATGTGTATATGTGTGTGTGTGCATCTCTGTAGGTGTAATTGTGTGTATGTATAGATAGAATGCGCTTGGCCAAGGAGTTCACAACATTGCCATCCGGAAGTATAAAGGACCAACACACAAACACTGTGTAACCATGAACGTTTATAGTCTGGTTAATACAGTTTAGTGAGAACAACTCACAAACGCGGATGGCAAAAACAATAACAAAGGCCTGAGTGACGTCATCTGCATACTATCTATAGGAAGGGTGTGTTGGAATCCATGTGTAGATGTGAGTGTAAGTCTTTGTTTATAATGAAAAGAGCGATCTATAGATAGAATGCGGTTGGCCAAGGAGTTCACAACATTGCCATCCGGAAGTATAACGGACCAACACACAAACTCTGTGTAACCATGAACTTTTATAGTCTGGTTAATACAGTTTAGTGAGAACAACTCACAAACGCGGATGGCAAAAACAATAACAAAGGCCTGAGTGACGTCATCTGCATACTATCTATAGATAGTATGCGCTTGGCTAATAAGCTCACAACATTGCCATTCGGAAGTACAAAGGATCAACACACCAAAATGTGTGTAGACCTATCCTTTAACGTTTATAGTCTGGTTAATACAGTTTAGCGAGAATTACTCATACATGTGGAAGGCAAAAAACAGTAACAAAGACGTCAACTTTATTTTATATATATTCATGCTTACGTCCAACCTAGTCATCGATCACATGATTTGTTGCTGTTCAAAGATTGGGCATTTTTCATTAAATGTAAATACGCTGTTTTGTTCATGAAAAGTATAAACATACCCATGAGTCAAAATGAACAATTGTGACGTTGGATATTTCTCAAACTGTGAGCACGTTTCATTATGTGGGTCACTTTGAGCATACTTTGCAATGTAGCCAATGACCTCGAGCACTTGGAATGATAATCTAGATCATCCCCATTTGAAGCGGAAAGCGAAAGAGAGAGAGAGAGAGAGAGAGAGAGAGAGAGAGAGAGAGAGAGAGAGAGAGAGAGAGAGAGAGAGAGAGAGAGAGAGAGAGAGTTTGTTTTATGACAGAGAATTAGAAAGATAGATAATAATAATAATAATAATAATAAAATAATAATAATAATAATAATAATAATAATAATAATAATAATAATAATAATAATAATAATAATAATAATAATAATAATCATAATAATCATAATCATAATAATCATAATCATAATAATCATAATCATAATAATAATAACAACACAATAACGTAACACCTGTCACTCAACCATAGAAAGATAGATAGATAGATAGATAGATAGATCGATGGATAGATAGATAGATAGATAGATAGATAGATAGATAGATAGCTGGATAGATAGATAGCTGGATAGATAGATAGATAGATGGACAGATAGATAGATAGATAGATAGATAGATAGATAGATAGATAGATAGATAGATAGATCGATGGATAGATAGATAGATAGATAGATAGATAGATATAAACTAAATAAACAACACCAATTAGGTAACGTAGACGAGAAGACTCAAAGACCAACAATTACTAAACAACATTACAATAGATCGGACGCGTCCACAACTGTCTCTGGGCAGACAAACCCCTCATTACAAGATTGTTCCCGTACGTTTCATCTGAGTCTGAATTATTCAAGAATTCTATGATCACCGCCCACTAACCCATTCAACTCGAGGAGTGTCTTCAATGTCATTGGATATGGCAGGCGTCTGAAGAATAGGTCGACAGGTACATACATCACAATGGGCATGATCTATTTTCGGGTTTTTGTCCAATCGTGTCATCGATCACATGATTGTCCAAAGATGGTTTTTTTTCTTAATAAATTAGATGTAAAACAAAAAGAAAGAAATTATTGAGCTTTTATATTGCGCAATATCCATTAAACGTGCACAAAGCGCTTTACAGGTTGCCCTGGCCAACAGCAACACTTAAGACGGAACATGACGCCTGTTAGGCGATATTACAATTTATTTCGATCAGAAACAACGCTGTTGACGGTAGGTACTTATTTTACACCTGTGTACTGTGAGATAATGTGAGTAAAGAGTCTTTTCCAAGGACTCAACTTTGCGCCGATCCGAAAGCGAGTGTCATACCACAAGACCACATAGCCGCACATCGATATAAACACGCTGCTTTGTTAATGAAATTTGTAAACGTACTCATGGGCAAACTGAACAAAATGACCTATCATGATAGATATTTCGAAAACTGTGAACAATTTTATTATGTAGTTCATTTTAATCACATTTTACAATGTGACCAATGACTCGAAAACATGGCAAAATAATATAGATATAATATTGGAAGTGTTTGTTACAGATCATAATATCATTTTACTGTGTCCAACACAATCAACACTATTATGAGGACAACAGACGCATAATCACTATTTTAATGGGCTCGAAATTTCCCTTTTTACTTCTTTCTGTTTTTTCTTCAACCTTATCTTATCTCCCTTTCCGTACAATATTTTCTTTTCATTCAAAAACATTTCAAATTTTTCGTTACCCATCGTTGTAATTTTGGGTAAACAACCATTTCTTTCTTCTAACATACTTTATAATAGTGCGACTTGGTAGTCTAGTGGTTATATGACACTCGCTTTCGGATCGGAAGGTCCTGAGTTCGAGCCTCGCTCGGCTCATAGTTGAGTCCTTGGAAAAGGCTTTACTCACATTCTGTCACCGTACTGAGGTGTGAAATGAGTACCTGGCCGTTAACAACGCTGTCTCAAGTTGTTTTGTTGGGGTTTGTTTTTCAAGTTTTTTATTATAGCAAAACTTTATGTATTGGTTTACATGGTCATTCAGTTCATTCTCAACAAAACAGATTTAATCCAAATGTCATATTTTTGACAGTGGATTCAACATGAAACGTCGAAATCAGCTCGATATAATAGAATACCGTTTTAAGATGGGAAGACTCATAATATCATAATGTAGGAGAAAAAAATACCTCCGCAGAAGTCCACCATAACTTATAATAGAACTCAGTGGAAAAATACACTCAAGTATAGATAGTGTGCGCTTGGCTAAGAAGCTCATAACATTGCCATCCGGAAGTATAACAGACCAACACACAAAACTGTGTGTAACCATGAACTTTTATAGCGTGGTTAATACAGTTTAGTGAAAATTATTCATAAACGCGGATGGCAAAAAGCAATAACAAAGACCTGAATGACGTCAACTTCATACTATCTATAGCTAAAGCAGAAACTCTTCAGATAAGACGCCCCCCCCCCCCCTCCCCATCGAACAAGTGTTCCGGTCCTTAACATCTTAACACTCTAAAAACGGCTGGACCACACCTAGCCACCAGAAGCTACTACCGTCTGGCATGGCAGCAAGTTCAAATTAATAAAAAACGTTGCTTCTATATACTTTTTAACCCTTTCCTTACCAACTCTAGGAAAATCGTTACATTCGTTACGATACAACCAACATTTTTCTTATTCAAATTTCTTTTGTACATCATACAATTTAAAGAAAATGAACAGTGTGTTGTCGTTCATGTTTTGCTAATGAAATTATTTATCGCAATAATTTTACTGATATTGTGTTTGAGTGATAAAAAAATCTATTTTGTGTTAGTTTGGTGTGAAGTTTTGGGGAAAATCTTGAAAATGGCTGGTAAGGAGAGTGTTAAGAAATCCGTGGACCTTAAGTTTCATTGCTCTTTTGTTGAAATAATAATAATAATAATAATAATAACAATAATAATAATAATAATAATAATAATAATAATAATAATAATAATAATAATAATAATAATAATAATAATAATAATAATAATAATAATAATAATAATAATAATAATAAATGTACATTTATATAGCGCTTATGCCGAAGCTTCGAAGCGCTTCACATTGACCATCAGTAAAAAACATTGCACACTGCAGATTCGGACATACAAACAAAAGCTCACACGCATCCAATTACATACAGGTAACAATAAATCGTTTTTTTAAAACATGACCTTTAATTACCAATGGAAATGATAACAATGATAGAAATAATAATGATTATAATGATAACGGTAATAATAATGATGAGGATGATGATGATGATGATGATGATGATGATGATGATGATGATGATGGTGATGATAATAATGATAATAATAATGATAATAATAATATATACAAACACACACACACACACATCCATATACACACTATACATAAATATATTACACACACACAACACACACACGCACGAACAGTTAACTTTCTCAGTTAGAAATTAGTTAACTCTGTAGATTTGACCATACATATTTGTGGCCCACCGTCTCAAAGAGGTTTTATGTCGGGATGAACTAGATGCTGAATATTGATTTTATCGCCACTTATAATTTATATGAAACTTAAGGTTATTTTTTTCTCCGTTACGGTGGAGAATAATTATGCTTTTATTTTGGATTGCACAAAACTCGAAGGCCTTAATACGCTTCAACAGTCGTAACGTCACTTCCCTCGTAAATACTCATGGTAACTTAGTAACTGGCTCTAGACCATCGGAACAATGGCGGACGCCCTAATGAAATATTTCTCCGACGAGCATAAAAGCGTATCCAGAGGGAAAAAAAACATTATAAATCTGATCATGTTTTGACTTTTACACATTCTGATCCCAAGACATATGACAAGTTCTAGCCAGCATGAAGGATAAAAAGTACAGATTTTCTTTGTTTAGAACCACGATGGCCGCCGTTGCTGGGCGACGTGACATCAGACTATTGAATCCAATTCTCATCATCATAATGGGTCCTATTCACCCACACATAAAACCGTTTTGAGACTGTAGCCACATATTGGGGGGAACTTTGAAAAAAAAAAGAGGTTTAAAGAAAAAAAGAAGTTTAGGGTGGCTTTGTGGCCATGTAGTATGACACTCGCTTCATACCCGTACATCACAGGTTCGACTCCCGCTCGGGGCGACGAACAGTTGAGTCGTTGAAAAAAAGAGTATCTTTACTTGCATTCTCATAAAATGGCAACAAGCATTGTCTCCCTTGAAAAAAAATGTACTGTCGCGGTAAATATAATCCGGGTGAAATAATCCGGTTTAATAATCACACAATTATGTAAAGAAAGAAATATGATTCTAATCTAGTTGAAACAAACAGATGTACCAAAATGTCATGTTGCGATCTAGGTGAAAAAAAAATAATATTTTGTTGCCTAAACTTAGAAAATAAACAATAATAGCACTTATTTATCTGAGCCTGCGGCAAAAAAAAAAAAAATAAAATGATAAATGAAGGGTTAAACAAATGCAGAAAATCGCATTTTCAGTTGACAACAGAGACCGAGGTAACAATAAATCGTTTTTTTAAAACATGACCTTTAATTACCAATGGAAATGATAACTATGATAGAAATAATAATGATTATAATGATAACGATAATAAGAATGGTGAGGATGATGATGATGATGATGATGATGATGATGATGATGGTGATGATGATAATGATAATAATAATGATAATGATAATATGAAGATAACAATGATAAAAATGATACTACTACTACTACTACTACTACTACTACTACTACTACTACTACTACTACTACTACTACTACTACTACTACTACTACTACTACTACTACTACTACTACTACTACTACTACTACTACTACTACTACTACTATACTACTACCTACTACTACTACTACTACTAACTACTACTACTACCTACTACTACTACTACTACTACTACTACTACTACTACATAACACACTATACTACTACTACTACTACTACTACTACACAACTACTACTACTACTACTACTACTACTACTACTACTACTACTACTACTACTACTACAACTACTACTACTACTACTACTACTACTACTACTACTACTACTACTACTACTACTACTACTACTACTACTACTACTACTACTACTATACTAACTACTACTACTACTACTACTACTACTACTACTACTACTACTACTACTACTACTACTACTACTACTACTACTACTACTACTACTACTACTACTCTTGACTACTACTAACAAAAATTGAGCTGTTATATAGAACGATATCCACTAAACGTGCTCAAAGCACTTTGCAAGGAGTCCGTGGCCAACAGCAACACTTAAAGTGTAGGACGGGACGCCTGTTTCTAAAATGAAATCAAAATAGAGATTTCATTTTAGAATATTATATCTATCATTTTCCCTATTTAACCGTTTGGTCAACCTTTTTTTAAAAAAAAAATCTTATCTCTTTCTTTTATTTTAGATATAACTTTGAAACGCATTCTTCCTCTCCGGCTCTCTCTCTCTTTCTTTCTCTCTCTCTCTCTCTCTCTCTCTCTCTCTCTCTCTCTCTCTCTTATATATATATATATATATATATATATATATATATATATATATATATATATATATATATATATATATATAATGTAACCAATGTATAATGTATATATGTAACCATGAACATTTATAGTCTGGTTCAAACAATTTAGTGCGAGTAAACGCGGATGCCAAAAACAATAACAAAGACCTGAGTGACGTCATCTTCGTTCT
The DNA here is from genome assembly GCF_034508935.2 of Berghia stephanieae. Taxonomy (NCBI): domain Eukaryota; kingdom Metazoa; phylum Mollusca; class Gastropoda; order Nudibranchia; family Aeolidiidae; genus Berghia; species Berghia stephanieae. Next base: position 84,470,794 of record NC_088361.1, on the reverse strand, counting down.
ATCTATACGAGTCACATTAACTCCCGATATCTTTCTCTCCATTTTATTGGCTCATTAAGGCACCTCCGGATTAAAATTTTTGATTAAACTCATATGGGAAAATAAAAAATTTGAAAGCGGCATTATTCTAAAATGAATCAATATTAAAAAAAAAAAAAATTTATGTACCTACTATTTACAAAGTGCATTATACACACTTAGATAACCACGCCTCTCAGACAGTCGTAAACAAAGGCAGTGAGTGGTAAAAAAATAGTCAACTACACCGGTTTTACTATCGATGGTATGTGTGTCTAAGAAAATACCCACTGTTCTGTGTAAAATAAAACGTTTATAATATATGATACAGAAAAAAAAAATGTGATAACTAGTCACCCATTTGACGGTGTAAAAACAATAACAATGATCAGAGAGAGGGGTCGGTTTCATTCATGTTATTGTTTATATACAACCAAGTATGTTGTCCGAGCACGTGTAAGGTGTGTCACCAATTCCATGTTTTGATTGGTCAAAAATCTACTGATTAATTCGGGCCCACTTACCGGACGGAGCACGACATTGGGGATAGGAAAGAAATTGGGAAAAGTGCCCTGGGTTTTGGTGATAACAGCTTGCATGCAACAAACGCGCGTTTATCTGGTTCACACGGGCGACCGACCCGCGGCGCTTAGGCTACCGCGAACGCGTCCCTCCCTCGCTTTACGAAATTCCACGCACCCGTTCTAATGATACGCTATGAGTGGTGTCGGCGTTTAGTTGATAGTTTATCAAGGGATAGGAAGAATACAATTCTATTCTTCTCGGAATATTATCTGTCGTTTTAATTCATCATGCCACGTGGGTTTCATATTTCGAATTTGGATATTATAAATATGTAATTTTTAAAAATAATTATGATGTGTTGACAGTTAAACTGCTGATTAAAACTGGCTATAATTTGTTTTTTATTCGCGTCGTAAACTATTGTGATTGTGTGTTAATGTAGATATTTACATTCAGGTATTATTATGTTAAAATTGGATTTAAAGTTGACAACTTTATATTTTTTACATGATTCGTATAGGCTACTCATTCGAGTCTGAATAGTCTAGAAAAACGGATTATAATTCAGGGATTGTATTGGCATGTTGAAATAAATAGTCCATGTGATATTATTTTTTAAAGATGCTTAGTAAATTTCACTGGAAATAAAGGAACCCTTAGGATTTTAAAACTATTTATTGCAGGTAAGTTTTATTGAATTACCCGATTGAGTTTCGTTTTTGTTTTTTTGTCTTAAAAAAAATTCAAATATAAGAAATTCATTACCAACAAAAGAGACCTGAGCTTTAATATTGTGAAATATCCACTAAACATTCTCAAAGCTTTTTACAAATGGTCCCTGAAATAGCAACACTTTACACAAGAAATTAGGGGATATTGCAGTTGTTTCCGACAGAGACCTAGCTGTTAACGGCCAGGTAATCATTTTACACCTGAGTACGGTGAGTTAACGAGAGTACAATGCCTTTTCCAAGGACTCAACTCTGCGCCGAAAGAGACTCGAATCCAGACCTTCCGATCCGAAAGGGATTGTCATACCACAAGCCACATAGCCGTACTAAACATTATAAATAAGTATTTTGTGCATCACGAAATACGGGTTGCAATGTTGTCACTGATAGCGTGATTGTAATTATCTATTATTATTATTATTATTATTATTATTATTATTATTATTATTATTATTATTATTATTATTATTATTATTATTATTATTATTATTATTATTATTATAATAATAATAATAATAATAATAATAATAATAATAATAATTATTATTATTATTATTATTATTATTATTATTATTATTATTATTATTATTATTATTATTATTATGTAGTAGTAGTAGTAGTAGTAGTAGTAGTATTAGTAGTTGTAGTAGTAGTAGTAGTAGTAGTAGTAGTAGTAGTGGTAGTAGTAGTAGTAGTAGTAGTAGTAGTAGTAGTAGTAGTAGTAGTAGTATTAATATCATTACTATTATCATAGTAATACTATTAATAATAATAATAATGATAAAAAATAGTAGTAGTACTAGTAGTAGTAGTAGTAGTAGTAGTAGTAGTAGTAGTAGTAGTAGTAGTAGTAGTAGTAGTAGTAGTAGTGGTAGTAGTAGTAATAATAATAATAATATTAATAATAATAATAATAATAATAATAATAATAATAATAATAATAATAATAATAATAATATTAATAATAATAATAATAATAATAATAATAATAATAATAATAATAATAATAATAATTATCATTATTATTATTATTATTATTATTATTATTATTATTATTATTATTATTATTATTATTATTATTATTATTAATCATATTATTATCATGATTTTATTGTTATCACTTTCATTATTGTCATTATTATCATCATCATTATTATTACCATTATCATTGTTATCATCATTATTAATTTAATTTTTATTTATTATATTATTATATTAATCATTATTGTTATCATCATTATTAATTTAATTTTTATTTATTATATTATCATATTAATCATTATTGTTATCATGATTAATAATGTTTTTATCAGTGCTTGTTATTTTGTTTGAAACTTTTATATCCTCTATGAATACCTGCATTGTATAGCAACATTATAATAGAACATTCACCTTAACTGTTGTAATTTTAACATAGATTAAATAATTCTTTATGAATTAAACTTCAAAGGAAACCTTAACAATGCGGGGGATTAATATTCACCTTAGTTTTACTTACCCAAATGACGTAAAATCTGATAAGTGTGCTTCATAATGTCAATGACATGCAAATCTACGCTACAGGCAAACTCTTTGTCTTCTGTCATTGTAAAATTGCATGATCTAAACACACTGTTAACATTGTCGAGTATTTGAAATGGTAATACTATTATGCTAACCCATGTGTTCTTTAAACCATTGATCGCGAAACTGAAATTTTGTCAAGATTTATAAGTTCTCTCAAAGATCCACATATGGTTCCTGTAAACTTTACACCGTTCGATGAGAACGAGGTATTCTCCTCAACCAGTTGATCATCATCATCGTCATCATCATCACCATCATCATCATCATCATCATCATCATCATCATCATCATCATCATCATCATCATCATCATCATCATCATCATATCATCATCTTCATTATCATCAATTTCTTCTTCTTCTTCTTCTTCTTCTTCTTCTTCTTCTTCTTCTTCTTCTTCTTCTTCTTCTTCTTCTTCTTCTTCTTCTTCTTCTTCTTCTTCTTCTTCGTCTCCTCCTCCTCCTCCTCCTCCTCCTCCTCCTCCTCCTTCTCCTCCTCCTCCTCCTCCTCTTCCTCCTCCTCCTCCTTTTTTCTTATGACTTCCACCTAAAACCTTAATATTTTATTTCGTTTACGTTACAAGCTTAGGGGTCAAATTAAGGCGTAGACAATATAAACTTTGAATCCGTTTTTACTCAAAACTAATTATCTACTGATTGTCTACTACATAAAATTACCACAAGTCAGCTAATTTGTAAAACATTTTTAATGAAAAAAAATGTGAAAATGTAGCAATTTCTCTACGCTTTTACACTACTACACCGATAACTCATTGTCTATAAAATGCGACGTGTGGATAATTCCTACAGATAGAGCGTTTCATAATATTGTAAAATCACCTTTCCTCTTTCCATTTGCTATCAGCTCAGAGTAAGATCTAAAAAAAAAGATTGAGCTTTTATATTATAGCGCAATATCCACTAAACGTGCTCTATGTGATTTACAGGGGGTCCCTGGCCAACAGCAACACATACCATGTAGGACGAGACATGACGCCTGTTAGGCGATATTACAATTATTTTTGGGACAAAGACAACGCTGTTAACGGCCAGGTACTCATTTTACACCTGAGTACGGTGAGAGAATGTGGGTAAAGAGCCTTCAACATGGACTCAACTATGCGCCGAGCGAGGTTCGAACCCAGAGCCTTCCGATCCGAAAGTGAGTGCCATACCACAAGACCACCGATCGAACACCGACTTTAAAGGGTTAAGAGAAAAGAAAAACATATCTAATTCTGTCAAGTGATTATTCAAGCAGATGTTCTCCTTGTTTTCTGTATTAAAAAACGCAATTGATTTTATGGGAAAAATAATCTAATTATGGTAAAAACGAGGATAACTAAGAAAAATGCGATAAATCTGGTATAAAGGCATTTACTTCATTACAGATACGCATACCTTGTTAGTATCATAACCACCATTTTAATTCAGTTATTCGAAATAGAAATTTTTTTTTTCTGTAAAAATAAATAAATGAAAATTCAATTAAACACCCATATTTCGCCGTATTAAAAAAAAATAATAATTTAAAAAATACCCAATGCGTATTAACATTTTTGGCCAGAAAACTCGTCCTTCAATTATCGTTCTATTTATGATGATCCTCATTTTGGCAAAAACTCGCAAACCTGGAGGAAGTTCGATATTGTTTTTCCGACTAGACAGACATGCCGATACCCCTTGCGCGTCTGGATTTTAAAACATGCATTAACCTCTCTTTACCAACCATAGGATGAAATTCGTCACATTCGTTACGATACAACCAACATTTTTCTAAGATTTATTTAAATCACAATATTTAAAGAAAATGTGCTGTTATATTTACAAGAATTCAATATTATTATGTTGAAACTTGTTTTGCTTTATCATGCACTTTGTGCGTTTAAATTTGTGTTTAAAAATTAAATTTATGTGTTGGGTAGGTATGAGATTTTAGTAAAAGTTTTGAGAATTGTCGGTAAGGAGAGAGTTAGCGGTTTTACTATTAGAGACCCACTGTCTAAATGCCATTTTATGTCGGGATGAAATAGATGCTGTAATGTGAATTTACACTAATACCAAACTTGGGCTTACTTCCTCTATAATATCATAAAAATTTATGTCCTTCATAAGATATCGTCGCCAAGGCATTCCACGAAGAAATATAGATAATTCAAACAAGATGTCTGATGTCAACAGGAATCACCAATGTTGTCTAGGTAA
>NC_088361.1:84455751-84460751 GCF_034508935.2 Berghia stephanieae | reverse complement strand
ATTTAGTATATTTCCACATTCATGTGCAATTTTTAAACCGAAAAGTGGATACTTGGAGATCTTCAGTATTTTTTTCTCTCGACCATATGGCATTTTTCGTGACTTGTTGGCATTTTTTTGAAAAATTAATCTGGCAACCATATTTAAATATCAATACATTGTCGTGATTGACGCAATTGTATGGTACTATTGTCAATATCACAAACACAGACACACACACACACACACACACACACAAACACACACACAGAGCGAGAGAGAGAGAGAGAGAGAGAGAGAGAGAGAGAGAGAGAGAGAGAGAGAGAGAGAGAGAGAGAGAGAGAGAGAGAGAGAGAGAGAGAGACGGGCACATAAATATGCATCAAATTTATATTATTCATCTCCTTAGCGCATCATGCAACAAATAATAACACCACTTATTCTAATAGCATAAATTACGCATTGCTAAGGATAACGAATCGTATTGTAGTCAAGCGGCCACACATCCGACAGACTGTTTTACTTAAAATGCCATTAGCATCGTATCGTCTTAATATTCCTTCTTACACTGGCAAAAAAAAAGCCCATATAACATTTTGGCTAGAAAACTTTTACATCAAAAAAAAAAAAATGTCTCATTTTACATGTTTTGAGCACGTTTAGTGGATATTCCTGTGTATGGATGCTCAATTATTTTTTTTAAAAATATTCTATCGATTTATTAAATTGACCTATAAGAGAGAGAGAGAGAGAGAGAGAGAGAGAGAGAGAGAGAGAGAGAGAGAGAGAGTTAAAGAGAGAGAGAAAGAGTGAGAGAGAGAGAAAGATAGAAAGAGAGGAAGAGAGAGACTGAGAGAGAGATAGATAGATAGAGAGAGAGAGAGGGAGGGAGAGAGAGAGAGAGAGAGAGAGAGAGAGAGAGAGAGAGAGAGAGAGAGAGAGAGAGAGAGAGAGAAAGTTAACCCCGACATAATACTATTTTGAGACGACAGGTAACATACATGAAGTATTTTATCTGGCCAAATTTTTAAAAAGTCATTTAGTCAGGAAATGCCAATCTGGGAATCAAAAGATAAATCAACAGGATTCAGACTGTTTTCCCTAATTTATTCCTCATGTGGTCCAGTCCGAAGGCAGGGATCTCAATATAAACACAATAACGATAATAACATAATAGGAACTCGTAATCGGTTTATTTATATTTATACTAAAGATAGCATGCGGCTGACGTCATATTGTTTTTGTAATGTTATTTGACAGCCAGATGCGTGAAAAGCCTTTTTTTTTTTACTTCAACCTCGTCAATAGATCATATTTTGTCTTTATCGGGTACACAACCGGGTTTTTAAAAATTGGCATAACTATTTGTATTCATTTGCCAAGAGAATATTTATATATCATTTTTAAAAACTTGCGCTTTTATAAAGCGCAATATCCACTAAACGTGCCCAAGACGCTTTAAAGGGTCCCTGGCCAACAGCAACACGTAACTGTATGACCTTCATATCCCTTGATGAATGGAAAATATGAAACGTCCACGCCATTCTCTCTTTATAAACTTTAACTGACACTCCACATTGTTATTATCTCATTCCTTTTCCAACCAAGAAATCCTAATATTTGACGATGACTGCGTTATCTATACCAAAATAAGCAATCCAGGATTTTATACTTTAATTATCGGTAAGCATTCATTTCATCCATTAAAGCAATCCGATAGCGAAAACACTGAAGCACCAAACTGACACCCAATTTCGTAAAAGTGATTCGATAAAACATTCTGAGTTGTGTTGTTGTTTTGTCTTTTTTTTCTTCTTTGTCTTGTGTGTGGCAGATTGGGGATACCATTTGAAAATTGGAAAGAAGTGTGTGTGTGTGTGTGTGTGTGTGTGTGTGTGTGTGTGTGTGTTGGGGGGGGGGGGTTAAAACTTTGTTTTCCCCCTCTCGTATCTATTTTTAAAGTTTTATTTTTCTTAATTAAATCTACATTTAATTTGTATTGAAGATGGGTTCCCAAAGAATAATCCCCCTTTGCGAACGCCTCAAAAGGTGCGAATCCCTTTGATATCAGGTACGAGCACTGAATCGCATCTTAGTTTCTAGCCTATAAAGGCTGGGTTCGATTTTAGTCTAACGTGGCATGAATACACACCGACGTGCACAAATTTGCAGGTCTGATGACCGAATCATAATTATGGGGTTTTACTTAACATTAGAATTTGGAAGTCCAAGGGTTGAAGGTTTTTGGCAAGATGAGGGTAATTTTAATCGATCGATATTTGAAGGACAATTTTTCTGGCCTTAACGTTTAATACAATATTTTGAGTTTGTTTGAAAGTATATTTCCATTAAAACACTGAGCGCAAAACAGTTTGGGTTATCAGCGACGTGCAATTATTTGCAGGTCTGATAACCCAATTCCTTTAGGCCCTTTGTTGTAATGGAAATCTCAACAACAAAAAATGACGCAAATATTATCCATTACAACAATGTTAATATCTATAGATAGTATCCGCTTGGCTAAGAAGCTCACAACATTGCCATCCGGAAGTATAACGGACCAACACACAAAACTATGTGTAACCATGCACTTTTATAGTCTGGATAATACAGTTAAGTGAGAATTACTCATAAACGCGGATGGCAAAAAGCAATAACAAAGACTCGAGTGACGTCAACGTCATTCTATCTATAGAGAAAATTTTGACCCTCGATATCACTCAAAAGGGGCAGTCAGAAAATTGTATAAAAATTTTGACATCTGTGGTTTTTCATCTGTCCTCTTCATTTACCATTTAAAATATTGTGATTATGAAGATGTTGATGATGATGATGATGATGATGATGATGATGATGATGATGATGATGATGATGATGATGATGATGATGATGATGATAATAATAATGATAATGATAATGATAATGATAATAATAATATGATAGCGCTGAAAACATTCATAGCGCTATAACTCCGAGCTATTTGACTCTTAGCGCTTAAATTACAAATTACTTTTATTTAACACCGTACAGAGACGATATTTGTGACCGTGATTATGAAAGTGATAGGCTGACAAAGAATGTACAGAAAGATCGGTGAACTAGTATTACCATTAGTAAGTCTTCCGTGGCTCTCAATAGACCATTTGCATAATTTACAGTCCATTACGTGGTACTTATTGTCGATTTGTACAGGATCAAGACAGTCTCACGTACTGGTGTACAAAGTACTTTTAATTCATGCCACTGTGTTAGTTTAATGCCCTACTCTAGTGTATCAAATAGAAAGGGGGGGGGGGGGGGGGGTGGGCGTGTAGTAATAGAAGAGAAGGGGGAGTAGTAGTTTTTTTTATATATATATAAAGGGTGGGGGGGGGGTGCACTTTGGGCAATTGAAAGGGGGCGGGGGGGGGGGGAGATTGTAATAGATAGGGGAAAGGGGGGGGGGGGGGGGGGGGGGGCGGTTCTTCGATTTGACTATAAGGGGCGCAATTTGTCTAATCCATAGAAGGAGGGGGTGCGCATTTTGGGCGTTTTCTAATAATTTAGGGGAGATGAGATGTATAAAAGAACAAGCAAACCTAGGGAGGGCTTTTTTCTTTCTTTCATTTTTTTTCCTTTTGGTATATGTTGTTGTTTCTTTTGGTGCATTTTCCCGGGCACCTTTCGGGTAAGAAGTAAAGACTCCACCGCTGAACCACACTGCAACTAACTGGTCAAAATTAGTTACACCCAAAATTTATTTATGACCTTTTAAATTTGTTAAAAATTAAAGCAAGTCTCAAATTTAATCTTGGCAAGTTAGGGGTGATTTTAATCGATCTACATAGTAAAGGAGGTCCTTTAGGCGGAAAGTACTTTACTATACTAGCGTCCTATCCGAAGGGTAGCAAGTAATTGCCATTGCCCGTTTCACGCTATAAAAACCGGCTCCCTCTAATGGTTCTGAAGGACAACAAAGGGAGTGATTGTTGTATACCCCAAACGAAAAGTAGGCATTTTGTTATTATAAGTCAATACTTCTCTCTCTCTCTCAATCTCTCTCTCTCTCTCTCTCTCTCTCTCTCTCTCTCTCTCTCTTTCTCTCTCTCTCTCTCTCTCTCTCTCTCTCTCTCTCTCTCCGTGTACCCTCTTTTTTTCTCTCTCTCCCTCTCTCCCCTTCACTCTGTATCGGTATCTCTCTCTCCCTGTCTCTCACTCTCTTCTCTTTCTTTTCTCTCCCCCTCTCCGTCTCTCTCTCTCTCTCTCTCTCTCTCTCTCTCTCTCTCTCTCTCTGCGTGTATGTGTGTAACAATGGATATACATGAATCTGCATTTATACCCAAAACAATGCGAGTCATTGTATTAAAAAGAAATCCATTTATGACTTGTGACGTGTCAATATTTATATACTCAGCCGCCATCGAGTCTTATTGGAATCTTCGCTCTGTACCTTAATTGTTAATTTGAGATAGTTTGGCTGTCCTCCCACATCTCCCCGAGATGATGTTAATTATTCATCCGTATCGCAGTATGCGTAGCTCCATAGAAGCTGTTGCAGAATTACAAAACGCTTTATTCTCACTTTACCCAAAGAACTTTCTCTACACATCAATATATTGATACCGTGGAACGGGGTGGCTAAGGCCTGTTGGGATGACGAAGTCCAGCCCCCCCCCCCCCCACCAAATTCCCCACCCCCATCCCCCAGATTAACTCAGTCAACAATCCTAGAGATTTTTTCTTACTTTTCAAAATTGGAAAAAATGTATTAAAAATGAGTATGTACCTACATAGATATTTTTTTCCAACTACCATTAACATGCAAAAACTACACCTATAATTTGCCTCATAAAAATGAAATAAATAGGCATCGGGTAACAAGTAACCCGAGTAAACTCCGGAAATAGTCTGTGTTAGGGTTGAGTGAGTTAAAGATTATTAAATGACTATCACTTTCTGACACTTTAGTAAAAGAACATCGGACGGGTTATTTCAATGTCAAGATATATCATATAATGATGTATTAAAAAGGTCTAGAGGTC